>NW_018742309.1:4516965-5116965 GCF_001683475.1 Chenopodium quinoa | reverse complement strand
GGGCTATGAATGGTAGTGAGGTCAGTAGCCGGACGGTGAATTAGTTTGCCAAACCTTTGGCACTTGTCACATTTTTTCACCATCACCATCGCATCTGCTTCTAAAGTAGGCCAAAAGTAGCCCTGCCGCCTTGCCCGTTGAGCAAGCGTCCTACCGCCTATATGGGAAGCACAGTAACCAGAGTGAAGATCGTACAGTATCTCTCGCCCCTTTTCTGGAGTAACACACTTTAAGAAGGGTTGAAGGTACCCCCTTTTGTGAAGTTCTCCCTTTATTATTTCAAAACTGGTTGCTAGTTTTTTCAGTGCTGCCGCCTGTTGATGATCATCCGGCAGGGTACCATTTGTCAGATATGCCCTGATTGGATCCATCCAGGTTGAGCTTCTGTCTAAGATTCCAATAGGTTCTTCCTCAATGCTTCTCCTCTCCATTACTTCCCAAAAAACAGTTCGAGGAGTATCACAGGAGGCGGATGATGCTAATTTTGAAAGTGCATCCGCCTGGTTGTTTTCTGATCTCGGCACTTGGGTCAGATGAAAATCCTCAAGGGAGCCGACTGCTTGTCGGACCGCCTGTAAATACTTGATCATGGCCGGATGGGTTGCTTCGTATTCGCAATTGTACTGACTCACTATCAATTGTGAATCGGAACAGGCGTCTATTTTTCTTGCTCTTGCCGCCTTGCACATGTGGATTCCGGCTAGTAAAGCTTCATATTCTGCCTCATTGTTTGAGGCCTTAAAACTGAAGCGTAAAGCATACTCGTACCTGTCGCCCTCTGGCGACTGACATATGACTCCTGCTCCACAACCATTTGAAGTAGAGCTTCCATCCACATATACCTTCCAGACTTGGTCTGTAACTTGAGAGTCCGGAGGACGAGTCATCTCAACAATAAAGTCAGCAAAGGCTTGCCCCTTCACTGCTTTTCTAGGCTCGAAAGTAACTTCGAGGCTCTGTATTTCTATGGCCCATTTGATCATTCGGCCTGACGACTCCATGATGGTCAGTGGCCGCTTGATAGGTTGGTCTGTATACACGACGACTGCATGTGCCAAAAAGTAGGGCTTCAATTTTTTAACAGCCATGAAGAGTGCAAGACCAAATTTCTCCACTAAGGGATACCTCAACTCGGCATTTTTCAGTACATGACTGACAAAGTAGACCGGAAGCTGACAGCCGTCTCTTTCAGGAAGGAGAACAACGCTTAACACATGATCAGAAACGGCCAGGTACATGTAGAGTACTTCTTTGGGCAAAGGGCTGACCAGCCTCGGCAAGGAATGCAAGTGAACTTTCAATTTCTGGAAGGCCGCCTCAGCATCCGGCCCCCAATCAAACCTTGCCTTTTTCTTAATTGCCTGAAAAAAGTATAGGCATTTGTCGCCTGATCGGCTTAGAAATCTTCCCAAGGCCGCCAGACAACCTGTTAACTTCTGAACCTCTCGGATGGTACGAGGCGACTGCATGTCAATGACCGCCTGCACCTTCTCAGGGTTCGCCTCTATTCCTCTCTGATTGATAAGGAATCCGAGAAATTTCCCAGACTCAACTCCAAAGACACATTTCTTGGGATTCAGCATGACATGGTGCCGCCTGAGTGTGGCGAAAGTTTCTCGGAGGTCCGACAGATGATCTTTCTGAAGTTTAGACTTGACAATCATATCATCAATATATGCCTCGACATTTCTCCCAATTTGTTCAAAGAACACAGTGTTTATCATTCGCTGGAAAGTGGCCGGGGAATTCTTAAGACCAAACGGCATGACCGTGTAACAGTATAACCCCTGATCAGTAACGAAGGTCGTCTTCTCCTGATCTTTCTTCCATAAAGGAATTTGATGGAAACCAGAGTAGGCGTCCATAAAGCTCATCAAAGCATGGCCGGCTGTTGAGTCGACCAGGTTATCAATTTTAAGTAGAGGGTAACTGTCTTTGGGGCACGCCTTGTTTAAGTCTGTGTAGTCTACACACATTTGCCAGGTGCCATTCGGCTTTTTAACAAGCACCACATTTGCAACCCAGTCTGGGAAGTAACATTGCTGAATGAACCCTGCATCAAGTAATTTTTTAACTTCGGCGGCTGCTATCTGACTTCTTTCTTCGCCATGGTTTCGCTTCTTCTGCCGTACCGGCTTCTTTTTCGGATCCACGGCCAGTTTATGTACCGCCAGATCAGGACTAATGCCTGGCATTTCATGGACTTCGAATGCAAAGATGTCCTTGTATTCTTTCAATAGTTTGTGAAAGTCGTCACCTAGGTCGCTTAGAGAAGTCGTCCCAACCTTGATTGTTCTGTCAGGACGCGAGTCATCTAACACCAGGTCCGTATGCTCACCAGCTGGCTGAGGGCGGAATTCATCCGACCGCTCCTCTGCTAATGATTGCTAATTTCTGTCTTTTCTTGCGGCCCCTGTCTGGGATGTCTTTCTCTTCTTGCCGCCTGCTTCTTGAACAGGCGCACTCTCCTTGACATTGTCAAGGTCTTTTTTTCCACCACTACCCAGTGGCCATAACAGTGGGCTTGACATCCGAGAGATAGCACTCTCGGGCCATCCTCTGATCTCCCCTTAGGGACCCGACTGTTCCATTATCCCTCTCAAACTTGAGCAACATAAGAGATGGGATTATAACAGCCTTGGAATTATTCAGGGTTGGTCGTCCCAGAATCATGTTGTAGGCCGAGAGTTCTTTTACTACCAGGAACCGGACTACCATGTGTCGTCCTTCCCCTTTTTCGCCCAGGCGGATGGGTAAATCCACTCGTCCCACTGGGTGGACGACTCCTCCTCCAAACCCTGCTAAAGGGTGGGATGCCGGATGTATGCAATCAGTCTGATATTTTAATTTCGACAGACATTTGCTACTGATGAGATCTGAGGAGCTTCCGGTATCTATGAGGATTCGGCCAACTCTCTGGTTGGCCACTTTACATTCAATAATGATAGGGTCGTCATGCGGCCCTCTTACCCCTCCTAGATCTTCTTCAGTGATGACAATCTCAGGAAATGAATATTTGGAGGGTCGTTCTTGGTGAACGGAATGTACATCTAACCGTCTGATATTGTCTTTGTTGCCCCTAATAGTGGGGCCGCCTCCTGAGAAGCCGCCTGCAATGGTGTAGACGACTGCATCATCTGTATCGGAGTTGTCGGCCTGTTGATTCTTTTTGGTCGACTGCTTTTTTGAGGAAGTGTTCCCCGTAGATTTCTTGACATAAGTGTCAAGATCACCTTGCTCAGCCAGGCAGTCCAGATACCGCATGAGACTGATGCATTCATTGGTGTGATGACCAACATCTTCATGATAATCACAGAAGTTTTGTTGGTTCCGATTGTTTACAGAACCCTTCATGGGGACCGGCTTCTCAATTGAGATCCGTCCCTTGATTTCCTTTAAGATAAATTGGCTATCCTTGTTGAACACATACTTTGGGGAGTATGGTTTGAATTCTTTTTTCTTCTTCTGGGACGGCTGTTTAGAGGAATCAGTTGCCCAGACCTCTTTTCTCTTCTCGTCTTTGTTTGACGACTGCTTCTGTCGTCCTTCTCTTTTGTCGGACCTTTTCCCGTCTGACTGTTTTACCGTACTACAAAGATCAGTCGCCTGTATATAGGCTTCCGCTTCAATCAAGGCCTCTTGAAGAGTCACCACCCTCTTTCGGACCAAATCAAATTTGAAGGTCGACCCGTCTTTGAGACCTCTGAAAAAGTCAGTATAGGCTACTTCATCCGGTAACCCTTGAATCTGTATTCTCATTAGGTTAAACCGCCTAATGTAAGAACGAAGCCCCTCCTTCTCGCCCGGCTGAATTGTTCCTAAATCAAGGGTCGTCTTCTTCGCAGGGATGTTCATGGCGAAGTTGGAGGTGAATAAGTAAGCAAGCGTCTTGAAGTTATTTACACAACCAGTCGGCAGGTTGCCGAACCATTGTTGTGCGATTCCTTTGAGAGTCGCTGGGAAACACTTTCACCAAGTGGGATCATCCAACCCTTAAAGGTACATCAGGTTGGTGAATGCCATTAGATGGTCTTCTGGGTTAGTAGTGCCGTCATAGGCGCCTACTAATACATTTTTCACTTTGGTCGGCTGAGCGGCTTCAGTAATTTCCTTGGAGAAGGCCGACGGCTGTTCACCAAGTCTAAGCAACCGTAGCTGCCAGTCCATAGGTTGGACATTTTTTGTTGCATGTCCACCAAACGGAGGTGGCTGTAATAAATACTGTTGTTGCGGTACAAACGGTAAGTTTGGTACCGCCTGGTCGCTATGAAAGCCGGACTGACGGGAGGTGCCGCCTTACTGACTCACCTGATACGACTGAGTATGCCTCATCGAGGTATTTCGCAGACTTTCTTGGAAGTTTGAAGTAGAGGCCGACTCTGACAATCGGTCACTCTTCTTCTGCTCTAGCAGTAGCCGAGCGTCTGTGTATGTTTTCCTCGACCCGTCCGCCTGAATATGACGAACAGGTTTCCTATTTCCTGGAGTAGGAAAACGGTATTTTGTGAAATCAAGGGCAGGTGACTCCCACTTCCTAGATTTAGGATGAGGGGTCGCCTCTCGCCCTTGAACTGGTTTCCTCTTCCGTGAAGTGGAGGGTTTCTTAGCCGACTGCTCCTTGTTCAGAGCAGGCGGCTTCTTGTTGATCAACTCTTGAATTTCTCCCTTGAAGTCCCTCATGAAGGTCATGAGTTCGTTCCTTGTGATGGGAGCAGACCCATCAGTCGGCTGCTGCCGAACAGGCGGTGCGCCTGCTGGCTCGCTTCCAGTTTGAAGATGTTCCCGTTCCCTCCTTTTGGTATGACGGGTACGTCGGGCCCTTAGGGTCCCGTCTGAAGCTGTGTGAGCTTCAACTTCAAATTCATTCTCAGTATCGTGGTCCGACTGAACTAGAGGGTCGTCCAGGGGACGTCTCTCTTCAGGAGCCGGTACAAACGTGGATGCCATCTCAGAAGTACTCTCCCCACAGACGGCGCCAAGATGTTTCGGGGTTTTCTGATGTCCTGCGGGAGAGTTACAATTCCGAGACTGGAACCGGACGCCTGTACCTGCAAAACAAACGGATGCTCCGGATGATTGGAGATCCGCCTCCGACGGTCAAGTTAGTACTTGATTAAGGAGTAATTAATGCGGAAATTAAAGTGATTGGGTCTCTCTAGGTGAGAGTGTTTAATGTGTGTAATCTGCGTTTTTAGCGTAATCTCCCTTAATGAGGATTAAGGGAGGTATTTATAACCTCAGGAAACGTGTCAATCTAGGTTTAGGTTAACCTTGGGCTGATTGGGCTTCCCTCGGAAGTTGGGCCTAGGTGACCGGTTATCCCAGGTGTCATGGGAAGGACACGTGTCGTGTCGTAATTGGTCCATAGTGGACAGATCATTGCTTGACACGTGGCAGGCTCCTATTGGCCCATGTGACGGACACATGGCGGAACCTGATTGGTCCACTTGTCAGATGGTGATTGGTGGGGAAAAATCCCCTAATAAGTTTTAATCCAAAATCTAATATAATAAATACGATTGAAAATCTATTTGACACTAAAATTCAAATAATCTTTTGGCTCCGAAATTCAAATAAATAATTAAATTACCAAAATTCCCTTTAAAAAAATAATTAATAATTAATTAATTAGAAAATACATTTCAAAAATACGGGGTATTACAGTTATGGAGTAAGTTTAAATCCACACTAAAAAGTACTTCCTCCATTCTTTTATAAATGCATCACTTGGTGATGCGCGGAGTTTTAGAAGAGTAATATAATATTGTGAGTGGGTGAATAATTTATCTATGTTACTCTTAAAGTGAACTCCCATTTTTTGTTGGAAATTTTCATTTGCCAAAAATAACCCTTTATAAAAAAAACTGTGTTATAGAAGATAAAGATATATTATTACAAGGGTAATATAGTAAATTAAAAAAAAACTAGATACAATAAAAATGCAATTACATTTCATCACTAACTTTACGGTTACCAAAATACCCTTTAATAGAAAAAAAAAAGTTACCCCTCACCTACATATATATGTACGGTTATTTTTTTTTAAAAAAAAAATTATAGTTGACTTTGTTCTTATTCTACTATATATTAGCATCAATTATACGGTTATTTATTTTTTAAAAAAAAATTTAGGAAAAATTGACAAAGTAATACAACCTTTAATTGGTCCGCCAAAAACAAGTCAACCTTTTGATTATTTCTGAATAATAAAACCTTTGGGGGTTGATATGTTCATTTTATGTAGTATTTTATCCCCGTCCCTTGGTCATAGTTAGGAGTATTTTTGGCTCTTTAGAGCCACTTTTATTACTAATATATGTTTTCTAGTGTTTTCGTAATTGTGGTATTATTTTACAGGAAATTGCAGATTTGGAGCATTTTCCCCGTACTTAGTTGAGCCACCACGAGCATTGGAGTGAAACGCATTACTATGATCATATTCCGGAGCCTAGGGCCGCGTTGGAGAAATCAACCCGGTGATTAAGGGCTAGGTGAAGAAAAGAAGAGCTCGGGCATTGGACCGTATTTCAAGACCCAAGGATGAAATCTTATTGGGCCAAGAAAACTAGCCCAAAAGAGTTAAAATAATCCTTTGCCCGGGAGCTCGCCCGATCGGGCAGGGCTTCACCCAAAGGT
The DNA here is from genome assembly GCF_001683475.1 of Chenopodium quinoa. Taxonomy (NCBI): domain Eukaryota; kingdom Viridiplantae; phylum Streptophyta; class Magnoliopsida; order Caryophyllales; family Amaranthaceae; genus Chenopodium; species Chenopodium quinoa. The sequence continues at coordinate 5,110,329 of NW_018742309.1, read as the reverse complement.
GCACTCGACTGGGCGAGCTTCGCCCGGACAGGCGCCCGGTCGGCGTGAGCAAAGCATTAGAGAGGAAAAGGCGCGCCCGACCGAGCAGTGCCTCGTCCGACCGGGCGTGTTTACATTAGGAATTTTTATTTGTTTTAGCTTTTTCTTTAATTAGTATTGTATAAATACTTTGGGTTGCAAAAAGGGTAGCACGTTTTGAGACCGACGATTACGTTTTTCATTAGATTAATTTCCAGATTTTTGCTTAAGCTTTGTTCTTGATACTCTTGTTCACTCTACATTCTTTGATTTATGCAATTCATCCTTTCCATTTAAGTTGGTAACGATTTCTTTCCTTTTTATTTTCAATAATTTAATTGCTTTGGTTAATTATGTTTTGTTTAATTATTTTGTTTAGCTTAGATTTGATTATGTGTAAATAGATTTATTTCTAGGGTTTGTGGGGATCCATAAATAATATGAAGGGGTAAATTATTATTGTTGGTTTTTAATGCTTGATTAATTTCCTATTGATTGATTTAATGCTATGCAATTAGATTTGACCAGATTTAATTGCATGAGTTATGCAATATTGATTCGAGATTCGAGAGATGAGAATTGATGTTTAGGCTTAGTTTCAATAGGCATGTTAATCTATAAATGGTTAAGTCAAGATTCGAGAGATGCGATTTAATACCGGTAGATTAATCTTGTGATTATAATACGTAGCAAAAACCCTTTATAATCTGATTAATTTATGCATTGATGATTGATTGTTATGTTTTACCCTGTAATATTATTTATTGGTGAACCTATACCCTAGGCCTTTTATTGTTGATTATTCCCTTATTTAATTTGCTTAGTTTAATTGTTAGTTTAATTCCCACAATACAAATTGGTTACTTGAAAATTTTGATTATAATAATTGATTAGGAATAAAAGAACATTGTTTCCCTGTGGATTCGACCCTATTTCCCTATCTACTTTAGTGTGAAGACTTAGGAATTACTTTTGATTAGGTGATACGACTAGAACCTGTCAGGGGTTATCCGCTAAAACAAGTTATGGCCGGTTAGTAACCTAATTAACATGTTATATGGGACATGTCTCATTATCTTATTGGTTTACTTTAATTTTTTTAATTTTTAAAAGTTTATTATTATTATTATTATTATTATTATTATTATTATTATTATTATTATTATTATTATTATTATTATTATTATTATTATTATTATTTTATTTTTTTTTTAAAAAAAAACCCTACCAATCTCCTCCACCAGCCATCCCCTTCCCTGGCCACCAGACAACTTCCCTATCCCCTAGCGCCAGTCGCGCCCAGATATCCTGGCGCCGAACCCCTACACAACAGCCCCACCAAACGCTGTACCTTCCCCCTCTAGTAACACCAACAGAAATAAGCAACGGTCAGACCTCCAACACCTCGCAACAACCTCCACCTCCGCAGCCTATCAGACCGCACTCCACCTGTCGCCGCCCAACTCATCTCTCACCGCCGCACCACCGCTAATGCCGCTCCTCGCCTAATCCAATTCGAAACCCTAAAATCCATCACCCACCCGCAAAAACCCTAATCGAAACCCTAAATCCATCACCCACCACCTGCAAAAACCCTAATTAAAACCCTAAAATCCATTACCCGCCCTAAAAAACCCTAATCAAAATCATTGCCGACGGTTAGGGAGGTCTGGTTAGGGTTTTTCGAGGGTGAGTGATGGATTTTAGGGGGGGTTCCATGGGTAAGGAAGATGGATTTCGGGTAGGGGTTTGCTAGTTCGGGGGAAGAGGGAAAAGGGAAGGAGGGAAAGGATCGGCACCGGTGCCGGCGCCGGAGGGGGGATCTGGGTGTGGCCGGCACCGGTGGGCAGGGAGTGGGGCACGCCGGAGATAGGGAAGTTGGTGGCAGCTTGTGGGGTTTTTTTTTTAGAAAAATTATTTTAATTATATTAATTGTTAACCATAATTAAAGTTCTAATTAAGAGTTAATTAAAGTGTTAAATGAAGTTATTAAAAAAAAATCAAAAGGTTAACCGGCCATTAAGGTTGCAGGTAAAATATCCTGTTTAAAGCGGAAACCCTATAAAGGTTGTATTATTTAGAAATAATCAAAAGGTTGACTTAGTTTTGGCGGAACGCTGAAAGGTTTTATTATTTTTGACAAATTTTCCAAAAATTTTTTGTTAACTTTGTTCTTATCGTATTATATATTAGCATCAATTATCTTTATTTATAACAAATAAAAAAAAAAAAAAAAACCATGATGCATATCAACACCCCTATTGTAATATCCCTCATGATTGCTTTAAAAAGGATTTAATACACTACTCATACCAACAAGATGCATCTTCCTTTTAGGGAGCTCATATGCTAAGATACTCCACAGTTGGTCGTTGATGCGCATTTCGTGACAATAGGCCCTCTCTAATTTGTTTGGGGTCACGGTGTTACACCCATTCCCCACAACATTTTTGTCAATAAGAATGAATTTGATGGTTGTGTAAGTTATATACAATTCTCTCATAAATTATTAACTTCAATCCTCACTGTTTCAGATTTTTTTTTTTTTTTTTACTGTTTTGTCTAATTATAAACCATGCATTAAAGTCAGTTGTTATCCCTTGGTCAAATAATCATTCCCAATAATCATCTATTTCATTCGAGTAGTCATCTTTTTTTTTTCTTTTCTTTTTTTTTTTTATGTTAATTTAATTATTTTTATTAAACTGATTATGATGATATTGGTTGAGTTTGCAAGGATTGTTGAGTATTTCATAATTAATTTCGGTTGACATTGTCAATTCTACTTTATGGGAACTCACGGATGTTTTTTTTTTTTTTTTTTTACAAGTGCCATTATCAAGGTGAATCATTTTTTTTATTTAAATGTAGAATTGTAGCGTAAAATCTACTGTAATTATTGGCTAAGTTACTGTTTTTCTTACAATTTTTGGCTAATCTCTTAGGAATTTTATTAACAACCTTATTAAAATAAAATTACCCTTTTTGTGGAATTACTTTGTATCGGATTTTTTTTTTTAGTTGATATCAGTTATTCTATATGCTTTCGAATCTTTATTTATTTTTTTTCTCTCAAATAATTTCGTATGTAAAAGATCACTCATGGTTTGTGGCCTGGGATGCATCTAATTTTGGTAAATTAATTGCAGCCTATATAATATACGTCGTACCAAATTCTAAATAGTAGATAAAATTGGCCATTAGTGGAAGCGTGTAAAGGGAATTTAATTTGTTTTACACTACCGTTTGTTTTATTCAAGCTTCCGAATAGCTTTATTTCAATACATATTAAGTTAATCTCAAATTAGTTTTTTTTTTAAACGTCCCAAGTTCCTATTTTGTTAGCTTAAAAAAAGTTCCTTTTTTTTTTTGGAGGAGGGGTTACCAAAATTTTTTATAATCATAAATATTTTAAATGATATAATTATAAAGAGTAAATAATTTTTTTTTGTTTTTTCATATGCAAGTATGCATAATATGTAGACATAAATTTGTCAAGTAAATAAAGGAGCAAACTAAAAAAATAACCATGCACGCATTGCGTGTGCCTCTAAGCTTGTTATAGTAAGAGTAAGATGGGGAACATGAAAGAGTTAAGTACGTGAGAGAGTAAATATTAAAATTATTTAAGTGGGGACCATATGAGAGATAGAAATTGTTTGGGGGTTTTTTATGTGTCCTACGGGAAAGTTACAATTTCCTAGTATACTCCTTCCTTCGCTTGTACCTGCACAAATAACGGAATACTCCGGCTGGGGCTGGGGTGTTCCGCCTCCGAAGATTAAGTTAGTCTCTTTCTTAATGAGGAAATAAGACAATAAATGCTTCTCGATTTGAGAGCGTTTGCAAGGGGATTTGTGTTTGGCTGGTGGTTGGAAAATGATTCGATCCCCATTAATGAGGTCTGCCCTTACTATTTATAGTAGGGGAGAGCTGCACCTCAATTAGGGTACAATGACACGTGTCGCAAAGGGATTGGGCCTTTGCTGACCGTTGCAAACTTGACACATGGCAGGCCTTTATAGGGCCACGTGTCTTAGGGGTATTTTTGCCCTAAACATCTGCCCCTCACAGGTGTGACGTGGCATGTCCACATGTCACCTGTGACAAGTGTCAGACGCATGGGAGGAGACGGTTCGTCTTCTTCCCTCCTATTTTCAAATTTCAAGTTTTTAGGGTAGAAGGCATCGTTTCGCCTTCTGTTCCTTTTCTATAAATGAGAGACTCTCTCTCTTTCCTCCACACTTTGCATATTTTTTCAAAAAAATTCTTGAGAGCTCTGATACCGGCAGCTGATTTCTTTCAAGTTTTCTTGCATCCTGCTTTGTGAGATCAAGTACATCCGTCTACCGGTTGGGTATTTTTCTCTGCAATTTCTAACGTGCCGGATCCCTTTCTTTATTCTCTTTTATTTCTTTCTTTTTGAGGATTTGTTGAATGTTTTCCCCATCCGGGTGGTAAGCCGCCACCGCCTGGGTATCTGTTTTGTCAAGAAATGATTTCAAAAACCCCAACCGATTTTCAAGCCGGTTGGGTCATCATCCTTGTTTGTGTTTTTTTTTTTATTATTTTTTTGTATGATTTTCAAATTCAAAGATGCGTTCAATGCACCCCCATCCGGTGACTCACTGTCTGGGTATTGTTTGAACAGGCCTTTTTGAAACAGGTCTTACTATACCCTCATCCGGTATTTTACTGTTTGGGGTATGGTTGACCCTAAATGCTGCTTGCAGCACCTACATCCGGCATCTTTACCGAATGGGGTATCTCTGACCCAACTTCCCTGATACCGTCTGGGGTATCATGGAGTGAGCCTTACAATTCTTTTTACTACTTTTTCTAATGCTTATTACAACCCCCCCATCCAGTTTTATACCGTTTGGGGGTACTTCTAACCTAGCTCACTGAATACCGTCTGGGGTATTATAGAGAGCTTTACAATAATCCAGCTTGCTTTTACGAAAATGCAAGTTTAAACCCCCCATCCGGTCTTATACCGTCTAGGGTACTTTTGACTTAGCTCGATGAATACCGTCTAAGGTATCATAGAGAGCTTTACAATAATCTATCTAGCTTTTACAAATGCTTGTAAAGAACCCCCATCCGGCCTTACACCGTCTGGGGTACCTTTGATTCACCTCATTGAACACCGTCTGGGGTGTTTTTGGGCGAGTTAGTGAACAACCGGCTAAGCATTTGCTTTTGTCTTTTTCAACTTTAAACACTTTTGTGGAGTTCCCTGCCTGAGGTGACTTCAAGCCGACTTTTTCAATCTTTCTCATTTCAAAGGTACCGCCTGCATCCCATACTTGTCACTTTCTTTTATTTTCGGTTGCATAGTATTAGGATATGGACTACACCAATGCACACAAGGCACAGCCTACGAATGTGGTCAGCCGGTCACCAGGAACGGCTGAGTCTAGGACTGGGATTGCCGTCTGGGGGTGCTTGGAACAACCTTCACCTACATCGTATCTGACCGTCTTTGTTCATGTGCAGGACAGAATGGCTCGGATCAGAGTGACGGCAGTCGACCCTGACTACCAGTCCGACGATGCAGCCGTTGATCCGGCTGACCCTATAAATCAAGAACAAGACGAGAAACCGGCTGAGATGGGTCCTTATGAAGAGGTTCCGCAAAATTCCTCGAATTCACCTAGTACACCGGGTGACAGTATCTTGGATAGCTCTGGTTCCAACGCTGAGGAATCCGGAGAGGGATCCGGCGAAGGATCAGCCGGTAATGAGGAGTCCGGCTCTAGCCCTGATGAAGAGCCTTCTAAAGAGGCGGCTCCTATGGATGAGGAGGCCTACAAATGGCCGGCTAAGGGCGACCCGACTGATATGACCATGTCCGCCAGGGATGTGGTCACTTTAAACGCCACACTCCCTGCTTTTTTACAGAAGAAGCTGGTTGGGGAGGAATGGGAAGTGGTTGTCCCGCCTGTAGAGGCAAGCGTCGTCTGGACCGACGATGTGGAAAATGCCGACAACTACTTCGGCTACTACGAGGCGGCATTCACAGCCAGCCTACAGTTCCCCCTCCACCACTTCATTAAAGCCATACTAAGGGGGTATGACTTGGGCGTATGGCAGTTGACCCCTAACTCATGGGTCAACATCCTTGGGTATATTGCCGCCTGCAAGCTGCAGGATGTCAAGCCAAGCTGGGAAGCATTTGCGCACATGCATTACTTAAGCAGATAGCCGGGTGGGTGGAATGCGTGGTACACTCTCACCACGCTTCCGGAGTATAAGATGACTTTGGACAAGCCGTCCAAATGGAGTAATTGGAAGTGTAAATTTTATGTCGTCTCTTCCCCATCCTCCCCAACTTAATCGCCGGCTGCGTAGATACAATAAGCATCCAGCATTGCTGGGAAGAAAATGCGCTCTCCCTAGAGTACCGGGTGAGGCTTGGGACCAAATAATAGATAAGGGTCTCTTTCTAAAGACAACCGCCCCACTAGATGACGGGGGTGAGATTATAGTTCCCCAATTTTGGGTGCCCCATCCGGATTGGTTTAAGGATGAGGTTTTTTTGTCCCTTTGTAATTTAAGCACCATGTTTAACAAGGGTAGGTTCACTGATTGATCAAGTTTTTCCCGGATGGGTATACTTCGTGTGACCTCTAACCATGTTTTTTTTTGTTTTTTTTTGTAGAATAAGCAAAAAGAATGGTGCCACCAGAGAAGACACCGGCTACTTCTGCCATTCTTTTGAGGAAGAAGCAGTTGGAAGAGAAGAAGGCAGCGCTGGCCGCCAAAAATACCGGGGTAGTCTTTCCCTTACCCTATTTCCGTTTGAAGTTTATTCTTCTTCTGCCGGATGTACACTTCTTCTCGTGACAAGGTTTTTACCGGATGCATCCTCTTTTGACTGTTTTCAGGCCGGGAGCCAAGTCATACCTAGCTCTGTAGCGAATATGCAAAAACGACCAGCTGGGAATATTCCCAAGCCAGCCGCCAAAGTGCCTAGGGTGGCGGCTCCTGCCCCAGCTGCTGGTCAGAAAAAGAAGACGTCTGACAAGGACAGGCCAACAACAATAGGGAAGAGCCAGAAATTCACTCCCCACTTTGAAATGGTGGTGGAGTCAGCAAGACCAGATGCTCGTACTCAGACGGGCTCCGGTTCTTTAGCGGCTGGGGGGGCTTTGACCCCACAGTCCGAAAAAGGTAAAACTTCTGCCTTTGATCCACCCTGGCCGCTTGGGCATATGAGAGTAAAAACCCAAGCAAGTCAATCCGGGGATTCTTCTGGACACCGCCTGGATATTGGCGAGGCATATGCCCATTACCTTACAGATGATTCTATGCTTGCAGATACAACCTCCAGCCATCCAAACTACCAGCAATATTCTAAGAGGATGGTCAAGACCATTACTCGGTCTGAGAGGGAAGCTGTGCCGACTGTGCACACGGTCAATCTTGACCGGATCACCTCTCTTCTTGCTGAGGTACATAAAACCGGATGGCCTATGTTTAAGAAATAATTTTTTTACCGAATGTAAATACTTTGTCTTTGATCTTTCCTAACACTTTCCCCGGCTGGCATCGCAGACGCTGCTGAGAGTTGATGGGCTTAGCGTCCCTCTGCGCAAGAAGCAGGAGGAGGTAAGAGACGCTCAGAAGCGCGCATCTGAGCTTATTGACGTTTGCCAATTCAATGCCATTTCATATGACTTGGAAACTGAACAAAGGAAGTTGCAACAGGAGGAACTGCTGAGGAAGGCGGCTGAAGCTGGGGAGGCGGCTTTGAAGAGAGTTGATGAGCTTGAGCTTCAAGTCAAAAATCTTCAAACTGACCTTAAAGCCCTGGAGAATGCTGACAAGGAGAATGTTGATCTCCGGAAGGACAACAGCCGGCTGGTAACTGAACTTGAAAACAATCAGGCGGCTCATAAGAAAGAGCTGGAAAAGGAACAACTCTGCCTGATTAAAGAAAATGAGGCCGACTGCGAAGAGCGTATGAAGCTGGCTTGGAACCTAATCCATCCGGATTTCGAGTACGAATACTAGAATCTTCGATACCAGTATGCCTCTGAGGTTTATGAGGCAAAGGTACTCGGGGCTGACCCTCCTCCCGCTTTTGACGAGTGGGTTGAACGCCACAATGAGATTCACCGGATGGGGCTAATCAAGAAGCGCAAGTGGAGGATCAGCAAGTGGAGGATCAGCAAGTGGTGGAGCAGTCGGCCGAAGTTCTAGTCGATCCAACTCAGCAGCCGGAGCATCAGCAGCAGCAAGCTCAACAACAACAACCTCAACAGCAACAACAACCATAAACATTTTCTATCTTCTTTTCCGGCCTGCGAGCCGAGTATCTTTGAGTGTAACTTTCCCGGACGGGGGTCTGGTTAACATTTCTATATATAAATTTTTTAATCTACTAGCCGACACAGTCGGCTTTGCTATTCTCTCTACTACTTGCATTTTTTTTATGCATTTTCGACAAGTATTACAAGTTTCTACTACTCATCTGGTTAAAATGAGCAGTCGTTTTATTTTTCGCCGGATGAAGCGATGGTACCATGATATGCCCCTGAAATGGCTAACTGTTTACTCCAACGGTTAACAAGCAGCCGTTTCATTGGCAGCCGGATGGGTGATCAATGATTGATCTACTCCTACTCCGGATGGTGCAATAAAATGCCCCTAAAATGGCCCACTGTTTACTCCAACGGTAAACAGGCAGCCGTTTCATTGGCAGCCGGATGGGTTGAAAAAATCGTTTGGGTGGCTTTTAGATAAAACCCGGTTGCATTAACCCACTAGGATTTTTACTTTGCCAGATGGACTACTTTTGGGTCCTTGCCGGATGAATCCTAGATGCGAAGGATCATTTCTAACGGCTGCGAGTTTCTTTGATGAAAATGTCGTTTGAGTCATTTGATCGCTAGAACAATGTACCACCCGGAAGGGAGCTGTTCTCTTCAACGATTTCACCCGGATGGGTGTCGCCGGATGACTGCTGTTTTTGGAGCAGTGGTTTTTTAATAAATGTTCTTCCGTCTGTGTTTTTGCACCAGACAGGTGTTAATACTATTTGTATGAATGGAAAATATAGGCTTTCACATGTCAATACTATTTACAAAAAATTACAAATTCCTTTGAAGTATTACTTTTTCAAGTTATCTACATTCCAGGTACGAGGCAGCCGCATTCCGTCTGGGGTTTCCAGGCGGTATGTGCCGTTTCTAACTTCCTCAAAAATTCGGTAGGGTCCTTCCCAGTTTGGGGTCAGTTTCCCTTTTTCGTTCGCCCTACCGGTTGCCTCAAGCTTTTGTAAAACAAAATCTCCAACTTTGAGGGGGCGTTTGCGCACCCTTTTGTTGTAGGCCCTCGTCATTTGCAGACGGTAGATTTCATGACGTAAGGCGGCATTGCCCCTTCTTTCAGGAAGAGTATCCAAAGCCAGGTGCATGGCTTCCCAATTTTCCTTTTCATCATATAACATGATTCGAAGTGTTGGCTCATATAATTCAATGGGAAGCACCGCCTCTGTGCCATATGCCATAAGAAATGGAGTTTCACCTGTTGACCCCTTCTCAGTGGTTCTGATAGACCAAAGAACATGAGTCAATTCCTCTGCCCAAAGACCGCCTGCTTTTTCAATCTTCTTCTTTATGCCGCCTGAGATGAGCTTGTTAAAAGCTTCAACTTGACCGTTTGCTTGAGTATGGCCAACAGATGCAAAGTAATGGGAAACCCCTTGATCTTGCAACCAAGTCTTTAGGACAGGCGTTTCGAACTAGGGGCCATTGTCAAAGACCATTGACATAGGTACACCGAACCGGGTGATGACATTTCTCCAGATGAAGGAGATGACATCCTTAGTTTTGATGCCCTTTACTGCCTCGGCCTCAACCCATTTTGTGAAGTAATCAACAGCCACTAAAATGTATCTTTTGCCGCCTAGGGAAGGAGTGTATGGCCCCAAAATATCCATGCCCCATTTGGAAAAGGGAATAGGGTTGTGAATAGCCGTTAAATCAGCGGTCGGCTGTCGGATCAGCCGGCCAAACTTCTGGCACTTGTCACATCTTTTTACCAGATCTAATGCATCTTCCTCGAGAGTGGGTCAAAAGTATCCCTGCCGCCTGGCTCTTTAAGCAAGAGTCTTCCCACCAATGTGTGATCCACAGAAGCCGGCATGCAAATCTTCCAATATTTCCTTTTCCCTTTCTAGGGTAACACATTTGAATAGCGGCTTCAGGTAACCCTTCCGGAAGAGTTCACCTTTGTGCATTACGAAGCTTAGAGCTCGTCTTTTAAGAGCATCCGCTTCTGATGAGACACCCGGTAGAGTGCAGTCTACCAAGTAATCCCGGATGGGGTCCATCCAAGTGGAGCTTCGATCTAGAACTCCAATGGGATTATGTTCAATGCTTTTCTTTTCCATGACTTCCCAAAGACTAACCTAGGCGTATCACATGTGACGGATGATGCCAATTTTGATAGTGCATCCGCCTGATTATTCTCGGACCTGGGTACTTGACTTAGACTTAATTCATCAAATGCCCCAGCCTCCTCCTTGTCTGCCTGAAGATACTTAATCATCACCGGATGGGTGGCCTCATAATCACCGTTGTATTGGCTAACGATGAGTTGAGAATCAGAATAGGCGTCAATTCTTGCCCCGACTGCCTTACACATGCGGATACCGGCTAGCAGGGCCTCGTATTCAGCTTCATTATTTGAAGCTTGAAATTTGAATCGTAGAGCATATTCGTATTTATCCCCCTCTGGAGAATGACAAATTACGCCTGCCCCACAACCACTCACAGTAGAGCTTCTGTCTACATATACTTTCTAAACTTGATCAGTTTTATTCGGCTGTATCGGCCTTGTCTTTTCAACAATGAAGTCGGCAAACGCCTGACCCTTCAATGCCCGCCTAGGTTCGAAAGTGATTTCTAGACTTTGAATTTCCACAGCCCATTTAATCATTCTTCCGGATGACTCTAAAGTGGTCATAGGCCTTTTGAGCGGTTGGTCAGTATAGACGGTAACCGGATGAGCAAGGAAATAAGGTTTCAACCGCTTGACTGCTTTGAACAAAGCCAGACCAAATTTTTCGATCATGGGATAGCAAAGTTCAGCATTCCGGAGGACATGGCTTATAAAGTAGACCGGGAGCTGGTTGCCGTCTCTCTTAGCAAGGAGAACGACACTTAAGGAATGATCTGAGACGGCCAAGTACATGTAGAGAGCCTCCTAGGGTAGGGGACTCACTAATCTTGGCAAAGAATACAATGCAAGTGTTGCTTCAGCCTTTGAAATGCCGCCTCAGCCTCTTCACCCCATTCAAACCTTGACCTATTTTTGATTGCTTGAAAGAAATACAGACACTTGTCACCTGACCGGCTGAGGAATCTCCCCAATGCCGCCAGGCAACTGGTAAGCTTTTGAGCCTCCTTGACGGTACGAGGCAACTACATGTCAATCACCGCCTGTACTTTATCCGGATTGGCCTCTATGCCTCTTTGATCAATAAAAAATCCAAGAAACTTCCCAGAATCAACTCCAAAGACGCATATTTTCGGGTTTAACATGACTTTATACCGCCTGAGGGTGGTGAAGGTTTCTCGGAGGTCAGCTAGATGATCCGCCTGTAGTTTTGACTTGACTATCATGTCATCGATGTACGCCTCCACATTCCTTCCAATCTGATCATAAAAGACCGAGTTCATCATTCGTTGGAAAGTGGCAGACGCATTCTTCAACCCAAACAGCATCACCGTGTAGCAGTATAGCCCTTGATCTGTGACAAAAGCCGTCTTTTCTTGGTCCTTCTTCCACAAGGGTATCTGATGGAAGCCGGAGTAGGCATCCATAAAACTCATCAGGGCATGGCCGGCTGTAGAGTCTACCAAATGATCTATCTTTGGAAGCAGGTAGCTATCTTTTGGATAAGCTCTGTTTAAGTCCGTGTAATTTACGCACATCCGCTAGGTTCCATTCAGCTTTTTCACAAGGACAACATTGGCTACTCAATCCGGGTAGTAGCATTGCCGGATGAACCCAGCATCTAAAAGTTTCTTGACCTCAGCTGCTGCCACTTGGGACCTTTCCTCGCCATGGTTCCTTTTCTTTTGCCTGACCAGCTTCTTCTTAGGATCCATAGCAAGTTTATGAATAGCAAGATCTGGGCTTACACCCGACATCTCTTCTACTTCAAAGGCAAACACATCTTTGAACTCCCTCAGAAAAAGGAGCAAGTCAGATCCCAAGTTTTCAAAAGCAACCGTCCCAATTTTGACAGTTCTGTCTGGCCGGCTGTCTTCAAGGACAATGTCAATTATTTCTCCAGTCGGCTGGGGTCGAAGGCCGTCTGGCCTCTCCCCTGACAGTGATTGCTATTTTTTCTCCTTTACAGGCGCCATTTGGTCCGCCTTTCTCTTTTTACCGGCTGGCTTTATAGCCGGTAAGCTTTGATCACAGTCGTCAAGTTCAACTATTTCTTTCTCTTGACCGTCTGTGTCAAGCGTTGGTTTGATGTTCGAGAGGTAACACTCTCTCGCCATCTTTTGGTCCCCACTCAAGGAACCGACTGTGCCATCATCCCTTTCAAACTTGATCAACATTAGAGATGGGATGATGACTGCTTTTGAGATGTTAAGGGTTAGGCGGCCAATAATCAAGTTGTAGGCAGTCAGTTCTCCTACAACAAGAAACTTGACAACCATGTGCCGGCCCTTTCCCTTTCTCCGAACCGGATGGGTAGATCAATCATGCCCACCGGATGTACTACTCCTCCCCCAAAACCAACAAGAGGGTATGAGGCCGGATGCATGCTACCAGGCTTGTACTTGAGTTTTTTCAAGCACTGGTAGCTTATGAGGTCAGATGAGCTCCCGGTATCAATTAAGATCCGGCCAACTCGTTGATTGGCGATTTTGCACTCGATGACTATGGGGTCATCATGAGGCCGCCTGACCTCTCCTCTATCTTTCTCGGAGATGTTAACTTCTGGAAATGAATATTCAGACGACTGGCCCTCATCCACTGAGTTGACCAATTTCCGAATGTTATCCTTTGTGCCCCGGATGGTAGGCCCACCTCCCGCAAATCCACCGGCTATGGTTAGGATGGTATCCTCATCCGTATCCGATTGATTAGCCGGTGTCTTTGGGGGTGGACCTTTTACTTGTTTGGGAGCACCCTTTGACTTGGATAGATAGGACTTGAGAGCCCCTTCGTCAGCAAGCCGGTCAAAGAGCCGCCTGAGGCTAAAGCAACCCTTAGTGTCATGGCCAATTTCTTCATGAAAAAGGCAATATTTGCTTTTATCCCGGGTGCTTACAGGACTCTTCATAGGAGCCGGTTTTTCAAGATTCAACCGGTCCTTTACTTCTTTGAGAATGGAAGCACAATCCTTGTTGAATTCATACTTTGGCACATATGGATCCGACCTCTTTCTTTTCTGGAAAGTTTGTCCGGATGGGTCTGCTGCCCATACCCCCTTTCTCTTATTTTCTTCCTTTTTGGTCGGCTGGGTAGGCCGATTCTCTTTTTTGTCAGATCTTTTATAATCTGTTGGAAGTTTCACATCACAAAGTTCCATTGCTTGAATGTAAGCCTCCGCCTTCATAAGCGCCTCGTGAAGAGTAGAGACCCTCTTCCTAACCAAGTCAAACTTAAAAGTTGACCCGTCTTTTAGACCTTTACAGAAATCAGTGTAGGCAACGTCATCAGACAATCCATGGATTTGGATCCTCATCAGGTTAAATCGTCTGACATATGACCGGAGCCCTTCCTTATCTCCCTGCTGAATTGCCCCAAGATAAAGGCTTGTTTTCTTGGCTGGAATATTCATAGAAAAGTTGGACGTAAACCAGTAGGCCAACGTCCTGAAATTATTGATGCATCCGGCTGGGAGGTTGCCAAACCAACGTTGAGCAATCCTTTTCAACGTTGTCGGGAAGCACCTACACCATGAGGCATCATCCAAACCCTGCAAATACATCAGGTTGGTGTATGCCATGAGGTGATCTTCCGGGTTGGTGGTATCATCATAGGCACCTACCAACACATTTTTAATTTTTGACGGCTGGGCCATCTCGGTGATTTCCCTGGAAAACGCCGTTGGCTGTTCCCCAGGGTTGAGCAGCCGGAGCTACCAGTCCGTAGGTTGGACAGGCGGCTGCTGCTGCCTCCCGAAAAGACTCGGTTGTGAATATGGAGATTCAAAAGGCGTGTATGGTGTCCCATGCAATGCCGGTTGGATGATATGAGGGTCGGATCGAGCGGAAACCTCGCTCGTCCGGCTATCATTGTTTGTTCTCGAGTGCCTCCCTGATGTGACATTGAAGCTGTCTCGAAAGGTCGACGTTGATGCCGACTCGCAACGCTGAGTCTTTTTATCCTGAATGAGCTTCCGAGCATCGGAATAGACTTTCTTTGTTCCATCCGACTGTATGTGCCGGACGGGTTTTCTGGCTCCATCCATGGGAGTGTGTATCTTTGAGAAATCAATGGGCCTAGCCGGCACATTTGACTTCGGATGTGGGGTAGATGCTCTACCCTTTACTGTTCTTGCCGTCTTTTTTCCAAGACGTTTTTCTTCCGCCTGACCCTTACGGGGGCCGGCTGTGTTATCCAGAAGGCCTTTGATTTCCCCTTTGAAACTCATCATCATGTTCATGAGTTCATCCTTGGAGACTGGGGTGGCCCCTTCTGAAGCAGGAGTTAACCCAAGCGGTCCCCTGATGGGATGGTTTGGATCCGCCTGCTGCTCTGCCCGTTCACTTTTGTCTTTGGAACGAGTATGCTTGGTTCTAAAAGAACCATCGACAGCTGTGTAAGTTTCAACCTCATAGTTGTCGGCTGTATCTTGGTCTGAGTGGAACTCAGCCTCACCAGCAGGTTGGCTACCTCTACCCGGCAGTACAGGTTCTGAAGTCATCTAGAGAGTACTCTCCCCACAGACGGCGCCAAATGTTTGGGGGTTTTTTTTATGTGTCCTACGAGAGAGTTACAATTTCCTAGTATGCTCCTTCCTTCGCCTGTACCTGCACAAATAACAGAATACTCCGGCTGGGGTTGGGGTGTTCCGCCTCCGAAGATTAAGTTAGTCTCTTTCTTAATGAGGAAATAAGACAATAAATGCTTCTCGATTTGAGAGCGTTTGCAAGGGGATTTGTGTTTGGCTGGTGGTTGGAAAATGATTCGATCCCCATTAATGAGGTTTGCCCTTACTATTTATAGTAGGGGAGAGTTGTACCTCAATTAGGGTACAATGACACGTGTCGCAAAGGGATTGGGCCTTTGCTGACCGTTGCAAACTTGACACGTGGCAGGCCTTTATAGGGCCACATGTCTTAGGGGTATTTTTACCCTAAACAGAAATGATAAAATAATTTAAGTAGGGTTTAAAGTAAGAGAGAGAAATGATAAAATATATCAAGTTACCACATATGGAAGTGATGCATTTAAAAAAAAAAAAACACTCATAAAAGGGAAGTGATACATTTCAAAAAAAATGGAGGGAGTATCAAAAGTAGTAGTATCATCTATGACATCTTATTACGAAATGGAGGGAGTACTTGTATAGTTTTTGTTAATTAAAGTGTTTCTAGTACAAAACTGAATTTAGTCCAAATCTTTATTGGAATTGGGAGTCCGTGCATAATTTTTTATCGAGATCTAGTGAAAAAATACAAGTTTATCACCTTGATAAACAAAACACTGTTTAAGGAAAAACCGCTAATAAATTGGGCAAGTAGAGGCGAATTATAGTTAGGGCATATTGGGGGAAAACTATTGGCACATAGTAGCTATGGGAATAGTAGTGTATAGGATGGCAATTGTGAAAATAAAATGAAGTTTGGTGAAGGAAAGTGGGCCCACATGTAACGGTACAGTAAAAGCAAAACGGGGGAAGAGAAAAAGAAAAAATGAAGTGGGATTCCGGTATTGGAAATGGAGGAAAAAAAAATGGGGAATGGAAGCTCATGAACAATGGTGACATCACTGTTCTTATATTCTTGAATTCTAAAAACCAAATTGCAAATAAGTAGTGGTGATGTAGATTATCGGGATGAGAAATCAATTAGGCCACATTTTGGGTGTCGTCTAGCCAAAGCATTGGTGGGAGATGGAAAATTCCGGCATGGATGCGCAAGGGGATTGCGATTCGACGCTGAGAATGTAAGTATTTAACTTTGTTAGTGTTGTTTTTTGAAATTGAGGGTTATAATTGAGTATTTGAAGTGGGTAATTATGAAATGTAGAGTCTTTTAATTAGAATAATAGGGTCGTTTATTGTAAATTTCATTTGAACTTCAATCCATGTAATTGAGTCAGTATATGGCTAATTGGTATTGTTTAATTGAGGAAATCTTTGATATGAATGTTGATTGTTCATTGTTATTTGGTAAAATGGGTGTTATACTTGAGTTTATGAAATTTGTTGTTTGTATTATAATTTTTGGGAATGTGTTTTTAGAATGGGAACGGAGTAAAGGATGAGTATCTCCTAATTCTATTAGTGTAATTAATTTATTTTAGAACCTGTTGGTGTGGAAAAAAAAAACTTGTGTTTTTTCGAACCAGTTGTTGTCAAAGAAAGGAAAAAAAGTATTGAGCTTGTGGTTTTTCCTTGACGGTGATGGGATTGTGGGTATGCATGGGAAGTTGCTATGGTTGGATTGATTTGTTATGAATTATGTGATGATATAGTATGTTGGGTTTGGTATTTTTGTGTATGATTTGGTTATTGGTTGTTTTTGGTAATGCTTTATCTAGAATAAGTCATGGTTGTGTATGTGAATTAGGTGGATGTTGGAGATGGATATGAAGATGATGGCGAGGATGATGTATATGTTTATGAGGAGAGATTAGAGAGTGATGATGGATTTAGAGAAGGAGATGAGCAGGAGGTTGAAGAGGGGGGAGGTCTAGAGGTTGAGGATAAGGGCGCAAATTATGAGGAAGATGAAGTTGAGCCTGGTGTTGAAGGGGAGTTTGATGGGGGGTGGTGAAGAAGGTTCTTCATTCATAATCCTAAAGAAGAACGTGGTAATGGTGAACACTGTGTTTAGTGTGGAAGAGGAAGTACCACCCCCAACTTTGGGCATGGTATTTGGGGGTTGGGATGAGTTGGATACCTATTTCTGGAGTTATGCTAGACAAAAGGGTTTTGATATAGTGAGGGCTGCTTCTGGGTGGGTGGATGTGAAGAAGAAATTGGAAAAAGGAAAGTGTTGTAAGGAGAAAAGGAATGCTAAGTGGACTTGTGACTGTTATGGTTATGCTTCAAGGAAGTGTAAATAGGATGCACTAAAGGAAGGGTTGTTGCAAGATAATTGTTCATCTTATGTGTAACATCGACAAAATATAACAAGAAACTTATAATATTCTCTTCTTGTGATTTTCTTGCATTCGGCTTCCAAACAGGTGGTTCGAAGACTTTCCTAGAGGTCGCAGTACTATACCAATGGCCAATTTTTTTGTTGGAATTTTTTTTTTTTTTTTTTTTTGCAGAAGAAAGAAGACAAAAGGAATTTTTTTTTTTTAAAAAAAAACAGAAGAATAGAAAAGGAAATGAAAGAAAGAAAGAAGAGTTTCAAGTACACAGTTTTACCAATCAAAACCAAGTTCAGTAATTATTACAAATTCTTTAAAATAGTTTATGTCTTCCAAAAAGAATAAAACTATATGTATTCAGTTCAATACGTAATGTTTTGATCCGTTTTGCTATAGTGCAAACCTTTTAAAAATCTAAAAATAGAAAGTTACTTTTCCTATGTTTCCTATTATGCTTATGCATGATATTTGTACATATGTGTGTTGGGACTGTTTCTGATTTTCGTCAATTGTATTTATTTTTTTTTGTTTATACACCATTTTAAACTAAATTATCTTTAAATCTTAAATTTTAAACTATATATTTCATCGTGTCTCATACATTCATATCCCTTTTAATAAAAAAAAATACAACGTGATACTATCTTTTAATACAAAAAATTACATTTTATTATTATCATTATTTTTTTTTTCCAACAAAAAAACGACGCTTAAATACCAAGTTCATATTCATTTTTAATAAAAATTCAAATAAGACAACAATAGTAATAATTAGGGTACCCACTATAATCAAGGTGGGACAAATGAACTCATAAAAAGAACCACTGAAAAGGAAAACAAATTACGCACGCTAAATCTGGGGAACTGCAATTTCCGTCACACGTCATTTCAATATGTCATTTAACCGCATGCAGATAATAATTAATGGTACAAGTCACGAATAACAAGAGTACCACTGGAATATGTGTGATTTTATTATGGTCGTTGTAAGTCAAGTATACTTTCTACTAATTACAATTTTTGGTATGGGATAATAATCATTGAATAATGTGCTAATTCAGACAACTTGAATTCAGTATAATACATTAACTAAGTTTCAAGTTCCAGATGCAATACATCTACTCGAGGGTACCACTAAGACAATTAGGGTACCATTGTAGTCAGGGTGGTACAAATGACCTTGTAGAAAGAACCATTGAAAAGGAAAATGCATGTTTCTCGTTCATGGTGGTACAACACTTTCATAGGAGGGCACTGTTTAATCACAATTTTGATATCACTAATATCATTCTTATTAGGCTT
Source organism: Chenopodium quinoa (assembly GCF_001683475.1). NCBI lineage: Eukaryota > Viridiplantae > Streptophyta > Magnoliopsida > Caryophyllales > Amaranthaceae > Chenopodium > Chenopodium quinoa. The sequence continues at coordinate 5,091,699 of NW_018742309.1, read as the reverse complement.
CACTAATATCTTTGGTCACAAATAACTAATTACTAGAGTTGACCTCATTAACTAATTCGTAATCTTTTAATGATTTGTTAATCACAACCCTCGGGAAATTTACGTTGAAAGTAGGACGCTGTAGAACATTATTTAATGACATGTTGTTGCTTCACCAGTATTTTGTTAAAAAGACGTACATGTATGAATACTGGAGTTTACCTCAGTAAAAAGACGTACATGTATGAATTCATGAATTTGTAATCACAACCGCCATATGTACCTTAAGTTTGTAATCACGACCTTTTGGATATTTACCTCATCAACTAATTCAGTTACTTTGTAATACAATATGTACCTTAGTTACTAAGATAATTAGGGTACCATTGTAGTTAGGGTGGTACAAATGACCTCATAGAAAGAACCACTAAAAAGGAAAATGCATGTTTCTCGTTCATGGTGGTACAACACTTTCATAGGAGGGCACTGTTTAATCACAATTTTGGTATCACTAATATCATTCTTATTAGGCTTCACCAATATCTTTGGTCACAAATAACTAATTATTAGAGTTGACCTCATTAACTAATTCGTAATCTTTTAATGATTTGTTAATCACAACCTTTGGGAGATTTACGTTGATAGTAGTACATTATAGGATATTATTTAATGACAATCTTCGATTTTACTAATATTTTTTCTAATAAGACCTACATGTAACAGGTTACCTCGGTAACTAGTTCTTAATCTTTTAATTTCGTAAGCACAACCCTTACATGTACCTGAAATCCGTAATCACAACTTTTGGGATATTTACGTCATTAGCGAATTCAGTTAGTCATTTGAGTTATTCAGTTTTTTGCTTGGTTCGTTCATGGTCTTACTTGTTATTGATTGCTAAATGATTTAACCAATTACACCCTGCAATGAACAGTGTTTTTATGTAGCCCTCCTTAAGAAATTGGACTTACCACCGACTTCGTTAACTTAATGACAATGAAATTTGTGAAGGTCTTACTACAGTGGTACTTTTTCACGTGTTGATTGTATCATTGTAGACAAAGTGGTACATTTTATGAACCAGAGGGTACCATATATAAAATGGGGCACATGGTGGAAAATTGGCGCCTAAACAAAGGAAGTTTCTCGCTCTTTATGGTTTCACTCCACTATATATGCTTGGGTTTGGAGTGAAAAAATTCATTTGTCCAAAAACGTGACCGTCCTTCTCAAACACTTTCTTCACAAATTACAGACAATGTCAACCATGTCCTATACATCGACAAGAAGTCGAACAATTTCCCGGTCGTTTGCATCTGCGGACATCTCATGGGTATCAGCCAAAACTTGCAGCTGCTTGGGAGATGACGCAACCCTCATGGAATTTCGGATCTCATTGTCGGAGAAGAATCCGAAGCGGCCGTACTACAAATGTCGCCACTGCGGGTACTGGGAGTGGGCTGTTCAGTCGGACCTCATCAAGGATGGTCCACCAACCAACATTGGCGGCGTTGTTCGACGGGTAGAGGTGTTAGAGCGCGAACACATAAAGATCGTAAAATTTGGGCTGACTATTTTTGTAATTGCCGTTTTCGTTTATTTTAAATTTTAATTGATGTTTCGTTCAACTGCGGTTAGTAGTAGCGTAGTTCATTACTAGTTATCAAAACATTGTTTGCGCTTCTGTATGCTAAAATTTCCATATGCAGATCTATGTAGTTTAACTAGTTCAATTTCATGTAAAAACAGCACATATGCACTAGTACCTAACACAAAGGTCTGTCAACCACTAAAAAATTATAGCCCACTAATAACAGGTTTAGTGCTGTGAGTGTACCACCTAATACAGTAGTGGTACATTAGACGATGAGTCCTGCAAAGAACCCCCAAGTAGTTTTTGATGACAAGAAACATAACCATGTACCATTAACAAGCCAGTGGTACATAAAACATAGTAAGCGTATCGTGGTAACGAGAATGGTACAGAATGATACCATTTAACTGGCTAGTGGTACATAAAATCATAATACATACTAAGACTAAGAAAGATAATGCGTACATGCAACTAACATTGAAAATGCAACTGACAGGATCTAGTCGTATCACCTAATAAAAAATAATTCCTAAATCCTCTAACTAAAGTAGATAGGGAAGTAGGGTCGAATCCACAGGGAAACGGTGTTCTTCTATTCCTAATTAAAAATTATAATCTAAATTATCTAGTTACCAATTTGTAATTGTATGAATTAAACTAATAATAAAACTAAGCAAATCAATCAAAGGAATAATCAATAATAAAAAGCTCTAGGGTATAGGTTCACCAATAAATAATATTCCAGGGTAAAACATACGATCAATTATCAATGCATAAATTAACCGGATTATAAAGGGATGTCTCTACGTATTATAATCACATAATCAATCTACTGGTATTAAAACTCATCTCTCGAATCTCGACCTAACCATTAATAGATTAACATGCCTATTGAAACTAAGCCTAAATATCAATTCTCATCTCTCGAATCTCGAATCAATATTGCAAAACTCATACAATTAAACCAGGCCTAATCTAATTGCATAGCATTAAATCAAATAGGAAATTAATCAATCATCAATAATTAACAATAATAAATTTACCCCTTCGTATTATTCATGGATCCCCACAACCCTAGAATTAAAATCTACTCACACATAATTAAATCTAAACTAATCATAGTAATCAAGGAATGCATGAAAATAACAAATTAATCAAATTGCGGAAAATAAAGTACGCAAGAAATCGTACCAAGAGTTAACGGAAAATAAGGGATTTATTGATCAAAAGGTTTTCAGAGAGAAAGTACTCAAGTACTAAAGAAAACTGAAAAATCCAATCTTTGAGAAAATTCTACTAGCTAATACTAATAAAAGCGTAAAAGACCCGTAATTGCTCACTAAAAAGCGTATTTATACTCCTACTAAAAAATAAACCAAAGATAGAAATTACAAAAGAAAGAAAAATAAAATTCCCTTCAAAAACACGCGCCCGGTCGGGCAAAGGGCCGCCCGGTCGGGCAAAGGGCCGCCCGGTCGGGCAAAGGGCCGCCCGGCCGGGCGCGCCTTTTGTACTTCCTAAAGCTTCCTCGCGCCCGGTCGGGCGCGCATCCGAGCGAAGCGTGCCCGGGCCTTCTCCTCTCGCCCGATCGGGCGCGCCTCAGGGCGAGCACTGCCCGGTCGGGCGGATACTTGGGCTTACACTTCTTCGTCCTTTGGGCCTCGTTACCTTAGCCCAATTCGTCATCCTTCTTGGATCGAATTGCCCAAGCTCCAAATTTCCTCATTGAGCCCTTAATCACCGGATAGAATCATCAATTACGGTCTTGGGCTTCTAAACACGATCATATAAATACGTTTCAACTCCAATGCTCGCGGTGGCTCCATTAAATGCCGGAAAGTGTTCCAAATCTGCAGTTTCCTGTAGAATAATACCACAACTACGAAAACACTAGAAAACGCATATTAGTAATAAGATTGGCTCTAAAGAGCCAAAAATACTCCTAACTATGATCACGGGACGGGGATAAAATACTATATAAAATGAATACATCAAACTCCCCCAAGCCAAACCTTTGCTTGTCCCAAAGCAAAGAGCTCATCAACGAATAAATAAAACATACTTCACCCCAAAAATCAACAAAACCAACCATTACCGATTCAGGGCAAATCCAACAAATATGAATTAAAATTAACCAATCAAATTCATCTAACTACTCATCCTTCCTAACAATTGTCAAATAGAGCAAACCACAAGAGCATATAGAATTCAAGACTAGTGCTCACACACTCAACTCTCATTTATGTGGCGGATATAAAATGTATCCGATCGCTCTCCTTCTAACCCCTTTATTGTGAACAGTGCCCTCCCAAACTCACAACACTCGTGTGTTTAAGAAAAGCAAGCACTCAACTTAATAGTCGACTTGAAATATGTCAAATCATTCTTTGCATTGATAAGCAACTAATTTCACATTCACACAACTCTATGCACAAAGGTCGGAAGGTCTTCAAAGCTTGTAATGTAAGGCTTAGGTAAAGGGTAGGAAATATATGGGAAAATGTGAGAGTAAAGCTATACTTAAGGGAGCCAAAATCCTAACAAATAAAACCAAGGTCAAAAATAAATAATGACCAAATCATCTCCAACACAACTCAACTCTACCAAAAATTCACCAAACATCCAACACTTATTTCTTTCAATCATACTTACAAATTCACTCATATATATATACATCATAAAACTCAAGTGATAACAAACCTTCAACTCTTTTTTTTCTGATTTTTTTTTCCTCTTTTATTTTTTTTCAAGAAACCTATAATAGAACATTTGAACATCAACAATTTTTTTTCTTTGCTCTTTTTTTTTTTCACAGTACTCACTCGGAATTTTTCAACTTTTGAACACTTTTTCTCAATTTTTTTTCAATCCAAAAAAATAAGAACAAATAAACAACTTCTCAAATCCACCCAAAACTGTGCAAATAAATATGCACACTACAAATTCCCTCACCTCACTCACTAATAGCTCCCCCAAGCCAAGCTTGGGACTAGTAACCAATGGGGCAAAATAGGCTTGTAATGTGGCTAATAAACAATAAAAGGGCACAAGCAACAACATGGGTAGCAAGAAGGGAACAAATGTATCTAAAAACATCCGAAGGCCACCTAAAAGAACAAATGCCTTCGTCCTCCTCATTGTGCATAATAATGAGTCATACAAACATTACTCAAAGTTATAAAACAATACTCAACTTCATTGACATACCAGGAACTAACACACATTCCTAACCAAATCAACTAGTCAAGCACCATATTCACAAGCAGTTGGGCAAAATTGACTCATGTTAAGGTTTCAAAGCAATCAAACATCAAATCATGGCTAACCTATCCACAAAACTCATCATCATATACCAAGAATCAAAACAATTTTCATGTATGGGGCACAGGGAAGCATGATTTATCATCCATTAAAACGTATTTTTATATTTTTTTTTTCAAAGCAGTAATTCTACCCTAGAAAACAATAAAAACTATACTAAAGCACACACAAAAATAAAATAAAAAAAAAAAATAAAAAAAAAAAGATAAAGAAAAGAAAATATACTTACATCCAAAATCTCCCCCAAGCCAGAATCAGACAATGTCCTCATTGACTCGGGAATTAGTCCAGCGCGACTAATCATCTCCATCTTCATCCATCTGGCCAGACCCACCGCCACTTCCACCTGCACCACCAGAAGAACCGCCACCAAAATAGTTAGGGTGAACATCCCCCCTAACCCCCCAAATGGAAAGTCTTGCCCATAACCGGCAAATGCGGAATAATCAGTGTAAATACCATGGGTGGTGGGATCCACATATCCCTGGGGTGGTGGCTGTTACCAGTCAAGGTAAACAACATTATCGGGAATAGCACCCCGACGAGCATAATCATCATACATAGGATAAAGGGCTCTACCTTGGTTCCTCTCAACATACCCTAACCGTTGGTCAATAGAGCCAACCATCCGCCTCTGGTCACCTTGGGACTGCTCTACCCTGCCTATGGCCTGACCTATACTCTGTAAATCCCAAATAGTCTCGGAATCTGGTGTGGGTCGGGGTCGAGGTACCTGAGGTGGAGGTGGTGGTGCCTCATAGTGAGGCTGTGGAGGTGATGGTGGACGAGGTGAGGCACGTGGTGGATGCCGGGGCAAACCCCGTGCGTGAGCAAGTAGAATGTCGTAGGTATACGACTCTTGCCCAGGGGGAAAAGCTGTCAACTCAGGGTTAGGGAGGGGGAAAACAGGGATGTACTCCCTGTCGACTCTGACTAACCACTCTGAAACTTAGTTACGACTGGTTTAAATCCAGTTTAAAAAATGCATATATGACAGGTTTATCAGAGATTCCCCCCCACAGTTAGTAATCCCTGCATACCTAGACTCACTGAACCCAACCTTTTTAAGGGCTATCCTAGTGATAAGGCCGCCAATGTGAATGGGGGTTTTAGCATTGTTGCTACAGGCATTGGCGTGCCTACTCAGGTGATGAATAATATAACGGGCGATGTTTAATCGTCCATAACCAAAAACATAATGCCCTACGATAGCTAATTCGTTAGTTTGAGCATTGTGGGGTTCGTGACGTCCCAGAAAACAGGTCCCTGAAAATCTGTGAAAAATTTTAGGGACGGGGTGATGGAATGGAAGAGTATTGGCATGCTGCGAATTAGGGCAATTTTTGCCCATTAGAGAAAAATAAATATCATTTTCCTTATACTCTTCACTCCATTCAGTAGGGGGAGAGGGATCCAGTTCAAATAGTTCAGCAAATTCCACATAATTTAAACTAATGTTTCTGTTGTTTAATCGAAAATGTAGAATTGGACCATTCCTAGATTGTGCTAATTAAGGGATGAAAGAAATTCACATGTCAACTCCCTATATGTCGGGTAGTACATATCAACAAATTTCCGCATGCCAATATCAGCCATGAATTGTTTAACATGATCATACAAGCCTAAATTCTTAAGAGTGCCGCGGTGTAACCACCGGGAAGAAATTACCTCACGTCTGGCAAGATTTATCAAATGGTCACGCTGATCGGATGTAGTAATCCGAATGGTTGGCCACAAATCCAGAAGTTGGAGCTCCGGATTGTACTGAACTCCTTGGCCCGAACCCGAGCCCGACCCCGTAACGCGAACACTTCGTTGTCTCTTGAACATGGCGAAATTATGATAGTTGAACCCTTCAAAAATAATAATATTAGTATAGGAATGTAGGGGATGAAGAGGGGAGTATAATGATGGAAGAAATTTGAGATTTGGATGAAGGATGAAGAAAAAAAAAGTAGAGAGAAGTTAGAGAAAAATGGAGTTTTAGAGAGAGAAAGTAATGGAGGAAGGAAAAAGAAAGGGAAAAAAAGGTGATTCCGAAAAAATAGAGGCGCGCCCGGTCGGGCGAACTCTCGCCCTTAATCTCGCGCCCAGTCAGGCGCGAGATTTGGTTTTCCAAGTTTGTTCTCGCGCCCGGTCGGGCGAGCTTTCGCTCGATCGAGCGAGCTTTTGCCAAAAAACTAACTTACTCTCGCGCCCGGCCGGGCGAGTTTTCGCCCGGTCGGGCGATTTTTTGACGTTTACGAAAATCTCTCGCACCCGGTCAGGCGAGCTTTCGCCCGGTCGGGCGCGAGGCTGAATGTTTAGTTCGTCAAAAATTCGCTAGATTTTTTATTTTTGGCTAACTCTTTTTCTCCAACCTGCGTCAAAACAGTCTATAACAGTGTTAGTTCCCTCTCTCTGCCTTTCTAAAAAGAAAAAAAAAATAAAAAAAATAAAAAATAAAAAAAATAAAAGGAAAAAAAAGAAAAAAAAAAAAAAAAAGGAAAAATACGGGTTGCCTCCAGCAAAGCGCTGGTTTATCAAGGTCCCGCACGACCATCTTACCATATGTTAATCAAGATGAGGAGGGATCAGTTAGGTGTAGTAATTCAACTGCACCTATCGTAGCCCCGTCGTGATAGAATTTCAATCGTTGACCATTTACCTTAAATAGACCACCACGATCATCATATAATTCAACAGAACCGAATTTATTTGTCCTTTTAACAGTGAAAGGACCTGACCACCTTGACTTCAACTTTCCTGGGAACAGTTTAAGTCTAGAATTAAATAACAAAACCTTATCACCCTCTTTGAATTCTCTCGGAAGGATCATCTTGTCATGCCATTTCTTGGTTTTCTCCTTATAGACACGTGCGCTATCATAGGCCTGCAACCTAAACTCATCTAACTGGTTAAGTTGAAGTAACCTTTTTCTCTCCTGCTAACTTAGCATCTAAATTAAGCTCTTTGATTGCCCAATAATCTTTGTACTCTAATTCCACTAGAAGGTGACATGCTTTTCCGTACACTAGTTTATAGGGAGAAGTACCAATAGGGGTCTTAAATGCAGTTCTATATGCCCAAAGGGTGTCATCTAACTTATCACTCCAATCCTTCCTAGACTTTGCTACCACTTTCTGCAGAATAGCTTTAATTTCACGGTTTGAAACCTCTACTTGCCCACTAGTTTGGGGATGGTAGGCTAAATCTGTTCTATGGTATACTCCGTACTTTTTCAGAAGGGTGTCTAACTTCCTCTCATGAAAGTGAGATCCTCCATCACTAATTACGGCTCTAGGGACTCCAAATCTAGGAAAGATGATTTTCTTAAATAATTTGTGAACCACTTTGGAATCATTGGTTGGTGTGGCAACGACTTCTACCCACTTAGAGACATAATCAACGACAACAAGTATATAACGATTCCCTTTTGAGGAGGGAAAGGGACCCATATAATCAATACCCCAAACATCAAAAATTTCAACTTCTAAGATACTTGTTTGGGGCATCTCATGCCGCCGCGAGATGTTTCCAGTCCTCTGGCAGGAATCACAAGCTATGACAAAGGCCTGAGCATCCTTGAACATGGTAGGCCAATAAAATCCTGACTCGTTTATCTTGGCGACTATCTTAGCAGGGCCATGATGTCCACCATAGGGGGAATTGTGGCAGCTAGTGAGTACTCCGTGGACTTCCCATTCGGGAACACACCTGCGAAACAAACCATCTGCACACTCTCTAAACAAAAAAGGATCATCCCAAAAATAATGTTTAACATCATAAAGGAATTTCTTTTTCTGTTGATAGGACAAGTCAGGAGGTAGAGTAGCACCCACTAAAAAATTAGCATAATCTGCATACCAAGGGTGTTGCTCTACAACTGAGAACAAGTGATCATCAGGAAAGGAATCGTCTATAGGGAGAGAATATTTACCACCATCATATCTGATCCTAGACAAGTGATCTGCTACAACATTCTCTGCTCCCTTTTTATCTTTAATTTCCACATCAAAGTCTTGGAGCAAGAGAACCCAACGGAGAAGCCTAGGCTTTGTTTCTGCCTTAGCAATCAGATATTTCAGAGCTTCATGATCAGTAAAAACAATTATTTTAGAACCAACTAGATATGATCTAAATTTTTCTAAAGCATATATGACAGCAAGAAACTCCTTCTCTGTGGTAGCATAATTGACTTGGGCTTCATCCAAAGTTTTACTAGCATAATAAACAACATGTAGAACTTTGTTCTTTCTTTGTCCTAACACGGCTCCAACTGCAAAATCACTAGCATCACACATAATCTCAAAAGGTAAATTCCAATCGGGAGCACATATGATAGGTGCTGATATTAGAGCTTGCTTAATCCTGTTAAAAGACTCAAGACACTCATTAGTAAAATCAAAAGGGGCATCCTTCAACAAAAGCTGAGTTAGTGGTTTAGCAATTTTAGAAAAATCTTTGATGAAACGGCGATAAAATCCCGCATGGCCTAAGAAACTTCTAACCCCCTTAACATTAACTGGTGGAGGCAATTGCTCAATCATAGAAATCTTAGTTTTATCAACTTGTATACCTTTATCAGATACGATATGACCAAGAACTACTCCCTCTGTCACCATAAAGTGACATTTTTCCCAATTCAAAACCAAATTGCATTCTTCACATCTTTTCAATATTTTAGTGAGATTAATTAAGCATGCATCAAATGAAGAACCATACACACTAAAATCATCCATAAAAACTTCCATGATAGACTCTATGAATTCAGAAAAAATACTCATCATGCAACGTTGAAAAGTGGCAGGGGCATTACATAAGCCAAATGGCATCCTGCGATATGCAAAAGTACCATAGGGACAAGTAAATGTAGTCTTTTCCTGATCATCAGGGTGAATTGGAATTTGGAAAAATCCAGAGTACCCATCTACATAGCAAAAGAACTTATGATTGGCCAACCTTTCAAGCATTTGGTCAATGAAGGGTAGGGGAAAATGATCCTTCTTAGTGGCTATATTTAATCTACGATAATCAATACACATACGCCACCCTGTCACAGTTCTAGTGGGAATTAATTCATTCTTATCATTTTTTATTACTGTCATCCCACCCTTCTTAGGTACTACCTGCACAGGACTAACCCACTTTGAATCAAAAATAGGATAAATAATACCTGCATCAAGTAATTTCATCACCTCTTTCTTAACTACTTCTTGCATATTAGGATTCAACCTTCTCTGAGGTTGAATACATGGCTTGTGGTTCTCCTATAAGTGTATCCTGTGCATACAAAAATCAGGGCTAATACCCTTCAGATCATCAATACTGTACCCGATTGCCCTTTTGTGAGTTCTAAAAACCGTTAAGAGTTGGGAAATCTGTGGTTCATCAAGTGCAGTACTGATGATCACTGGGTGTAATTCCTGCTCATCAAGAAAAACATATTTTAAATGAGAAGGAAGAGGTTTTAATTCAGGTTTCTTTACCTCTGCAGGTTTTTATTCCTGAACCAATTTTTCTACCTTCAAATTTTCTTTAGGGCCAAGCTCTTCAAGGGAGAGAGCTGCCTCTATAGAATCCACTTCTTTGCTCTATATGTCAGCATCACCTGTAGTAAAATCACCACAAAGTACTTCCTCCAAGGGATCTCTTGCAAGAACCTGTGGTAAGCTATCTTCACAAATAATGTCAATCACATCAATAACTTCAATACTAGAGCAATCTTCCTTAATCATAGGACCTTTTAAAACCTTCCCTAAATTAAAAGTAATATTATCATCTCCTACAGAAAGGGTTAGTTTTCCATTTTTCACATCAATAATAGCTCCTGCAGTGTGGAGAAAAGGTCTCCCTAAAATTATAGGAATTTGCGTATCCTCAGCCATGTCCAAAACTACAAAATCAACGGGGATATAAAATTTTCCCACTCTAACAGGAACGTCCTCTAAAATACCTAAGGGATATTTAACAGAACGATCTGCCATTTGTAGGGTAATGTTAGTCACTTTTAAGTCACCCATATTAAGTTTTGCACAAATAGACGATGGCATGACACTAACACTGGCACCCAAATCACATAAAGCTTTATCTATGAAGACATTACCAATATGACAAGGTATAGAAAAACTTCCAGGGTCCTTTAATTTTGGTGGAGATTTATTTTGTAGTAAAGCACTACATTCTTTAGTGAAATCTACAGTCTCTACCTCATTAAAAGCCCTTTTACTAGTCAGAAAATCTTTCATAAATTTAGCATATGCAGGAACTTGTGTAATTAATTCTGTGAAAGGGACAATTACCTGCAAATTTTTCACTACCTCCAAAAACTTACCAAACTGCTTGTCCAACTTTGTCTTTAAATGTCTGTTGGGGAATGGTAGTTTGATAACAGGTTTCCCTTTGATTAGGGGATTTTTATCCACCAATCACCGTCTGACAAGTGGACCAACCAGGTTCCGCCACGTGTCCTTCACGAAGGCCAACAGGAGCTTGCCACGTGTCAGTCACAGATACGTCCTCCACGGACCACTTAAGACACGCCACGTGTCCACCCATGCCAAGTGGGACAACCGGCCATCAAGGCCCATTTCAGTCTAGAGGCCCGATCAGCCCTAGGTTTACCTTAAACCTAGAGAGTTGCACGCTTCCCAAGGCTATAAATACTCGATTAATCCTCATTAATCAAAAAACAACAAAAAAACAACCGAATAATTAAGAGATCAAGCAGAGAAGAACAGACTTATTAACAACCGGCTAATCTCGCTAACGACGCAGATTACCAACACTAAGCACTCTCACCTAGAGAGATCTCATTACTTTACTTTCTGTATTGATTACTCCTTAATCAGGTACTAACTTGACCGTTGGAGGCGGAGCTCTCAGGAGTCTCCGTTATCTTGCAGGTACAGACGTCCGGTTCCAGTCTCGGAATTGTAACTCTCCCGCAGGACATCAGAAAACCCCGAAACATTTGGCGCCGTCTGTGGGGAGAGTACTTCAGAGATGGCATCCAAGTCTGTACCGACTCCAGAAGAGAGGCGTCCCCTAGACGACCCTCAAGTTCAGTCGGACCATGATACCGAAAGTGAATTTGAAGTTGAAACTCATACAGCTCCAGACGGGACCCTAAGGGCCCGCCGTACCCGTCATACTGAAATAAGGGAACGGGAGTATCTTCAAACAGGAAGCGAGCCAGCAGGCGCACCGCTTGCTCGGCAACAGCCGACTGATGGGTCTGCTCCCATCACAAGGAACGAACTCATGACCTTCATGAGGGACTTCAAGGGAGAGATCCAAGAGTTGATCAACAAAAAACCGCCTGCTTCAGTCAAAGAGCAGTCGGCCAAGAAACCTTCCACTTCACTGAGGAGGAAGCCAGTTCAAGGGCGAGAGGCGACTCCCCATCCTAAATCCAAGAAGCGGGAACCGTCTGCTCTTGATTTCACAAAATTCCGTTACCCTACGGGAAATAGGAAACCGGTTCGTCATATTCAGGCGGACGGGTCAAAGCAAACGTTCACAGATGCTCGGCACCTGCTAGAGCAGAAGAAGAGTGACCGATTATCAGAGTCGGCTTCTACTTCAAATTTTCAGGACAGTTTGCGAAACGCCTCGATGAGGCCAACTCAGTCGTACCATGAGAGTCAGTCAGGCGGCACCTCCCGTCAGTCCGACTTTCATAGTGCCCAGGCGGTACCAAACTTACCATTTGTGCCGCAACAACAGTATTTTATGCAGCCACCTCCATTTGGTGGACCTGCAGCAAAAAACGTCCAACCTATGGACTGGCAGCTACGGCTGCTTAGACTTGGTGAACAGCCGTCGGCCTTCTCCAAGGAAATTACTGAAGCCGCTCAGCCGGCCAAAGTAAAAAATGTTTTAGTAGGCGCCTATGATGGCACTACTAACCCGGAAGACCATCTGATGGCATTCACCAACCTGATGTACCTTCAAGGGTTGGATGATCCCACTTGGTGCAAGTGTTTCCCAGCGACTCTCAAGGGAATTGCACAGCAATGGTTCGGCAACCTGCCGACTGGTTGTGTAAACAGCTTCAGGACGCTTGCTTACTTATTTGCCTCCAACTTCGCAATGAACATCCCTGCGAAGAAAACGACCCTTGATTTGGGAACAATTCAGCAGGGTGAAAAGGAGGGGCTTCGTTCCTACATCAGGCGGTTCAACCTGATGAGAATACAGATTCAAGGGTTACCGGATGAGGTAGCTTATACTGACTTTTTTAGAGGTCTCAAAGACGGGTCTACCTTCAAATTTGATTTAGTTCGAAAAAGGGTGGCGACTCTTCAAGAGGCCTTGATTGAAGCAGAAGCCTATATACAGGCGACTGATCTGTGTACGATGAAACAGTCGGACGGGAAGAGGTTCGACAATAGAGAGGGACGACAGAAACAGTCGTCCAACAAGGATGAAAAAAGAAAAGGGGTCTGGGCGGCTGATTCCTCTAAACAGCCGGCCCAGAAAAAGAAAAAAGAATTCAAACCATACTCCCCAAAATATGTGTTTAACAAGGATAACCAGTTTATCCTAAAAGAAATAAAGGAACGGCTCTCAATTGAGAAGCCGCTCCCCATGAAGGGTTCTGCGAGCAACCGGAACCAAGACAAAATCTGTGCTTATCATGATGACATTGGTCATCACACCAATGACTGCATCAGTCTCATGCGGTACCTAGACCGATTGGCTGATCAAGGTGATCTTGACACTTATGTCAAGAAATCTGCGGGAAACACTTCCTCAAAAAAGCAGTCGGCCAAAAAGAATCAGCAGGCCGACAGTTCTGATACAGATGATGCAGTCGTCTACACCATTGCAGGCGGCTTCTCAGGAGGCGGCCCCACTATTAGGGGCAACAAAGATAATATAAGGCGGTTAGATGTAAATTCCGTTCACCAAGAACGACCGTCCAAATATACATTTCCTGAGATTGTCATCACTGAAGAGGATCTAGGAGGAATAAGGGGGCCGCATGACGACCCTCTCGTTATTGAATGTAAAGTGGCCAACCAGAGAGTTGGCCGAATCCTCATAGATACCGGGAGCTCTTCAGATCTCATCAGCAGCAAATGTCTATCAAAACTGAAATATCAGACGGACTGCATACATCCGGCCTCCCACCCTTTAATAGGGTTTGGGGGAGGAGTCGTCCACCCACTGGGACGAGTAGATCTACCCATCCGCCTGGGCGAAAAAGGGGAAGGACGACACATGGTAGTCCGGTTCCTAGTGGTAGAGGAACTCTCTGCCTACAACATGATTCTGGGTCGACCAACCCTGAATAATTCCAAGGCTGTTATAATCCCGTCACTTATGCTGCTTAAGTTTGAAAGGGACAATGGAACAGTCGGCTCCCTTAGGGGAGATCAGAGGATGGCCCGAGAGTGCTATCTCTCGGATGTCAAGCCCACTGTTATGGCCACTGGGTCAAGTGGAGAAAAAACAGACCTTGGCAATGTCAAGGTAAGTGCGCCTGTTCAAGAAACAGGCGACAAAAAGAGAAAGGCACTCCAGACTGAGTCCGCAAGAAAAGCAAGAAAATAGCAATCATTGGCAGAGGACCGGCCGGATGAGTTCCGCCCTCAGCCGGCTGGTGAGCATGCGGACCTGATATTAGACGACTCCCATCCTGACCGAACAGTCAAAGTAGGGACGGCTGCTCTAAGAAACCTTGGTGCCGACTTTCACAACTTGTTGAAAGAATACAAGGACATCTTTGCATTTGAAGTCCATGAAATGCCAGGCATTAGTCCTGATCTGGCAGTACACAAACTCGCTGTGGATCCGAAAAAGAAGCCGGTACGACAAAAGAAACGGAACCATGGTGAAGAAAGAGGTCAGGCGGCAGCCGCCGAAGTCAAAAAATTACTTGATGCAGGGTTCATTCGGCAATGTTACTTCCCAGATTGGGTTGCAAATGTGGTACTTGTTAAAAAGCCGAATGGCACCTGGCGAATGTGTGTAGACTACACAGACTTGAACAAGGCGTGCCCCAAAGACAGTTACCCTCTGCCTAAAATTGATAACCTGGTCGACTCAACAGCCGGCCATGCCTTGATGAGTTTTATGGACGCCTATTCTGGTTTTCATCAAATTCCTTTGTGGAAGAAAGATCAGGAGAAGACGGCCTTCGTCACTGATCAGGGATTATACTGTTACACGGTCATGCCGTTTGGTCTTAAGAATGCTCCGGCTACCTTCCAACGAATGATAAACACAGTGTTCTTTGATCAGATTGGGAGAAACGTCGAGGCATACATTGATGATATGATTGTCAAGACTAAACTTCAGAAAGATCATCTGACGGACCTCCGAGAGACTTTCGCCACACTCAGGCGGCACCATGTCATGCTCAATCCCAAGAAATGTGTATTTGGAGTTGAGTCTGGGAAATTTCTCGGATTCCTTATCAACCAGAGAGGAATAGAGGCGAACCCCGAGAAGGTACAGGCGGTCATTGACATGCAGTCGCCTCGTACCGTTCGAGAGGTTCAGAAGTTAACAGGCTGTCTGGCGGCCTTGGGAAGATTCCTAAGCCGATCAGGCGACAAATGCCTATACTTTTTCCAGGCAATTAAGAAAAAAGCAAGGTTTGAATGGGGGCCGGATGCTGAGGCCGCCTTCCAGAAATTAAAGGTTCACTTGCATTCCTTGCCGAGGCTGGTCAGCCCTTTGCCCAAAGAAAATCTGTACATGTACCTGGCCGTCTCTGATCATGCGTTAAGCGCGGTGCTCCTTGCTGAAAGGGACGGCTGTCAACTTCCGGTCTACTTTGTCAGTCACGTACTGAAAAATGCCGAGTTGAGGTATCCCCTAGTGGAGAAATTTGGTCTTGCACTCTTCATGGCTGTTAAAAAATTGAAGCCCTACTTTCTGGCACATGCAGTCGTCGTGTATACCGACCAACCGATCAAGCGGCCCCTTACCACCATGGAGTCCTCCGGACGAATGATCAAATGGGCCATAGAAATGTAGAGTCTCGAAGTTACTTTCGAGCCTAGAAAAGCAGTGAAGGGGCAAGCCTTTGCTGACTTTATTGTAGAGATGACTCGTCCTCCTGACTCTCAAGTTCCAGACCAAGTCTGGAAGGTATATGTGGACGGAAGCTCCACTTCAAACGGTTGTGGAGCAGGCGTCGTATGTCAATCTCTAGAGGGCGACAGGTTCGAGTATGCTCTACGCTTCAGTTTCCAGGCTTCAAACAATGAGGCAGAATATGAAGCTTTACTAGCCGGGATCCGCATGTGTAAGGCGGCAGGGGCAAGGAAAATAGACGCCTGTTCTGATTCACAACTGATAGTGAGTCAGTACAATGGCGAATACGAAGCAACACATCCGGCCATGATCAAGTATTTACAGGCGGTCCGACAAGCAGTCGGCTCCCTTGAGGATTTCCATCTGATCCAAGTGCCGAGATCAGAAAACAACCAGGCAGATGCACTTTCGAAATTAGCATCATCCGCCTCCTCCGATACTCCTCGGACTGTGTTTTGGGAAGTAATGGAGAAGAGAAGCATCGAGGAAAATCCTATTGGAATTCTAGACAGAAGCTCAACCTGGATGGATTCAATCAGGGCATATCTGACAAACGGTACACTGCCGGATGATCCTCAACAGGCGGCAGCACTGAAAAAACGAGCCTCCTGTTTTGAAATTATACAGGGAGAACTTCACAAGAGGGGGCACCTTCAACCCTTCTTAAAGTGTGTTACTCCTGAAAAGGGACGAGAGATACTAGATGATCTTCACTCTGGTTTCTGTGCTTCCCACATAGGTGGTAGGATGCTTGCTCAAAGGACAAGGCGGCAGGGTTACTTTTGGCCTACTTTGGAAGCAGATGCAATGGAGATGGTGAAAAAATGTGACAAGTGCCAAAGGTTTGGCAAATTAATTCACCGTCCGGCTACTGACCTCACTACCATTCACAGCCCACTACCGTTTGCTAAGTGGGGCATGGACATTCTGGGGCCATATACGCCTGCTACAGGCGACAGAAGGTACATACTTGTTGCCGTTGACTACTTCACTAAATGGGTAGAGGCGGAGGCTGTAAAGGGAATCAAGACGAAAGATGTAATTTCATTCATTTGGAAAAACGTCATCACTCGGTTCGGGGTTCCCATGTCTATGGTTTTTGATAATGGCCCCCAATTTGAGACGCCTGTTCTCAAAAGCTGGTTGGGAGACCAAGGAATTGCACATTACTTTGCATCTGTCGGCCGTCCACAAGCAAACGGCCAGGTAGAAGCCTTTAATAAAATCATCTCAGACGGTCTCAAGAAAAAGATTGAACGAGCAGGCGGCCTATGGGCAGATGAACTACCACATGTTCTTTGGGCCATTAGGACGACTGAAAAAGGGGCGACTGGAGAAACTCCCTTCCTCCTAACTTATGGTGCAGAAGCTGTTCTTCCAATAGAACACTACGAGCCGACTCTTCGAGTAATGCTATATGATGAAGAGGCAAACTGGGAAGCTATGCGCCTGGCATTAGACTCACTTCCTGAAAAAAGGGGCAATGCTGTTTTGCGCCATGAGATCTATCGCCTAAGAATGACTAGATCATACAACAAGAAAGTACACAGGCGTCCACTCAAAGTAGGGGACTTTGTACTTAGAAAAATGGAAGCAGTTGGTAGGGCCAATGAGTCTGGAAAACTAACTCCCAACTGGGAAGGACCCTACCGAATCTATGCGGAAGTCAGGGACGGTACCTACCGTCTGGAAACACCAGACGGACAACCGTTGCCTCGAACCTGGAATGTAGATAACCTTAAAAAATATTTCTTCTGAATGATGTAAAGTAAAGAGCTACTTAATAAAGTTTGCACTTACTATTCAATATTGTATTACGAGGGGCATGCCGTCTGTACCTTTACAGTCGGCTACTCTCCATTGAGTTTCACTATCTTTAGAGGGGCATGCCGTCTGTTCCTTTACAGTCGGCTACTCTCCATCGAGTATTTTACTCACAATACTTAGCTAAAAAGATAAGGGCCTGGCCGATCCTGTACCTTACAGGCGGCTACCCTTCTTTTACTTAGCACCTACGTTCACCAAGAACTTACCAAGGCCATCGGCCGAATGATCAGACCAGGCGCCAATCCACCTGATCAAAACTAAAAAACTAATTCGACCTGTCCCAACATCATAGCAGGCGTCCGACGGCATCCCTCCGGATGAAATTCGTCGCAGAGAGCAGCTCCCTTTTGGGTGGAACATTGTTCTATAAACTAATTACACGGCACCTATACGACTGTCCCAAAGGGCAACCACGTAGCCGTTTTTGAGACAAGGATAACTCTATCACTAACCAAACCAGTGGTAGCAGTTGACATCTGAGTCAGATGACCGCCTGTATTACTTGGGATAAATGCAGGGGGTACCTATTGAGTTAATAGCCAACAAACATTGGCGAATCAAGGGGTCTAGCCGGCCTACGCCGCCTGGTACCTCTACTTCTCAAACAAAGTGACGGCGACTGAGTAACTCCAAAGTTAACTCATAGTCACTCCTTCAAATTTGGTATGGAACCTAAAAGGTTTGAGTCGTCCGCCTGTTTTAAACAAACAAGGGCACTCGAACCCCTATTAAGTTAATAGCTTACATTGGTGAATCAAGGGGTCTAGCCGGCCTACGCCGCCTGATACCTCTACTACTCAATCAAGATTGTGACAAAGACTAAGTAACTCCTATGTTACCTTAATAGTCACTCAAACTTAGTATGGAGCCTAAAAGGTATGAGTCGTCCACTTGTTTTTAATAAACAAAGGCTCTCAACCAATACTCTTGCTAGGTTAAAAAATAACGAGTTTAAAGCCAACATTGGCAATAAAGGGAAACAACCGGTACCCGCCGCTTGTTTTCCTACTTAAATTCCTTGGCTACTAGGTAATTCTATTTGAATAAAGAGTTCGAATACCGATTGATAAAATGGCCGACTGATCATCTATCCTGGAAACAGACAATCAGTCGTCCAGGGGCATAGGCGGCATACTTACTATTTGTACCTGTCTTAACGTTCGGCCATACACAACAGTCGGTCAAGTGAGCAAATTTCAAATACTTAGACAAATTTGAACAAAAACAAAAAATTTGATTAAAATGAGCCGGCCATAAAAGACCAGCAGAATATTCAAAACCCCGGCCCCCTGGCCGGGTAATTACAAAGCAAACGGCACGCAGGCCGTGAAAAGAAAAAAATATACTTAAAGCTTAAGAAGGGGGCAGTTCAGTATCAGCAGCAGCCGCCTGGTCAGCACTCTTCTTGCTGGACTCGGCCTTAGCTGCATCATTTTTTGATGCCTTACCCCCAAGTGGCACAAGCGCCACAACCGGCTCTTCCTCCTCCAACGCAACGTCCATCGCCTCTTCTTCAGCAGCCGCCAGGATCTGTTGATTATATATTTCCGAACACTGGCGGTACGTTCTTTCCCATGAGGCAAAGTCGGCACTGGGGAACAGTCGTTCCCAGGTCATGCGTTGGATTTGGGCGGAGTCTTCCACCATCTCCCGGACGAGCTCTTGTTTCTCTTGCTCGGCCTTGTCCGAGAGCTCTTGGGTAAGACTCTTCTCCTGGGTCACCAGGCGTTCTTTTACGTTAGCCAAAGATTTCTCCATGGCCTCGTAAGAGTGCATTTTTTGGCGAAGGGGTTTCAGCTCGGCTTTAAGTTTGGTGACGGTCCCCTCCAGCTCGTCAACCTTCTTTTGGGCCGCCTCTAGCTGAGCCCGAACAGCGGCGGTCGCCTGCGCCTGATAATAAAGAAGATCAATGGTCAGTACTTCATTTTGGGCAATTTGAAACATTGCCTTATCACAGCTGGAGGCGGCCATAGCCTTTGCGGCCTTTACCTCTTTGTTTTTCCGATCAATCGGCTTGCGAAGGCTGTTGACTCGGAGCAGGGCCTAAGTACAAAGAAAAACAGGCGTCAGTTTCCAATCAAAAGAGTTAACAGGCGTCCTGGAACTCAAAAGCTCAAAAAGGTGCTAAGTATACCTCAGCTAGGATCCCTGAAATTCCATCGAGGTCAAGGGTGCCGGCACCCTTGACCGCCTCCCTGTCAGAGGGAGGAACTACTTTAACCATTGACTTGGCTACCTCAACCAAGTCAAGTCCCTGGGGCCGGCTGCATTAAGTAAAAGGATAAAACAAGTTAGACTTAATCAAGAAAGAAGCAAGGGTGAGTTTTTTACAAGTGAGGGTCCATACATCTAGGCGGCCCCGCCTGGGTTTTTGAAGAAGTGGCCGGCTGCTTCTCAGCCGCCACTGTTTTCCTGGAAGACCCAGGAGAGCTGGCAACAGTCGTCCTCCGGGCCTTGGGGTCCGGCTGTTGCGAGGAAGAAGCCCTTGGAGTGCCAGACTGAAAACAAAAAGAGTTAGTATATGCATAATACAACTAAAAGGAGAAGAGTTTTCAAAGCCTACCAAGGGTGCCTCCTTGCTGGGGGAGTCGACATACGACTGCTTCATTAGTGAGACCCGCAGCATGGCCGCCGCAGTCTTAGATGCTGTTATTTTACTCATGGCGTCGGCTGAAAGAAATAAACAGCAAAGTTAGTAAAAATTCCAAGTAAACAAGGCGTGAAAAAACAGAGTATTCGTCAGGCCGGCTACCTCTAGAGCACCGACTGCCGAGGCCACAGGCGGCCAAGAAGTACTCGTCATAGAGCCACTTGAAGCTCGGGACGCAATTTAGGGGTACTTGCTCTCGTACCCCTGAAGTAGAGTTCACCCTAGTCTCTACTTTGAAGAGTCCTTTGTCTAGGATCTCTTTTTTAGCCTTTGGGGGAACAGGCGGCATGCTGCGGCCGCCTGCGAGAAGAGGTGGATCCCTGTTCCACTTATTAAAACGTTTGTTCAGCTCCGTGTCTGAACTCTCGATAATAAGGAAGGTGTTCCGCCAATCCTTCCATTTGTTTGCCTTACCTCTCGTCATGAGGTAACCCCTATGGCTTGTCAATTGATACCAGCCGGTACCTCCCGACTTGGGGGTCCGGCTGAGATAGTTCATGTGGGCGAAAGCCTCAAAACTTGGCTCCACCCCGTTCAGTTCGCACCCGGCCACATAGCCGAGTACGTTTACCCAAGAGTTGGGGGCTAACTGCCATAACCCCAGATCATACCCATCTAAAATCCGCTGAACAGCCGGATGTAATGGGAAGCGCAGTCCAGCTTTGATGGCCGCCACATAGCAGCCAAAGCAGCCGTCACCATAGCTGGTACCAGCCGGCCAGACGACAGTATCTTCTGGATCCGGCACAAACAGTAAATACTCCGGGCCCATTTTGTGGTTAGCAATAAAGCTCGCCACGTTGTCTCGCATGGTTGCAATCCGGCCCCGGGGCACCCTGCAGTAGTAGGGGGCGTTTTCCTCTCTGTAAGAGGCGGACGGCTCTGCCCAATTATCCCCCTTCTCCACTGCATGAGAACTTCTCGCCTCTTGTAGGCGGCTATGTTTTTCTTCTGAGCCAGAAGAACTATGGTCAGAAGAGCTGGATTCGGACTCGTCCCCTGACGAGTCCGAAGAGGACGACTCCTCCCCTCTCCTAGAGGGGCCCGCCTCCTCTCCCTTAGAAGGAGCAGAAGGAAAATTAGACATGTCCACGGTTAGATGAGAAGGGAACACCTTGGTCCCTCTCTCAGCACTGTCAGCTTGACAGTCGCCTCGTTCTACATCTGGCGCCTGGTCAGATGTTTCGCTAAGGAGCACCCTTTGGGAGGAGCCGTCTGAGTTTGATATCATAGCAGTCTTTTTTGTTCTGGCCATCACGTTCTGCATAGACACAGATTCAGTCGGACTTTGTATAAAGGGCAAAGATGGGTCCAGAAAAGGGCAGGCGGCACTCCTAATCCTAGATTCAGCCGTCCCCGGTGACCGGCTGATCACTAACTTAGGGCGTGTCGTGTGCTTCCATGGTGCCATTTCAAAAAATAAAAAGAAAATTAAGAGTAAGAGAACTGAGTTACCTGAACGGGTGACGGTTGATGAAGTCCTGGAAGTTCGGGTCAGTCGGCTTGTCAGAACAGGCGGTAGGCAGAAAAAGTCCGAAAATGTCAGAGCAAGTTCAGGGGTCCGAATGTTCTCACAAAAGTTCTCAAATGTGAAAATGACCGAAGTCAGCACTTCCTTTTATAGGCAAAATGAGAAGGCGAAGGGTCGCTTCCAAATTCAAATTTGGGCGGGAAAATCTCTCGGCCGTCTGCAAGGTGACACCTGTAACGGGCCGTCGCCTGTCACCGTGCGACACCTGTCACAGGCGACACGTGACCAGTCGCGTGCCACCTGTGAGGGGCAAATGATTAGGGGATTTTTATCCACCAATCACCGTCTGACAAGTGGACCAACCAGGTTCCGCCACGTGTCCTTCACGAAGGCCAACAGGAGCTTGCCACGTGTCAGTCACAGATACGTCCTCCACGGACCACTTAAGACACGCCACGTGTCCACCCATGCCAAGTGGGACAACCGGCCATCAAGGCCCATTTCAGTCTAGAGGCCCGATCAGCCCTAGGTTTACCTTAAACCTAGAGAGTTGCACGCTTCCCAAGGCTATAAATACTCGATTAATCCTCATTAATCAAAAAACAACAAAAAAAACAACCGAATAATTAAGAGATCAAGCAGAGAAGAACAGACTTATTAACAACCGGCTAATCTCGCTAACGACGCAGATTACCAACACTAAGCACTCTCACCTAGAGAGATCTCATTACTTTACTTTCTGTATTGATTACTCCTTAATCAGGTACTAACTTGACCGTTGGAGGCGGAGCTCTCAGGAGTCTCCGTTATTTTGCAGGTACAGACGTCCGGTTCCAGTCTCGGAATTGTAACTCTCCCGCAGGACATCAGAAAACCCCGAAACACCCTTCATCACCAGCTTTGGGTTTAGTATTATCCTGCAATGCATTATCAAGAAAAGGGTTAGTTTTTTCCTGCAGGGTGTTATCAGTTGAAGTACTAGATTTACCCTGCAACCCTGCAGGGCTAGTAACAAAGTTATTTAACCCTGCAGAATCAGAACTAACATTATTAGATATGATAATTTCATCATCAGGGGGCATAGGAGGCCCATCATAATGTGCACCACTCCTCAGAGTAATTGCATTAGCATGATCTGTGGGTTGTACTGGCTGTGATGGCAGGGTTCCTTGTTGGCGATTTTGTAGAGTAGCAGAAAGTTGCGCAATTTGATTGTCAATAATTTTATTATGGGCTACAAGGGAATCAATTTGTGCATCTCTACTCTGCATATGTTTTTGCATACTTGCTAACATAGTTCTAATTTCTAACAAGGCATGGTCAGTGGATGGAGGTGGATTTTGTGATTGGGCCTTTTGGTAGGGAGGTTGATAGTATTTTTGCTGTGGTTGTTGTGGAGGTGGAGGATTTAGCACATTGGTACTCCTGTAGGAAAGATTTGGATGGTCTCGGAGACCAGGATTATAAGTATTGGAGTATGGGTTATTGTGCCTATAGGTTTGGAAGGCATTAACTTGCTCCATGGAACTCCTGCATTCTTGTTCCTAATGTCCTACAATTCCACAATTTTCACAAAAAGAATCGTTAGTATTATTGACAGCAGAAACATTAGATACGGGAGCAGGAATAGCAGTACTAAGATTATCTAATTTCTGACAAATAGAGGTTAATTGAGCCTGCAAAAAGGATACTGAATCAAAATTATGTTTTCCCTTGTTAGAGAAACCTCTAGGATTCCCATATTGAGAATTATGGATTGCCATCTCTTCAATTACTGTTCCTGCTACATCTTCTTGAAGATTCATAAATCTTTCATTAGCTGCCGAATCAAGGATTGATCTAGATGAATTTCCAAGCCCGTTGTAGAAGGCTTGAATAAGCTGCCATTGTTGCATCCCATGGTGTGGGCACTCTCTCTGTAGATCCTTGAATCTTTCCCAAGCCTCATATAAACTTTCATCAACCTCTTGGGAAAAATTTGTGATTGAACTCCGTAGTAGAGCTGTTCTCTCTGCAGGGTAATATTTATTATAGAAATTCAAAGCAAGAGTATCCCAGTTAGTAATACCAAGAGAAAATCTATTCAATCCATTATACCACAATTTTGCTTTACCACACAAAGAAAAGGGAAAAAGAATCTCCCTGATTTGGTCCTGCGTGACCCCATTTTGCCTAATAGTATTGCAATACTGGCAGAAATCTAAAATATGAAGATTTGGATCTTCACCCTTAGCTCCACTAAATTGCTTCCTTTCAATCATAGTAATAAACTGGGGCTTGATTTCAAATTGTACTCCTTCGAGGGTAGGTGGAGGAGTAAGATGTGGGAAATCTGCTAGGGACGGCTGCGAATAATCGCTGAGCTTGCGAGGTGGTTGGTGCGTCATCTCTGCTTCTGGTTCTGAATAAACTTCTGTATCACTAGAATCAAATGGTGAGTCCAAAGGTATAGAACCCTCGGAGGTAGCTCGTACCTGTCTAAAAAGGTTCTTCTGTCTATGAAAGGAACGTTCAATCTCAGGATCAAACGGAATGTAACCTGATCTAGAACTCCTGGGCATAAACACATAACTAAACAAACAAGTATGAGAAACTGTCCCAAAGAACTTACATTCTCTGAGACGAAAGAAAATAATTTAGACTACAGAAATAATCAGAAATAAAAATAAAACCGTTTTCCCCGGCAACGGCGCCAAATTTTGACAGGATCTAGTCGTATCACCTAATCAAAAATAATTCCTAAATCCTCTAACTAAAGTAGATACGGAAGTAGGGTCGAATCCACAGGGAAACGGTGTTCTTCTATTCCTAATTAACAATTATAATCTAAATTATCTAGTTACCAATTTGTAATTGTATGAATTAAACTAATAATAAAACTAAGCAAATCAATCAAAGGAATAATCAATAATAAAAAGCTCTAGGGTATAGGTTCACCAATAAATAATATTCTAGGGTAAAACATACGATCAATTATCAATGCATAAATTAACCGGTTAAAGGGTTGTCTCTACGTATTATAATCACATAATCAATCTACTGGTATTAAATCTCATCTCTCGAATCTCGACCTAACCATTAATAGATTAACATGCCTATTGAAACTAAGCCTAAATATCAATTCTCATCTCTCGAATCTCGAATCTCGAATCAATATTGCAAAACTCATACAATTAAACCAGGCCTAATCTAATTGCATAGCATTAAATCAAATAGGAAATTAATCAATCATCAATAATTAACAATAATAAATTTACCTCTTCGTATTATTCATGGATCCCCACAACCCTAGAATTAAAATCTACTCACACATAATTAAATCTAAACTAATCATAGTAATCAAGGAATGCATGAAAATAACAAATTAATCAAATTGCAGAAAATAAAGTAAGCAAGAAATCGTACCAAGAGTTAACGGAAAATAAGGGATTTATTGATCAAAAGGTTTTGAGAGAGAAAGTACTCAAGTACTAAAGAAAACTGAAAAATCCAATCTTTGAGAAAATTCTACTAGCTAATACTAATAAAAGCGTAAAAGACCCGTAATTGCTCACTAAAAAGCGTATTTATACTCCTACTAAAAAATAAACAAAAGATAGAAATTACAAAAGAAAGAAAAATAAAATTCCCTTCAAAAACACGCGCCCAGTCGGGCAAAGGGCCGCCCGGCCGGGCGCGCCTTTTGTACTTCCTAAAGCTTCCTCGCACCCGGTCGGGCGCGCATCCGGGCGAAGCGTGCCCGGGCCTTCTCCTCTCGCCAGGTCGGGCGCGCCTCAGGGCGAGCACTGCCCGGTCGGGCGGATACTTGGGCTTACACTTCTTCGTCCTTTGGGACTCGTTACCTTAGCCCAATTCGTCATCCTTCTTGGAGCGAATTGCCCAAGCTCCAAATTTCCTCATTGAGCCCTTAATCACCGGATAGAATCATCAATTACGGTCTTGGGCTTCTAAACACGATCATATAAATACGTTTCAACTCCAATGCTCGCGGTGGCTCCATTAAATGCCGGAAAGTGTTCCAAATCTGCAGTTTCCTGTAGAATAATACCACAACTACGAAAACACTAGAAAACACATATTAGTAATAAAATTGGCTCTAAAGAGCCAAAAATTCTCCTAACTATGATCACGGGACGGGGATAAAATACTATATAAAATGAATACATCAGCAACACAACACTATGTAACTAGTGAAACACAAAATCATGGTTCCCTTCCCACGAATCCCCATATGGGTCACCATAATCAAGCTCATAACCATCCCACAAGTCACCGAAATCAGGATTGGACTTGTTCTCGAACCTATGCTTCGCCTCGGTCAAACGGCGCACATACCAAGATGGGTAGTCGTTATACTGAAATGGCTCCCTGGTGATAAGATCTAAGTGTTGCATCTCATCGTACCCGTTTTCAGCCAACATCTTGCTTCTAAATTACATGCATTGTTCTTTGCTCGTATGGATCATGTCAAAAGGATCCTCTGCAAAGAAATTCAGCCACTCTACCGTCACGTGAATCAAATCTTTGTCGTAGTCCGACGTGAAATTGTGACCAAGTAGTAGAAGACCAAATTTATCACCTTCCTCACAGTGGTTATTGAGCATGTACTCAACATTTTGATGCCTATCACACATAGGGAGGAAAAGCTCCCAAAATTTTATCAAGTGTCTACAGTAGTATGGATATCGCATCCAGTAGATCATGTTTTCCAAGAACTCACGGAGATTCATACTTACAACGATCTTGTAAGCATCAACAACGTAATGCATGAAACAGAATGCTTCCATCCGAAAGTACCCGGGACCTCTTACTTTAAAAGGAGTTAGGAAAGGGTACTCCGGATGGAAATCTATTCCAATGATGGGATATTCAAGCCCTCCACGAGCAATTGTGGCTGACTGGTGGGCGAACATAATTTCTTTACCTCTTTTGGGGAGGTAAAAGTCTCTAACAACACCATTTGCGCCATGATACCCATTTTTTTCATGAATTCTAACCGCTTCATAAGGCGGTCTGGGCTCTTATCAACGACCACTCCCTTATCAGCCACCACTTTCTTATTCCTTTGGCTACCCATTTTTTTTTTGGCAATTTCTGTTACTCCAAGGAAAGGAAACCAGTCACGAGCTAATACTTGCCCCCCTTTTATACTCGCAACTATGACCATGCGTTAGTTCCGCTACTTATAGTGGTACAAAAAGTATACCATTACGTTAAGTGTTCCTGTATATTTGTGACAATAAATTGTTCCACAGGAATGAATGTGTGTTTCTTTTGAAACGACATCTCTGTGTCATAGTACTGGACCTAGGCCATGTAGACTGCAAAAGGGTGAACATTCAACATTCACCACCGTAACTGAAGGTAAAAAACAAAACAATACATATAGTGGTACATTCAATTGAACCGAATACAAAGTCAAATGTACCACCAGTGACTATCTTGTACCATTAGCCAGATTTTGTGCTTCTTTTGACAAGACAACTCCTTGGGTAACTGCTTCTGGGGAACTGCCATTTTCGTCACCCGTCATTGCAATATTTCAGACCATAATGGTACATTCCGTGAACGATAAGTGTACCAATGCAAGCTATTCGGACTTATTTTTAGACAACTTAGTGTGATTTTATGTTTGTCCTTGTAAGTTAAGTATACTTTAGAGCATCAATAGTGAGAAGCATCTTAAATGGGGTTCTTATTCTTTCTCATGCTCTCCTATGCCAGATCATCATCAACTCCTACTAAGAGTCACCCTTTATATAATCTAAGAAATGCACTAGTTCTTACTAATTTTTGTCATGCAAACTCCTTTGTGTTAGTTCTGTTACGTCCAGTGGTATAAAAACTGTACCACTAAATCTTTACATTAAGTGTGCCTTGTGACTATAAAATGTTCCACTAGAATGAATGTGTGTTTCTTTTGAAACGACAGCTCTGTGCCATAGTACTAGACCAACACCATGTAGCCTGCAACAGGGTGAACATTCAACATTCACCACCGTAACTGAAGGTAAAAATTAAAACAATAATACATATAATGGTACATTTAATTCAAGCGAATACAAAAGTCAAATGAACCACCCAGTAATTATCTTGTACCATTTCTCAGACTTTGTGCTTAATTTGACAAGACAACTCCTTGGGGAACTCATGCACCAGGTTAAAAAAATTTCAAAGCATTTCATCACAACAAAATTAAGTTTCCAACCATACTCTCCATCCATTGCCTTCCATTTCTCGTTTCAACTCATCTCCATCCCCTTCCCCGGTTACAAGGTACTCAAATGGCCGGAAATACCGTTGTCAAACACTCTAGCTCAGGTCATCAAATATTACCCCACCCAGATCAACCAATATTGTACTTCCAAAAAAACCTGAGAGGGGTGTCCGAAATAAACCTAAATTTAGTGAAGTATTTTATGAACACCTAAAACCTTTATAATGGGATATACCAGCCTGTGCAATCCATTAGAGCACATCTCCTCCAATCAATGTGCTGCCAAACTGATTGCATGCAATTACAAGATGATAGGCCGACTTCGGGACACCTTCCTCTTTTAGAGGACTTGGTGGGTTGCTACGATGAGGGAGCTTGTGTCATAGAGAGGTTGTTTTGGCTCATAGAGAGGTTCTATTCCTCGTCGTCCCCGCTAACAGTACCACCTATGATAGAGGAAGCAATTAACTTAAAGCCCAATCTTAACACCGACTCCATAGTTGGTTACAGTTTCCCCACGCTTTGGCGCCACATATTTATTGGCTCTTTCACGGATACCCTCCACCTCATGACGGTCGATACTACTAACACCCACCTGAGGTTCCAGGTTTAAGGTTGTACCTTTAATCCGAGGCTTAACCATCGCTGGCCCATTCGTAAACGCTACCACCGTGTTAGCTATAAAGGAGAGCATATTTTCTCAACCGAAGAGTACGGCATAGTCGATCGGGGGTCGCTCATTCTATTTTGGAACGCCTGAGGGTGCACAAGGCCCTCCTTTGCCGAGCATTTCGCGGCCCTACACGAAAAATTTAACCCCATGTTGGTCATCATTTTGGAAGCTTGTATTGGTAAACATGGTGCGAGCAATTGCGTTGTTCATAACCTCCCAGGTGAATACCAAGAAGAGATATGTGGTCCGGAGTCAAGGCCTAGTGGAGTTATGATGTTTTGGAGACCAAATATGTTAAGGGCCATTTTCTTGCACGGATCAAATCAGCCAACTGGGTTGCTTGTTGATGCTGTTTTCCAGGTAATTTGTTTGTTTTATAATATTGTTTGGAATGTAAGTTATTTAGCTAAATAAATGTTGTTTGCAATTACAGGCTCCACCTTCACCATCATGGCCTCCACAACCAATTGAATTGAATAATGATCCATGCAGCTCGGACGAGGAGACAGAGTCAGGTAGTTACTACTTCAATTCTTGTTTGGCTTTTGATGGCTCCATCCACCACTGGGGATTTGGAAAACACCTATGATGAAGATGCTAGGGATCAAATACTACTAAATGCTCTGTGTCTTTGTTTAATTAGTACTGTAGTTTTATTTGTCTTTCCCCAACACTATTTTTCTGTATGCCTAAGACTATGTTTGATTATGCCTTGACTGTTTAATGCATGTATTAGCTCTGAAGTTATTACAAATAGGGGGAACCTTGAATATTCCACTTAACTGTGTTAGTGGTACATTTAATTCTCCGAAAATACACCACTAAAATCACGTTGGTACATTTAATCATAGTGGTATGTTGTGTACATACTACATACCTATGCTGTGTAAATGAATAATGACCCTGTCCTATGCATCGTGTGTACATACTACGTTCCTATGTTGTGTACATGAAGTCAATATGCACAACTGCAATCAAAGTGGTACGTTTGGGTTTGGTACTTTTAATTGTACCACCAGAAAACCAGTGCTGGGAGAATACTGACCCTTTCATAAGGGGAAACCAGTCCAAAACTTGGCATCTCAATGAAGGGTGAACTGTAAACAGTGGTTGGATTACGTTCCATGTTTTGTTTGCGTTCCTTAGCATTATTCAATGAATTATGGATTGTAATGTTCAATTTCGTTGTTGTTATTTTACTTAATTGCACTTCTATCCTAATTCATGAATACATTGACGGAGCAATGGTACAAACAACACCATTTTAATGTACCATTGCAAACACAAATGGCACTTGTACTATACCATTGCGAACTAAATTGTAAGAATATCATTTACATTCCACCAGTGGCACTTGCAAGGTACCTATGGCACTGTACATTGAGTTTAAATTACCCTGTTCATGTGGATTGCAAAAAGTAATTAAGGTATAGTTGCTGCATAATTTGCAAAATGCAACAAAACACCTAATGCAGACATCACATCAAACACTTAGCCATGGGTGGACAGACCACCTCCACAGCCAAAGCAACCTCTAATAGTTACCCTTGAGTGGACAGACCACCTCAGGGAGGAGTACGTTTGCTAGCAAGTGTTTAAATGTTCAATACACAATACTTAGAGCCACCACAGTTCAACCCTAGAAAATAATTACACCATCACCTAGGCTACTAACATAACACATCACAGTTTTCGCGTTGCTTTCCTAGAACCTGGAATCAAATCCCCTAGACCATCTTTCAATTCGTTCATTTCACACTACACATCGTCCAAGAACAAATTTGCCCGAGCATTAGGAATCATCCCCTGTAAATGTATGAACAAAGATTGTAGCCAACCACTTCAAAGATCTTAACACAAAACATAGTTATATACGCCACTTACCACACTAAATCTCGTGGTGAATCTTCTGGCAAAGAACTTAACACACGCCAGCATAAGAACACCACAGTAAGAGCTGCACATTGGAGGACGACAATCAACATAAAAGTTGAACATACGTTCTTTGGACCTTAAAGCTAGGATGAAAGTTATTGGCACAGTAAGCAAATAAGGAAACAAGTTCTTACTTATCCTTTGGCTCTAAGATCTCAACAGTGCATCTCGTCCAAGAATGTAGCTGACCAGTCTTCCATGCTGGGTCACAGAGTCGAAAAAGGACGGCGATACCACTAACCTGTAGTTTGAGAAACACATTAAACATAACCAAATGGGTTCCAGTAAATACCATGTTTGTTTAGAATGAAAGGCATTAGTATTAGTACCAGAAGATTAAACTCTTGGCATGTGTGGTGAACGGGTCAAGGTACATAGAATCTATCATCCACAACTATCGAGCCTTCATGTCTAATGCTAAGCACCACCAGTATGACTCGTCAGGGGAATCCTTAAGAACTTCGAGCACTGGGACAAAGACCTGATAAAATGACAATGTCAATGCCATAAGCACAATTTAGAGTATATACATGAAACACATTTAAACCTAGAGTATTGAACTATGAGAGTAAGTAGCTGACCACTCGAATCTGCGACAGCTTAAAGCTCAGGAGAAATTTGGCATACTTGTTACAAATATGTTCTTCTTTCCCTTCGTTCAACAATAGTCGATTCTACGATCCAAACAAAAAAAACAACAACCATGATCATCATTTGTGCACGTAAATATGACACCCCAAAGCTGAAATGAACCACGAACCACTTACCAAAAAGCTTTGGTCAAGCAAAATACGCTTGCTTCTGTTTCAGAAGTCTTTGGTAGCCCATTGCTTAGTGTATAGCACACTGGCCATTCTAACATAATCACTAGAAACCCGCGATTTATGGTGCACCACTTCATAGCAATCCCTCTGGTTGGCTTCCATGTGGTCACACTTTATCAGCACAATACCAGGGCTATGAAATGAAGCAACAACATAACACCAAGTATACACATAAGCACATTAGAATTTACAATTAAAACAAAAAATTTACAAAAGGCATGCATAAAAAAGACTTTTCACTCAATTACACATTTCTGAATTACCTAAGTGGATCCTTCAGGTCCTTCCAAGGCTTTACAAACTGCAGCAGACGTGCCTTGACCGTTTTATGGCGTCGGGTGTTTGACACATTGGTGAACATGGCTGACAAGGCTGCCTCTATAGGTTCACCACCCTCTTATCCGAAGTTCTGCCCCCCTTCCCAGTGGACTCATCTTCCTCATCAGATAAACTCCACCGAACATCAACCAACATAGTAGTTCCCCTCGTCCCAACCAAGCCCACAACTATTTCAGGTCCAGGCACCATGTTCTCATCTTCCGCTTCAGAATCTGAACACCAGCCATGGAACTCTGAGACAACACCTTCATCAACCCCATCCACCTTGGATTCATCCCCAACCACCTTGACATCACCCCCAGCCTCTGCAAACAGTGGATCAATCGAAATCTTTTGAACCACACGGTCCAGGTCATCTTCACCTGAAACTGTATCAGCATGCCTAATTTCTTCCCCACCAAGTCCTTTCCCACCTTCTTTTAGTTGTTCCTTCTCCAACAAACAACTGCCCAAAGCCTGATCTTCATGCACAACAACTTCCCTCTCCATTGGCTTCCCCCTAATCACTCTCTGGGCATTAGCTACGTCAACACACTGTGACATCAACTGATGCATTGATTTCATAACGTCACCTAATTTCAAGTCATTCACAGACATCAACTTTGGAGTAATTCTATCCAACACCTTCAGGAAAACATAAATACAAACTATTAACAACTGGCATAGGACATATAACTTATTTTATAAAATACAAAGCTACATCTAAAACTATCATTAACTTGCAATATACCTGCCGCGTAATATTTTCCACGTCTACCTCCTGCATAGTCTGTTGCATGTCAACTCTTTCCACCCTTTTCTTTGGAACCTCTTGAGGAGTCAACAGATGCTCCTCCCCATATGCTATATCAAGAGACTGCAAAAGAATCAAACACAACAGCTTTAACAGTATTCACATCAAATGAAAGTCAAACTAATACTAACCGGCAATTTTCAGAAATCCTCATATTCATTTTTATCATCGCCAACCACCTCATTGATCATTTCTTCGGACCATGCCTCAAGTCTCGGTCTCACACCCCACCTCATTGGGACGCGACTTAGGTGATCTAGATAAAAAAATCTACAATAAAAGGACAGGATGGATGATTTAGTTCAACTAACCATTACAAACGACAACACTACACAATTTAATAAAATTACTCAAAAAGCTTTTGGTGTACGGTGGCAAATACCCAATTTTACTCACCAACAAAAAAAGGATACAACCCCCCGAACCTGCAACATATCCATCACGAGCAAATTTCTTTTGGAAACTCCTGGCTGCTACAATCATGCTATTAAAATACATAAGTGCACCAGTCATACTCATCAGCTTCATCGTAAACCAATAACGACGGAACAAGCTTCACCCCAAGACAACTTGTATTTGCCATATCACACAATAAATAGCCCAGAGCTGCTATGAGAAAGGCTATCTTGAAATCAGCCTTCACGTCATCCGACATCGGCAACACATTACCTTCCTCATCCTTTCGAATATGTGCCCCCAAAGCAGCTACTAATGAAATGCTATCATTTTTCCCAAACTTTTCCAAAATTCTACTATGCTCTTCCTGCTTATCCTCAGGAATCGTACACGGCAATGCCTTCGACCCCATGGGAATCCCAAGTACGTACTCGACCTGAACAGGACTCAAAGGAAGCACACACTCATCTCCAAAAGTTATCGAACCATCACCCATCACCCTTGTCAACAACCAGTACACAAACTTCCAGGGTACAAAAGTTAGGGGTATACTTAACAACCCTCCAAAACCCATTTCTGTGACCAGCTTCTTCCTAAAGTCATCAAACTTCTTCACTGCGATTGCAAAAGCCTTCACAACATGCAAATTTGGTGCCTACAACATTACATTCAAACAAGACAAACTTTAATCAAATGACACCGGCCCAAGCCTCACAAAATAAAACCACTAACCGATTAAATTCCTTCTAGGTTACTCAAATTCTTCAATTCTAACTAATTCCTTTCTAGCTTACCTCAATTTTTTACAATTCCAACTAAATTACAACAAATTACAGCAACTGTCCTTCCATATAAACCAGCTAAAGAGACAATAATTATACAATCCCATTAAAATTACTTGTGAATATTCTATAAGGGATTTTAATCTTGCACATCCACTTAAGGACTCACAATATTCATACTTAACTTAATTTACCATTAATCTTAAGTAATTCAATTCATTTTCCCAACTACGTATACCTAAACAAAGGCCCAACCACATAAATCCCAAAAAACATTTCCATGTCATGGATATCAAATAATGTTCAGAGAGTACCTTCTGCGTACTTCTTGATTGGGTTTTAACGTCAACCCCTTTCTCCTTCACCACCTCTCCCTTTGTCTTCTCGACTTACACATGACATTACGCATTTCATTTCTCCATCCAAGTATTACACAACAAATTAGCTTTTATCATTTCCATCTAACATGACATACCTTTAGCTTGCCCCTTTTTCCTGTCCTTTTCTCAATATGACCTCGCTTGCGCTTCCCTTTCTCAACCTTTTCCTGCAATAACTTGATCAGGAGATCCTAGTAGCTCACTTTGTCCTGTTCTGGTTCTTCCTCACTACCTATAATGTGGTCCTCCGCATCATCATCTACCTCATAATCACCAGCTGTGGAATCAACATCATCAGAACCAGATTCATCACCACTAGATTCATCATAATCACCATCATCAGAACCAGCTTCATCAGAGTCCTTTAAATACTCTACCTCAAAAACTAGATCAGATTTCAGTTTCTTCTTCCCTTTACTAGCTACTTTCTTTTTAGGCGCCTCCTCATTCACGGCTTTCACCCACGCCTACACAAACACAAATATTTGCCACCAAAAATCAACTACAACACACAACCATCACTAAGAAAACACACAATCTTTTAATTTCAACAAACAATAACTCACCAATCTTGATCCCTTGCTCTTCCTCGGCATTATTTTCTCCTGCCAAGTTCAAATGAACGCTCGATAAATGGGATTTCCCAACTACATAAAACTATTTCAACAAACCCTTAACTCTTCACATATAATTTCTCCACTATATTCACGTATACATACCACAACAGTCATAATTTCTTAATGTAACAATATCACTTATTCATAATTCAATACGTTTTCCACCACTAAAAACTCACAATTAATCAATCATTTAAATGGATTCAAATTAAATTAAACAACAAAGGGTCGCAAATTTCAGTGGTTAACAAAGCATTACATAATCTAAATCATCATATCAACAAATTCATTCCAATTACAGGTTTCACATCCTCAAATTAATCCCAATTATAACAATAAACAATAAAGGAAACCCTACTTCGCTATTTTCCCTGGATAACTGTAAATCACATAAACTACATCATAACAACAAATTCATTCCAGTTAAGGGTTTCAGAACCACACCCACTAACATTTTTCCCAATTAAACAAATGAACAACACAGGTAACCCTAAATCGCTAAATTCAACGGAAAACCCTAAATTCCAAAAACTAAAACTTCATAACAACAAACAATTTACAACTGCTTTTTAAATTTCTTAACAACCAACAAATGCGTCCATAACACAGTTGTTACACTCGGTTTCAAGACCATACCTTCAATCAAAGGAACCAACG
Source organism: Chenopodium quinoa (assembly GCF_001683475.1). Classification (NCBI taxonomy): domain Eukaryota; kingdom Viridiplantae; phylum Streptophyta; class Magnoliopsida; order Caryophyllales; family Amaranthaceae; genus Chenopodium; species Chenopodium quinoa. The sequence goes on along the minus strand of NW_018742309.1, from coordinate 5,056,213 downwards.
ACTGCCGGTACACAGTTCACGCAACTGCTCACGATTACCACGCACCAAAATTCTTTTCTAGCTCCGGCAACAACCACCATTGTAGTCTCTTCTTTGGAACAGAGTACAGTCACTACAGGGAGGAACTGGAGGAGCGAACAAGAGAAAATGAGGAGAGAGAATGCTTTGTTGTTACTTTATGAAAAATATCCTTTTTCATATTAAAAAAAAACCAAGCCCGTTACATTTTAAATTATAACGGGTATTTGATGAGTCAGCCTCCACTTTTGCATTTCTTAAGCTTGGTAAATGACGCTGCTACCCTCCTATTTGCTTCCTTCGTCCATAGCACCTATGCACTGATATGTACTCCATATTGGGGCCTGGCCCCGGGTACTTTTGAGGAAAAAATTATAGTACGTAGTTACATACATAGTAGTAAAAGACTGAAGTGAGCATAATAAGTATAAAAAAAAATGTAAAAGCCCAATAAATTACAAATATCTGAATTCTTTTTTATTTACCTACTAGGAAAGTCAATTTCAATTCCCAGATAAAGCCTGACACTCTTCCCTCTTTACTTCTTATTACTAAAAGCTCACAAGTCACAGAATATTTTTGTCCACTTATCCCAAATTTCCATTCAAGTGATTTAATTATCAATTATCAGCAAATCAATTATGTGTAGTTTAATCAATTCAGTTTAAATTTTTGGGTTTTTTTAAGTTATGCCCCCGTGGTTATTGAGTTTCTAAGGTGTGTACATACTTTTTCAAAATTACAAGATGTACCCTCCAATTTAAGGTGTTTATTCAACTGTACCCTATAACATTAATCCAACGTTAGTAGTTGTATTAACGTTTTATTACCACACTTTGGAGAGAAATTTCACGCCCAAATTGGGTTAGAGTTATATAAGTAGGTTAACATTTAGCATTTTTTCCAAATTTTCTCATCTATTTTTTCTTCTTTCTTCTAAAAGCAACCATTGATATGTCAACTTCTCGGTGTATTTATTATTCTTTTTTCTCATCCACTTCTTATTACTTCCTATTTATTTACAATTGTTAACGTCGAGTTTACGTCAGATAATTACTTATGAATCGTGACATGTTGATGGTAAATAAATTAAGTCACGATTAATGAATGTATAACCTATGACAAATTCATTGGATTGTTATTTTTTATGTTATTATGTTAAAAATTACTGGCTTTTGAAAGAAAAACTTTCAAGATCTGCCACTGCTGGCAAGCCTCCGAGACTTACACTGCCAAAGTGCCAACAATGGAAAATAAACAAATCCCCCGGAATTATTTGCCATGAAATTTGAATCATTTTTGTTGAACAAAGGAAAAAAGTTCTACTTCACCAATGAAAAGATCAATGGAGACTGAAAGCATCAATTTGATGAGGTTTGTGTACGTAATTTTCATTTGACAATTACTTTGCTTTTACTCGTTCATTTTAATTAGATTTATATTTTATATCCACTTTCATTATGAAACTATTGATTGCCTAGTATTCATAATTCATGCTTAAAAGTCTATTATTGATTATTTAATCTGTCATGCACGTCTTCAATCTCCTCATTGTTTGATTTGTTCTTGTCAAATTGTTCAGTTTTATATTAGTCCCTTGAATTTTTAAATTTTTTTTTTCATTATTTTTGGTATTGTTGTTGTTGGTTATTATTGTTATTCTGAGTTCATTTGCCAAATTGTGGATTTTCCTTTTTCTTGTTTATTTATTTTATAATGGCAATTTGATTGATCATTGACAATAATAGTAAATTATCATAATTAAATGCTTACTATTAGTGGGTTTTGCTGCTCAATATCTTGTTTAGTGATTGACATCATTTGACTGAGTATATAGTTGAAAATTTGATGTTTCTTAACTAAATGCATTACTATGAACACTGCAATTTAGTCGAATAAACTAACACGGGTTGACCGATTTCATTGGGCGAGCTTGTATAAGTCATTGAGTTTTTGGAAATTCCTCAACTTTTCTGTAAAATTCAGTTTGCTGCCACAGTTATGGTGTGAGGCTTTCGAGTGTTTATGTCATATAGTTTCGTTTTGTTGCCTGTAATGAGTCGTAAGGTAGCAATTTGCCTACTTCTGATATGCGTACAAACTTCTATTACAACCTCGGAAACAGACCCTGATGATGGTTAGTTTAATCCTTTCTTTGTCTTCTGTGGTTACTCTTAGATCAACATCTCATTTTCAGATTTTCTTACTTTCATGGATACTTATCTGCACTTGTGCTTACTCATTCAATCGACCTTGTTTTTTTTTTTTTTTTTTTTTTCTTGTTTTGTTTGTAGAAGGAAGATATGTATCCTAATACCATGATGATTGAACATTTGAACCATTTTGTAGCACTTCTTAAACCATTGAAGAATGCAACATTTAGGAAATTTTGTTAAAAACCCACCTTTTAAAAAATAAGTATATGTTAAAAATCCATCAATTTAAAAAAAAAATTTGTTGTAAGATACCACCTGTCGCCGGAAAAGAGAGTTTGACCGAATTTCTCGGCATTGACTCTGGCGCGTGACCTTAAATGACCACCGTGACTTCCCCTTTTCTCTTTTCCCTTTCTTCCTCTTCTCTCTCCATCCTCTGTTTTCCTCCATCTCAATTAGCAAGAAAGGTGGAGATGTCCATGGAGGAGGTGGTGGATTGGTGGGGGCCACTTTGTTGATGTTCGCTGCTCCGGTACGGCGGTACCAACGTCCATTAACACGGCCGACCTTGATTGTCGTGGAGAGAGAGAGCGAACATGGAAGAAGAGAGGAAGGTTTCAATTACATGTAGTATGATTTCCCATTAACAATCAAAAATCATGTAGAAATCAAAAATCATGTAGAAATTTCATAACATTTATAACGTACAATTCTTTCTGCATTTAATTTTTGTTATTGATGTGATGTGTGTTATCATGGATTGTTTGGTACAATTAGGTTATATTTTGACATGTCTCTTGCTCTTCGTATTACATTTATGGTCCATCTAAGATGCTACTTGCTCATATGAGGAAACTAGCATGGTCCATTTAAGATCATCTTTAGCATGATAGATTCTTGAATATTAGTGTGTACCTTTTCTTTTGTGGTCATGTGGGTTGGAAGATGTTCAATGTTAATTGAGGGATTTGTCTCTGTTCTTAATACCTTTGACAAGTAATCCTCCTTTAGGAAAGTAGAATGTACATATAGGTCTAAAACTAGTGCTATTCTAATTGTATGAACTTCAATTTGTTATTGGTTTGTTATCCATGGATTTTACATGTATTCAACAATATCTTTATCTTATTTATGGAGAAATTGGACCAGTAAATGCAACAATCACAACAATAATAACAACAAAGTCTTGGTCCCAAATTGGATCGGTAAATAACCTAGGAAAACTTATTTTACTTGACTTTTATGTATCTTATGTGGTTGGTTATTCATGTTAGTCTATTTTGTTTTGGATTTTTTGGAGCATGAAGGATGGTACAACTGAAGCTAATAGATGTGAATCTCTCAAGACTCTCAAAAGGCTCACAAGCTATAATAATATTGGATTTTCGAATTTTAGCAAGAACTAAAGAATTACACGAAAATTAATAGGATAGTTCTCTAATTCTCGCAAGAATAGAGGGTTTCTTCCTAGTCGCAACTAGAAGATGATCACGAGTCGCAACAAGTGATTTTTTTATTAACAATCAAACGAGCAACGCTCAAAGGGTTAATTTCCAAAACAAATCTCTCATCATTCATTAAAAATCACTATTGGTATGCACCCATATTTATAGGATGAAAAATCGTACAAAGATAAAGTAGGATACTAATAATCATATCCTAAAATAAGATATAATATTAAAAATCCTAATCCTATAAATCTCCTAATCATATTTGTAATAAATCTATTCTAACCTAAATAAATTAAACAAATAAATATCCTAATAACTAAAACTCTTAAAGCCTAAAAATAAGAAAAATCCTTTCAAGTGAAAGGTAAAACCCCATCGACAAAATTCTAATAATTAATAATAACTAAAAGATAGTGTAAACTTTCTAAAAACTCCATGAATTTAAAAAAAAAACCCATATTAGACTATTGCTCCCGCATCATACTCCCCTTCTTCGAAAAAATTCACCTCGAATTTTGTCAAATCTTGAAACATGATAAAGAAACCAACAAGCCAAAATCGTGTAAGTGCGAAAAGGACTCACCTGAAAATCTGATACCATTATGATGTGTATTTTTGACGATTTATATTTAATGGAAGGATTTGAGTGATTTTAATGGTGGAAATTTGAAAGATAATCTTAGAAGACAACGATTTCTAAGTTTAATCTTAACAGCAATGATTTCAAAACCCAACATCCTATTAAAATAATTGAAATACAACTAGTATATATAGGAAAAATAAATCTATCCTACTTGCTTTGCAAGCAAACTAGATAAAAGTCTTAATAATTAATTAATGAACTAAGATAGTCCACTAACTAATAATATAACTTTGGAAGCCCAAGGCCCCATAACTACTATTAAGAAAATAATAAAATATTATTAAAACTCACTTGTAAAACCCTTACTTTGAATAAGGTAAAATCAAAAGAGTACCTAAATAAAGTAATAAAGATAGTTATAAGAAAAGGGACTCGATTCACATCACTAATGCTACAATTTTGCTAAGAAGTCGATTGGTTTTGTGATTTCTTCCATTTTCGTCCCTAGGCTTCTTGAACAAAAATGGGTCTTAATTTGTTGAACAATGTTTTCCTGTCAGAGATTATGGAGTGGGCAAATAGTGTTGGACAAAGGGAGGGTCAGTGTAGCACAATCAAGAAAAGTGAATGAAGCCTTCTAGATATAGACTGGACCTATTGACGAGCCTTGTAAAAAGCTTGCATTTTTATTGCATGTTATTTAATCCTTTCCCTCACTTTATCTGTTGTGTGCATGCCATCTCCTATGTCGTAACATATTGGACCACCTTCTTTCCCTTGTAGTTCAGCAATGATGAAATTAAATCCATCCATTTAAAGATTTGTAGCCCTAAATTGAATTTGGTTGCTCATTATGCACTCATGCAGTTACTGGATTATTATCCCTCAAAGCAATTTGGGAGAATGTGCCACCATCTTGGAATGGTTTTCGTGATCCTTGTGGTGATCGCTGGGAAGGAATTGCCTGCAATAATACCCGAGTGATTTCGATGTAAGTCAGATCTGCATCACATTTAGAAACAGCCACAACCATCCTTAATACATTTCTTGATTTTATTTTGAAAGTTGTTTCTCAGAACTTTATCAAGCATTGGGCTGAAGGGCGTACTGTCAGGTGATATCCGGCAACTATCTGAGCTACAAACTCTGTATGTTTTCTGATGTACTCTCTTATTTTCAGACTTATCTGTCTTTTCTGATATGCTAGATACAGAAGTATATACCAAAAACTTCCGTCATCTTTCCTATATTGACTAATACCAAGTATATTTTGGTCTTTTTTATTTTTCATATTTATTTTACTTTTCATGTATAATTTCTTTATAAATCTAAGAAAAAGAGAACTTTAGGGAGCTCCCCTTAGTATTCTATTAAATTGTGTACATGGATGTTCCATCATTTCGAAATTCAACAAGTCTTCTCTTTTTCTTTCATGTTGTTTATGGCCTACTTTTTACATCCTCATCCAAAACACTTCAATTGTTTTTTTTTTTTTTTTTAAAAAAAAAAAAAAAAAAAATCTTATTTATAATTTTTGTGCAGGGATCTGTCTTCTAATAAGGGACTGACTGGTTCTCTTCCTGAAGCAATTGGGAATTTAGCAAAACTTACAAATCTGTAAGAAGTGTGATTTTACAAAATGCACTGTATATGATTACTTAAAACTTATAATCTCTTGCAACAATAATTCTTTCCTGCTGCACTATAGAATCCTGGTTGGCTGCAACTTCATTGGCAAAATTCCTGACAGCATAGGATCTCTCTCAAATTTGATATTCTTGTAAGAAATTTTAGTTCACTTTTCTTTCTTACATATTTTCTTATAACTTATATTGTGTGTTGTGTAAATGTTTGTTAGTTGGTAGACTATTGCGCTTTAATTTTGAGTTCTCCTGAGTGAATTTTTTATGTTAAATTTTCATCTATTCTGTTCAGTTGTCCTTGTAACAAAAAGGGGGTTATATTGGCCCCCCTCCCCTTTATACCTTTCATACTAAGTAATATCTGAATTCTGCATTTCGGTGTTCTGCAGATCGTTGAATTCTAATAGTTTAAGCGGGTCAATACCAAGTTCAATTGGTAATCTTTCTAAGCTCTATTGGCTGGATCTAGCTGAAAACAAGCTTACTGGAACATTACCTGTCTCAAATGGGACTAAACCAGGTCTTGATATGCTGCATAGTTGCAAGCACTTGTATGTCTGACGCATTTATTTTTTGATTTGAAAATTTCTGGAATCCTTTATCGAATTTCACCATTATTGTATTGCCCTCTTTCAATCTTTTAATTTTCTATTTCTTGTTGTTTGTCTATTGATTGCCACTTTGCCAGTCACTTTGGAAGAAATCAACTCTCTGGCTCAATTCCACCTCAGCTACTCCATGAAAATATGACACTTATTCATTTGTAAGTACCCTGAAAGAAATTTAATAAGATATAGATGCAGTCATTGACATATATTCACTGGTAACGCAAAAACATATTTTTGGCTGCACCAGGCTTCTGGATAACAATAAATTTGAAGGAAGCATCCCGTCAACAATAGGTCTAGTGAATGAAATGGAGGTGCTGTAAGTATCCTATTTCATGTTTCCAGAAGATTACATTAACAAACAAAGACTATTGAGATTTGAGAAGTAGCAATGTTTACCATTGACTTTTTTGCTCTTTAACTTTGATGTTTATCAGAAGATTGGATTGGAATTCGTTCAGTGGGTCTGTCCCTTCAAACATTTCCAATCTTACTGAAGTTACCGAGATGTAAGTAATAAAGTCTCTTTACTTGTGGACTTTGTTCTACCTGAATTTTCAGCATAATTCATACATGAATCTGTTTTTCTTTTTCAGGCTTTTATCTAACAACCAATTCACGGGCTCTATGCCTGACCTTACTGGCATGAACCAACTCAGTTACTTGTAAGTTAATGATCATGTTGTACTTGAGATCTATAACTCGATGTTTAACCATGACAAATTTTATTAATTTGTGTGCAGGGACATGAGCAACAATAGTTTTGATACCTCAGATGTTCCATCATGGTTCACAGCCTTGCCGTCGTTGACTACTTTGTAAATTTCTTGACTTCCCTTTTACACAAAAGGATTAACTTAATAATTTTGTATTGAATGAAATCAGATAGAATATTCCTTTTTAAATATGTGAAATTTTGTCATCATTGATTTTGTACATGTAACTAATTTATGATGTCCTTGCCAATTAATGTATTTAGCTTATGCTCACCTACAACTATAATTTCTTTTTTTCTTAAATCTAATGACATTTCTCTTTTTTCTGTAGAATTTTGCAAATAAATCAAGACTACACCTTGCATAAATCTCTCCTGTTTTATTGCCCAAGTACCTAATTGATTATATAGTGTTGATATCTGTATAATTCCTTTGTACAGAATAATGGAAAAGACTCAACTACAAGGTGAAGTTCCAGAATCATTATTTAGCCTCCCTCAGTTACAGAAAGTGTGAGTATCAGTTAAGTTCAAAGTCAGTATTTCAAAAGTAGTACATAAGGGCCAAGTTAGATAAGCTCAAATAAGGACTATCTAACTCAGTTTCTAACATTAATAGTCTAAAGTAGTTTTCGGGTGAAAAGAAAAAAGCCAAAATAATTTACTTATGGCGATTCCTCGAAGAACCAAACTATCTGAGTGAGGGAAGTGTTCTTTCATATTAACACTATTTTCTTATAATGTTAATCTAGGGTATTGAAGAGGAACAAGCTCAGTGGTACATTGAATATTGGTTCTGCTGTCAGCTCACAACTTCGATCAGTTGACATGCAGAACAACAATATTAGTGCTTACACTAAAAGACCTGAGGATTCTAATGTCAAAGTAATGTAAGCCTTGAAATTCTCGATTCAACTGTGCTATTAAATATCTTCTTTTTTGTTTGTAAATTAAATTCTGTAAAGGGGAAGGCTCCTCTTGAGTGCTGAAAATTGTTTTCTTAACTTTTGTTCTTTGTGGTACAAAATAAGAAAATTTGAAGAAAACATTTTCCCAATCTTTTCTTCCATTTAAAGGAATATTTTCCTGGTTTTACTCTACCGGAGGAAATTGTATTCGATTTCAGGAGAGCAGTTGTTGATTTCTTTTTTCCACCTTTCTTTACTTCAATTTGAATCCAAGCCATATATATTTACTTTCAGAAACGGTTATGTGATTTCAATCACACAAGAAAATGCATGCAGAGAACTTTTCACCAATTACATTTTCTTATAAGGAGCAAATTTGTGTTTAGACTGAGTTATGCTGTACATGAAATACATATAATGGAGAAATATACTTTCTCCGTTTCTTTATAGTTGCAACACCTCCTTAAAATGGAAATGTCACAATAGTTGTAACAGACTATAAAAGGGAGGTTTTTATGGTGAAAATTGTACTAATATCTTTATTTAAAGCTCATGGCCCACTTGATTATACTCCTAACAATCTCTTAACCCCATTTTAAGTGTATTATATCATGTGGGATCCACTTTTCTTAAATACCGTGAAATGAAATGGTGGAAGTATTTTTGTTAATGTAATGGAGTTAAAGGTCTTGTTGCGTTCTGCAGGTATGTGTTTAGACTGGATACTAACTTTACTATCATTCATGCCTGTAACACTATTTACAATTGCAGCCTTGTGGGAAATCCTTACTGTTCAGATGCTATCTCGGGAGAAAGATACTGTATTCTTCCTCAACAGTCTAATATCTCATATACAACACCACCACAAAATTGTGCCCCTAGCAATTGCGATTCAGATAAAATTTCTAGCCCTAGCTGTCACTGTGCCTACCCATACACTGGAACGCTTGTATTTAGAGCCCCACAATTTTCAGACTTGGAAAATTTCACTCACTATAAGGATTTAGAGATAAAACTATCTAAAACCTTTAAATCTAAAGAAGTCCCTGTTGATTCGGTATCTCTCAGTAATGTAAGCAGGGGTCTATCAAATTATCTTGAAATGACCTTGCAAGTCTTTCCCCTTGATCAAGATCGGTTCAATAGGACTGCAATATCTACTTTAGGCTTTATGCTCACCAACCAGACTTTTAAACCGCCACCAGATTATGGACCATTTTATTTCACTGCTAATGGCTATACAACCTTTGCAGGTAACTATGTTTTGTAAAGAAAATTGGTTAACACATTTTTCTGTGCCTTTTGGTTCTGGAGTTTCTTTATTAACCCTCATTTAATATACCCATCTTAGAGGAATCTGCACCTAAACTGAAGAAGATATTGAGCATGGCTGCTATTATTGGAATCGCTGCAGGAGGGGCTGCTTTACTCATAGCGTTGTGTGTTGTAGCAATCATTTGCTTCCGTATGAAGAGGCCTCCCAAAACCGTGGAGCGAGACAATCGTTTAGGTAATTGTTTTTCTTATACACGGATATCTTTGAGGCTTGCAAGTACAACTTTATGATGTTTTTAAAGAGTGAAGGTTCATTATTTTAACCAAATTCCATCACACAACGACCTTGTATTCTTCTAAACAATCAATTTAAGAGATTGTGCCATCATGTCGTACATCAAGTAGAGAGAAATTACGAGAGAAACCCTAGAGGACTAGATTGTTGCTTTGAGCTCAACACCATCCTACAGTCAACTCTTGTTTGAAGGTGTATTTCAGAACATCATATCATTCCCTCTAACTAAAACACCTTAAAGTAGACAAACCTTCCGGCCATTGTAGAGCTTTCCTCTCTTTTACTCTTCTAAATATAATGCAATTATCCTGTGGTTTATGATTTCAATGCATCCGCAGAACTCCAACAACCTCAAAAACCCACTAGACAAGCAAATTCGCAACGCAAGGAAACAAAAAAATATTGATAGAAAGTGGCTCAGTCTCTTTAATAACAACTTGACCATTGTAACTCAATAAGAGTTTAGTTTTTGAGTTTGCAGTCTATCGGGCCGAGCTTATCCATCTCAAGCATACAAATGTAGGACTTTGAACTTTTCCAAAACTCGCGCATGATAAAGCTAATATATTTGATGATTTGATCATTACTATTAGAACTATTTCATGACAGTAATTTATAACTTGTAGGTCTACCGTCAACCTCATCTTGGATGTCTGCTGGCAGCACCAGTAGCACATTACCATTGGCAGGATCAAGGGTGTTTCCTCTTGAAGAGATAAAAAAGATGACCAATAATTTCTCAGAATCCAATGTGATTGGATCAGGGACGTACGGGAAGGTATTTTAGTTTAATGTGAATTGTTTACTACTTTATAGGACAAATAAGATGCCAATCATGCAGAATGTTTTCTCTTAGCGTTTTAGCTTGAAATAAATCTTTCCAGGCCCTGATTATCTGTTTTCATACGTGTTTCGTATTTTTTATTCAAATGGAGATGAAAATTGAGTGAACTTATCTTCAAGAAAAATGCTTTTCTTCCTTGCTGATGGAAGTTTACCTTTTCGTGATGGACCTGTGTTAATCTCTCTCTCTCTCTCTGATTATTTGATTTCATACGTTTCCATGTTTTTGATTCAAATGGAGAAGAAAATTGAGTGATCTTATCTTCAAGAAAAATGGTTTTCTTCTTTGCTGATGGAAGAAAACCTTTTCTTGATGGATCCCCCCCCCCATTTTTTTTTTTCCATTTGTATCATATTTCTAATGGTGTCTCAACAGGTTTACAGGGGAACACTTACAAATGGGCAGCTAGTTGCTGTAAAAAGAGCTAAACAAGGTTCACCGCAGGGTGACCTTGAGTTCAAAACTGAAATAGAACTTCTATCAAGAGTTCATCATAAGAACCTCGTTAAACTGTTTGGTTTCTGTTTGGAGAAAGGAGAACTCATACTGGTCTATGAGTATGTACCAAATGGTACCTTGAAAGAGAGTCTCTCAGGTATATATATCGGCTTAATTCCGTCTACACGCAGTATATGAGCTGCTTAGAAGTTAAAACCATTTTTTTCAAGTACATGCTTTTATAAAATATGGACCATTGAATAAGGCTAATGTTCTACTTCAGTTGTATGTTGTAATGAAAATCACTGAGTTAGAACAGGGAAATAAGGAGAATGGAAAGTAACTCCCTTTAATATAAAGTGTTGTTTGATAATTCAAGCTCTCTTCCATTTCTGACCATTGCTCCACCACATTCACCCTCGCTTTCATGGTATCACTGTCAAACACCATTGCCATTGCCTTCGCCATCGACACTCCCTGTCTTAGGGTGTGTAATCACCGCTCCCTTGACCCTTCATGTCGCCATGTTACCACTTCTACTCCCTCTTCCTTCTCTTATTATTTTACTATCACCATGGTCATATATGATGTTTAATAGGTCAAATTCAGACATGAAATCTATAGATTTGGAAGTTTTTTTTTTTTTTTTTTTTTTCCACATTGGATCATCTAAAGAGATGATACGAAAGGTAAATGTTTATTTTTTAATCTTGAATTTATTTTTTAAGGGTTGTGGGATTTTGGATGTGGGTGGGTTTATTAGAGGGCAGGGGTGGGTTTGCAAGGTGGTAGGTTGTTTTTTGGGTGAGTGGTTTCAGGTTGAGGGTCAGTGTGGGTGGTCGGCGTGGGCGAGTGCTGGTGGTGTTGGTAAGGGTGGCGGTGGGGAGAGGGGTGGATGGTTTGATTGAGTTCATGAGTTTGGGGAGAGTGTAAAGGATTATAGTAAAATCTACTACATTCATTGTAGTTAAAGTTTCAATTCTATTTTTTATTTAAGGTAGTATTTTTAAGTATGAAAACATTTTTTTTGGATATTTGTCAAAAATCACCTTTTAAAATGAAGTTTTTGTCTGAAACAACCTTTTATATATATATATATATATATATATATATATATATATATATATTTATTTTTTTTTTTTTATTTTTTTTATTTTTGGTAAGAAGCCACCTATATGTAATTTTTTTTTGTGAAGCAATACCTTATGACAGATTCTGGCATTGACTTTCCCTTTTAAGAATTGACTGCCCACATGATGCCTAAAAACACCCATGTTAGCCGCATCACCACCGGAACCACCATTTTCTTCCAAACTAACCACTCCACAACCCATCAAACTCTCTCAAAACTTCTCAAATGCCTCCGTAATCACTCATCCACCACCTTAAACCCACCCCAACTACCTCAAAACTACCCACCTACCCCCAAAAATCAACTCAAGAAAAAATCTTAAAATCCCTGAACCCACTGCATCTACTTTGAATTTTCAAAAACAAACCCATCCATTCTCAAAAGAACTTGAAACAATTGGAAGACCACACTACCTAGCCTTTAAACAACCTCAATCATAAAAAAAATCACCCAGTCATTAAATCTAAGAGATAGATAAAGATAAACGGGAAGAGAAAGGGGGGAGGGAGGAGGAGGGGCGGTGATGGGATAGGAGGGGAAAGGAGAAGTCGTGGCGGGGGAGAAGGAAGAGGAATCGAAGTAGGTATGGCATGAGACAGAAAGAGAGTTATTGAAGACTGAAGAGTCAATGCTGGAAAATATAAGTCGAAGTTTGAAATTCGGTTTAAGGTGGTCTTTGGCAAAAAATTTATGATTAAGGTGTCTTTGGTAAAAATTAAAAATATAAAAGGTGGTTTCTAACAAATTACTCTCTTATAAAGGTGGTTTTTGACAAATTTTCCTCTTTTCTGAATAGCAATTTATATACTATCTCCATTTTATATTATGTGTAACATTTACCAAAAATGAATGTTACATATTATGTGTAACAAATGTTTTCCTTCTTTTTTAAGCTGTCATTTCTCTCTTTCTCTATCCTCATCACATGCATTTCTATCTTTCTCTCCATTTAACACTGACAAACAAATTTTTCCTACGTGTCATGCCATTATGTCAAGATCTTTGTTGCGCATAATATGAAACAGAGCCAATATTTTGTGTTTACCACTCCCAATGTCGGTATTTGTTCATCCTATCTAGAATCATTTTAAGAGACAAAAAACTCAATGTAGGAAGAACAAATAGGGATGATGGGAATATTCTGTTACAAGAATTAAAGTTGTCTACTTTTAGTGTGGTCAATGCATGTATTTTTCTGGACATACAGACATGCATGGCTTGTACACTTATATTACAAATGCTATTACCTTATGCATGATAGTGAAATAATCTTTATGTGCTTCTGCACTAGGAGTTTGTGTTAATGTGTTAATGTGCTGTCATATGTGTACTTTAAGGCAGAAAATTACCTATAATGTAACTTCCAAGACTTTGTAGCCAGACAAGTTAATGATCTAACAGTGATGTTTTTTTCTGATCTAATGATGACTTTAACTTGTATGATCCAACCTGAAATAATGATTATTGTGTCTTGCAGGAAAATCAGGAATAAGATTAGATTGGAGGAGGAGAATCAAGGTTGGCCTTGGTGCAGCAAGGGGTCTGGCATACTTGCATGAACTTGCCAGCCCACCAATCATACACCGGGATGTCAAGTCGAACAACCTTCTCCTTGATGAACACTTGAATGCAAAAGTTTCAGATTTTGGTCTATCCAAGACACTGCTTGATGTTGGAAAGGGTCATATCTCCACTGAAGTTAAAGGGACAATGGTGCGTAAACAGTCATCTAAGTTGATCTTGAGGGTTATTATGAAACATTATTAAGTCTGTATTTTTGTGATGCAGGGATACTTGGATCCTGAATATTACATGACACAAAAATTAAATGAAAAAAGTGACGTTTACAGCTTTGGGGTGCTAATGCTGGAACTCATTACCGGAAAGTCACCAATTGACAGAGGTAGATACATTGTGAGAGAAGTGAGGAATGCCATTGATAGAGCAGAAGACCTATATGGTCTTCATGAGTTTCTAGACCCAGGTATCGGTCTAGGCACATCATTAAAAGGGTTTGAGAAGTACGTCAATTTGGCTCTGTGTTGTGTCGAAGAATCAGGAGTTGATCGTCCTGTCATGGGAAACGTAGTGAAACAGCTCGAGGACATACTACAGATGGCGGGTTTAAATCCATATACTGATTCAGCCTCCAGTTCTGGGGCATATGGTGATGGAAATTCGCGGCATCTTTATGGGGACGAGTCTCTCTACGGTTATAGTGGACAACTCCCGCGTTGATTTTTCCTAGTTCAGAAATGGTTTCCTTCATCGATCCTTTTATGAATCTTAGAAATATACTAGTTGGTTTTTTTTTTTTTTTTTTTTTTTTTTTTTTGGATTTTTTGTCAATATCTACCTTTTTAAGTTTGGAATTTTGCCAATTACCTTGTACTTTAAACTTTGTAAACAATTACCTTTAACTTTATATTCTCTATGTTTTTTTTTAATGCAACACGTTCACTTTTTATTATATTCACATATCATGTTTGACTTTATTTTTTGTCCTGTTTTCTACAATTTTTTTAGCAGTATGTCTGTATCACTTTAATAATTACATACTCCTAGACAATTTTTGGAGCTGAAAGAGATAAAAAAAAAAATTTAGAGGGTCCATATGATAAAAGAAAACGAGATACAGAGTATAATTTATTGGTAAAAAAGGAAACGTGAAAATTTAGAACTTCCATTTTTAGACCATACAACACAAGAATTATTAGGCTATTGTAACACCCCAATAATTTTCTCTTTCAACATATAAATATCTTGTATAAAATGTAAGAGAATTACTGACGTGCTACCACCACGTGTTCAAACGTTAAGGTAAAATCAAAATTTAGCAGCGGAAAAACTAACTCAGTAAAAATAAAGTTTCAAAACCAATACACAAAACCATATAAAGTCTTACAAGTTGGAATAATCAAGGCCCTTATTCAAAACCCAAATAACGAAGTAGTAAATAAATCAAACCAAAGTTTAACAAAGTTCAATATTCATGCAAAGAAATAAACCACGAGTAGTAACTGATATGTCGTGTTTTGTGTATGTTATTTGGCTTATTTTTAGTTAGTTTTGTTAGTTTAGTTGAGTATTTGAGTCCGTTTTGGCGTATTTTGGTTTAGTTTTGATAATCCGATGCTTTTATGGGTAGTTTTGTTGTTTTTGATGTTTTTCAGGAATAATGAAGCTAATTTGGATCCATTACGAAGCCATGAAGTTAAGCCAAGGCCCATGAAGTTTGATGATTGAAGAAAAGGCAAAATATAATAGGGAATTTTAGAGCTAGGCACGTCCGTGCCTCCAAGCCATATGCAGCACCCTTTGTTTCGACCCTAGGCACGTCCGTGCCTAGCAAGAGGGCACGTCCGTGCCCATCAGAGCAGCCAGGCACGTCCGTGCCCAGCATCAGGCACGTCCGTGCCTGGAAGACAGAAGCTGCAACAATTATGCTACGTACAGAGGCACGTCCGTGCCTATGGAGAGGCACGTCTGTGCCTCCTGGGATTCTTGTGCGCCAAGGCTTGGCCGATTTTCTCATCTTTTTAGGCTTATATAAATACTTTTTAGCCTTGTTTTCTGGGGGATTCATTAAGTTTATATTATTTTTCAATTCCTATTATTAAGAACTAGTTCTCCATTATTATTTTCCAAGTTTTTGTAATTCAAGATTCAAGATTCAAGCTTTCTACTTTCAATTTTATTCAAGATTTGGTATTTATTTTTCATCCTTTGTTATTTAATTATGTTTTCATCATTTATTATTGTTTTTGATTCTTTAATCATATGTGAGTAGATTCTTTCATTCAAGATCTAGTGTAGCCCTATTATTATTGATGCATGAATTAAATTTTTAAATTCTTTAATAACTTTAACAATTGAATTGCTAAATTGATTGTGATTATGCCAATGCTAGGTTAGACGTAACTATAGTATTGCGATTATTCCATTGTTTTTATCACAGCGAGAGTTGGGTATAAACGGATTTGAGTAAATTAATTTAGGGTTTGATTCATATCACGAGAGTAGTTATGTTTGATAATTGGGAAGTCAGAGTAATGTGTTTAATGTCTTTAATATATATGATACCATGAGAATAGGATTGATTGTATGTTAGGGAAGCCATTGATACTCGAGAGAGATCCTTGGTATTTATTAGGGTTTACTTTTCCCCGTTCGATTGAAATCGTATGTTAAGGGTAGAATTACAATTGCATCGATAATAATTGTGGTGAAACTAGATCTTGGATGTTTTAAGTACTTGATTTAATCATCTTATTTAGTTTATTTTCGAATTCTTCTCATACTTAGTTCCGTAGATAATTGATTATAATTGATTCTTGCTTAGTAGAAATTCGAGTCTATTTAATTATTTTTGAACCTTAGTCTCTTGGGATCCGACCCTTACTTGCCAGTAATATATCTTCTCTCCAATATTACAAGTGTTAAAATTGGATCATTACAAGGTCATTGAAAGGCGAAGGCCATGACCAAGAAAACACATACACACAAAAGCAATCAATCAGCATACAAGATACGAAGTATCATAATAAGATTCCTAGCGTGCTACTAATTTTCATACAACACACATTCAATTCCACTACAAGAAAACAGCTGGATTCCGACGGAATTTTTCCGTCGAAAACATCGGAAAGTCCGTCGGAAAAAGGCCTTCCGACAGAATTCCGTCAGAATCAGTCTGTCGCAATACCCTTTGTAGGAAATTCGACGTTTTTCGAGGTAAATTCCGTCGAAAGCCACTTTTCCGACGGAATTCATTCTGTCGGAGCAGGTTTTGACTTTAAAGAAAATTCCGTCGCAATTTCCGACGGAATTTTCCATCGGAGGTGGATAAGTTTCCGATTGGAAAACTCCGTCAGAAGAGGCATATTCCGACGGAAATTTCTGTCGGAAGAGATATATTCCGACGGAAATTTCCGTTGGAAATGTCAATAAAAAAAAAAAAAAAAAAAACAGCCCCACCCCTAACCAAAACCCCCACAGAAACCACCCCAACCAAAACCCCACCCACACCAACAGAAACCACCCCAACCATTAACTTACCCAACCCCAAACTCACACCAGACCCCACCACCACCGACACCACTACACACCACCACCATTCCAAAAATAAACCCTAAAAACCGAAATTAATCCCAAAAATACGAAAAGCCTAATAAAACCGATAATTAACCCCAAAAATACGAAAATTCACACAACATAGTCAAAAAATACCACACAAAACAATCAAAACCAGAAATTCAATAGTCAAATCAGAATTTCATTAAAAAAAAAATTCAAAAAAAAAAACGATAATTAACCAACAAAAATTAAAAAAATATATATATAAATATACAATAAAATTTATAAACTTAACATTACAATTACATACAAATTAAAAATAACTAGATCTACACTCTTGACGGTGGTTTTTGGCTCGCGACGGTGGTTATTGTCTTTGTTGTTGTTGGGTTGTTGTTGTTGTTGTTGTTGTTGTTGGCTTTGTTGTTGTTGCATCGTTGTTGGCTTTGTTGTTGAGTAGAGGAGAGAGAAGAGGAGTAGAGGAGAGAGAATCGGAGAAGAAGAAGAAAGAGAGAGGAAGGAGAAGAGGAAAGAGAACAGAGAGGAAGGAGAAGAGGACGAAAGAGAAGAGGAAAGAGAACAGAGAGGAAGAAGAAGAGGACGAAAGAGAAGAGGAAAGAGAACAGAGAGGAAGGAGAAGAGGACAGGAGAGAGAAGAGAGGATCAGAGAAGAGGAAAGAGGAGAGGAGAGAGAAAGAGAAACGAGAGAAAGAGAGGGGAAAGAGAGGCTGAGAGAGAGAAGAGGCATAATCTGATTTTAAGGGTTTGATTCTTTTTTTAAATATAAATTCCGTCGCAAATGGTTCAAAATCCGTCGGAACTTTTCCGACGGAAATAAATTCCGTCAGAACTAGAGTTAGGGTATGGTTTTTTTGTATTTTTATTTATTCCGACGAAATTTTTTCCCTCGGAATTTATAGCTTCCGACGGAATATTCCGTCGGAAACAATTTTCCGAGGGAATATTCCGTCGGAAGCTGTAAATTCCGAGGGAAAAAAAAAACCATCGGAATATTTCCGAGGGATTTTCCGTCGTAACTTACCTTTTCCGACGGAATTTCTGACAGACCCAAATTCCATCGGAAATTTCGAAATTTCCGACGGAATTTAAGTCTGTTAGAATCCGGCCTATTTCTTATAGTGTTCATTGTCAATTCAAACGCTTTACTCGACACTTTACATTACCAAGACTCCTCTAATAATTTCTTATTAATTCATTTTATTTTATTTGTTAGATTAAGCAATAGACAAGGTTGTCTCTCCATGCTCGAATTAGGAATATCAATTAAATAAAACCTTATGCCTCCTTTTGGAAACATCAATAAACATCCAATTGAAAACGGGCGCGACTCCGTGGCCATAGCTAGTATGAGATCTCATCTAAAAAGTATTTGAAAAATATTTGAAAACAAGAGACTCGTAGATCAGACGACCTCTAAAAAGTACACGACTAATACCCCGTGAACCCCAATCCCTTTTTGTCAATACTCTAGATGTTCACAAATCTAGAGTTTTATTGCTCATCCATCTTGGACTTTACGTGATTTACAGGTTTACTTGGTGGTGACTCAAATACAGAAATAATACAACCAATCAAACATTGATCATTCAAGCAATTCAAATTTCCAATTCAATTCTTGAATTATTAGTGACAAACAACATTTAAGTTGGATCCTTTAAACTACCTCGGTGTATAAACACCTTAAGTGCATAAGGCACTTCAAATCCTCAACCTCGTTTTATTAGAATTCAATTCTCCCTTTACTCATTCCATTTCAATTATCATGAACGAGTAATAAAAAAAAAAATTCAATCTACATATTCACGTATCTTTGTCTCCCAATTCATCTCGCAAGTTAATGCATATAAATTACTTACAAGATTAACCAACATACATAAAACCTCCACACGACTACATGCCATACACAAATCAAGAATGTGCACTAATGAGATTTGTTACCAAACAATTTCAATCAACCACAAATACCCTAACAAAATTATAAGTTTTTTTTTCCAATCCTTAAACATGCTCCTAAAGTCAAGGTTGTTCGTATCCTTATACGTACCTTGAGTAAACGAATTGTTTGGCCACTTCACCAACTAAAAATCACCTTTTATGAGGTTCTCTCCTACACCAAACAACAAAATCTCAATATACCCATACAATCAAATTTACAGCAATACTAACTTACTTTATAACCTTCAAAATCCATTCAAACAATATTTTTAAACCTTCCCTTTTATTAAAAACAAACGCTTATATGTAGTTCCTTATATTTCCTTCATAAAAACCTTAAATTACACCTTTATACATGAAATTACAACATATTTAAGCTACTAACAAAATCTGTAAATTTAATTTGTTAGTATCTTTTGGAAATACCATGATCCACGCTTGAAATATCAAATAGTAGCTTAATAAAATATGTAAGACCATAAAAACTTCTTAGTTTTTGATACTAAAACTATAAAATTCAGACTACACAAAATCTAAAAATTAATTAAACTTTAAACTTGAACTTTAACTGTAATACCTAAATTTCCTCCTTTTAAAATACTCTTTTTACTCTAAATAAAACTCATTTCAGGAAATAACCAAAATATTACCGCCACCGTGATAACGGCTAAGGCTATTTTCAAAGTCACACACCGGAAGACTGACTTTTGAAAACTCAAATAAAATAAATTTTAATTAAACAAACTTAACCTTTAAAACAACCTTACATGAACCCAATAGATTGGAACCATTAAAGGCCTTTAAAAACCAAACTAAAATATAAAAACAATAATTAATGTTAGTGTCAACAACTACACAAATAATTCAATACAATAAATAATAAACCAAGAAACATATATCTCTCTTCGCTCAATCCCATCATGCTTGATATGCTCCTTCTACCTGTACTTTTCTTTATTTCAACCTCACTACTCGCCATAGAAAATAGGTCATAGTAGGGCCAATCCAAAGAAAAGCCAAACAAAAACAACAAAGTACGAATTGGCAAAAGCTGAGTAAATATGCACCAATAGGAATAATCACTCTAACATGAATATCCTAACAATAGACAATAAATAAATAAATAAATTAAGCATGCTCGCCATTCAACACAAGTCAACTTACCTTTGACTCATGACTCTGCTTTAATTTATTAATATATAGCTTTGGATGACGCATCGAACGGGTTTGCTTCCTTAAAAACAGCCTATTAAAATATTGAGCTTCCAATTAGGGAGTTACCCCAATTGGCACCTACTATGTCACCTTGTGACGAAATTCCAGCGCATTAATAATAAAAGAAAGTACAACGTCCTGTACCCCTGTAGAAGCTACGGTCAAATATAAAACCCCACAACCCTCCCCCCCCCCCCCCATATGTTCATACTCAAGGTATATACGTTCCAAGAGTTTTGGTGTGTATCCTCTTACACTTTACGTGATTTACCAATTTAACTTGTGATGACTCCAACCAATCAATCAAGAATAAACATAGCAATAATCAACACATACTTTCAATTCATTCTTGAATTAATTAGTGAGCACATACTAATTATTTTAATTAAGGTTCCTTGCCTAGTTTTGTGCACAAAATTGCATGATTACTACCTTGGTACATAAGATGCACTACTAAGCTTCTTTAACTCAAACTCAACTTACGTGAGTAAGTAAATAAATAAACTAACTTCTTGACTCAACACCAATAATAAATGGGTGAGAAATAAATTCATGAATCATGCTCAATAATTCTAACTTTAGCTCTTTAATTCATATACAAGTCTTGCTTATTACCTACATGCCTTCTTGATACTTGAAAATAAAACATACTTCCATGATTCATACATATTCAACTTGTATCATGCCTCAAATAACATATTTACATGCTTGCATGACAAATCATGCTCAATCAAAATCAATTCCAAACATATAATCAACCAAACATGCTACTAATTCATCACTTAAATCATACTTTATAATCCTAGCATGATACTACGCATACAAAAATATTCTTGCGCACATATGTACCTTGAAAAATGCCTAAACTCGGCCACACTCGCTAGAAATCACCTACCTCGAAGTTTCCTACAAATAAGAATACATAACTATAATTAATCTACTATTCTCACAAATTTCCAGCAACTATAATACACTTTAAAACCTCTCTAATAAGCTGAAATTTTGATTAAAACCTTTAAAACTCTTTTTTAAAGTGGGTAATTAAAACCACAAAGTAAATCATAATTATAGTGTATATATAAAAATTTCAGCATGCTTTTTAAGGTTTAAACCCCTCAAATAAATCTAAAATTCCAATAAAACCAATTAAACCCTTCTCTATTTATGGGTAATTAAACCATTTTAATAAAAACGCAAAAGTAGTGCTTAAAATAAAATTCCTGCAATATTATTTTATTGAAAACCCATTAAAACTTCATAAAAACACAATCTTTAGGGCTAATTATTAATTATAAACATAGGGTATACAAAACCCCCAATTTGATTGCAATTTAGAACCCTAAAAATCAAATCTTTAACACTACTCAAACCCTAACTTTAAAACTTATAACTTTTGAAATCAAAACACTACATAATCTTAAATTATACTTTTTAGTCATCCAAAACACAATTTTAAAACATACTAATCATGTTTAAATAATTAAAATCAAAACCCAAAAATACATACTACATAAAACAATTTTAAAAACAAGAGGAGAGAGAAGGGTGGCTCACAGTAGGGGGTGGTTGCCGGCCGGCAAGTGGTTGGTCGCCGATGGTGACATGGCAGTGAGGGAAGTGGTGTTAGGTGGCTGCAACTTGGGCATGCATGGACGCATGCCATGCGTGAAGAATTTTCACTCATGAAACCCCAAAGCAAAGAAAAAGGAAACAACTATTATACCAAATGCCACTGAGTACTTAAAAAATTCATCAAATGCCATCGTGTCTTTCAAAATTCACCAAATGCCACTGAGGTTTAGTACAATATCACCAAATGTCATTTCCGTTAGCAGACCGTTAGTTGACCCCACCACTTGCCACGTGTCACCTTCTGATTGGTCCATTTTTAAAAAAAATTAAACAAAAATTTAAAAAAAAAAACCAAAAAAAATCCTGATTGTTCAAAAAATTTTAAACAAACAAAAAAAAAACATCAGAAAACCGCCCAGCTTCCCCTTCCCCCACCGATCCACCCTAACCTTCACCACCATAGCCCAGCCCGCCGCGTCTTCCCCCACCCCTTAAGTCGTTGTTTTACCCCTCCCGGAAAACCCACGCAACCACCGTAACCCCTAAATCACAGCCACGAAACCCCAAAATCGCATCCCCAAAACCCCAAAATAGCAGCCACCAGTGAAAACCCCAAAAACCCATTAACGAAAACGAAGGTTTCAGGGGTGGCTTAGGTGTTTTTGGGAGTAGGGAAGGGATTCGTTCCAAAGGAGTTTCGCGAGCGGCCATATTTAGTGGCTGGGGGCAATTGGAAGGGGATGGGTTTTGGGTAGGGTGGCCGGAAATTGGAGAGGGAGAGGAAGGGGGTGGGGTGGGGTTTCGAGGTGGTGGAGGAAAGGGGGTGGGGTTTCGCGCGTTAGGGGTTTGGGCTAGAGTGGGTGGCGCGACGGGGGAAGAGGAGGGGAAAGGGATGGGGGCCACAATTGATGGAGAAGAAAACTGTGAACTGCCAGCGAGGGGAAGGGGAGGGCTCGGCGGCCGTCGGCACGCCTGCCGGTCAGGGTGCAGGTCGCCGGCGACAGGGGTTTTGGGGTTCGGCAAGGAGTGGTGGTGGAAGGGGTAGTGGTTGGGGTTTCAATGGATTTTTTTTTTTAATTTTTTATATATTTTTCTTTTTTTTTAATTTTTTGTTTAATTTTTGTTTAATTATTTTTTTTTAAAACGGACCAATCAGAAGGTGATACATGGCAAGTGGTGGGGTCAACTAATGGTCAACTAACGGACACTGACGGTCAACTAACGAAAATGACATTTAGTGATATTGTACTAAACCTCAATGGCATTTGGTGAATTTTGAAAAACACGATGGTATTTGGCGAAAAGAAATAGCCGAAAAGGAAATAAGGAAAGAAAAGAGAAGAAAAGAAAGAAAAAGAAAAAAGAAAAGAAATACTTACATTATAAAAATCTGATTTTTAGCCTCTTAGTGTGGCAAATTTTAGGGTTTTGGGGGATATTTATAGAGTAGAAGATGGAGAGTAGGTTTGGGCTTAATAAGTAAGTGGGCTTAAGTTATAAAATATTTGACCCCAAGGGTTCAAATATAAGAGGTTGGGCTCATTTAAATGAAATGGGTAGGTACAATAGGAGTATGTAGAAATAATTTACATACGATTATTTAAACAAGTCCAAATAATTAATAAAGGTTTAGCCCAAAATATATTTTACTTTTATAAAACTTTATAACTAAAATACTTTAGCCCTTTAAAATATTTAATCAAAATAATTAAGCCCTTAGAAATATATTTTATAATGACTTAAATAATTTATAAAAATACGAGGTATTACATTAACAATCCATTAGCATAGTTTAATTAGAATAACCAAGTAGTGTAAATAGACTCTAAAAATATGATATAGAATATTTTTAAACCCAAAACTTCATATTTTTATAATCTGAAAAATTAATTTTTAATCACCAAAAATAAAGTTTTAACATTGTATAAACACAAAATAATTATATTAACTTGACTACATGTTTTAGGCCCTAAAATCATGAAAAATCAAGTTTTAAACCCTTATATTCTTAATTAAACAAATCTGAAAACTACTTCACTAATTTAAACATAATATGGATCATAAATTTGTTATCTTTTAAAATCCATATACATAATCAAATCATAATAATTAATAATCTTGGAACAAATCATATAAAGATTGAAGCTTTAAAGGAATTTAAACAAGCAGAGAGAAAAATATAGAAGAGGAGGGAAGTAGAGGAAACTGGCTGGCCCAACGGTGGTCCGGGGCGACATCATGTGGTCGCCGGTGGTGGTGGTGCGTCGGCAGTAGCGACAGTGTACGGCAGTGAGGTTTTTTTTTTTCTTTTTTTCGAATGCACGTGAATAGGGGAAAGCAAGGAGTATTTTTTTTTCTTTCTATTGTGCGTGAATCAGTAAGAAGCAGTATGAGTAGTATTTAGGGAAAAACTAGTATAGAACCCGTGCAATTGCACGGTTTTAAAAGTTCAAATACTACACGAGTAAATCTTATAAATTAAACTATAGTAGTTAATTTAATCCACAATAGTGAAACCCTATATTATTCATTATCTCGTAACAATGAGTATCACAATAATGTGTACCCATTTATATTTATGTGCATTTTTGTCTTAATCATGCGGGTCAAACCCGACCCGCCGAACCGTTTTAATGGTTCTTTGAGTTTATTGATTGAGTTTGATCATTTGTCTACACAAAATCTTTTGTAAATTAAAATGTACTATTATTAAAACGTAATATATTTAGTGCAATCAATATATACTGTTTAATATATTTTGTTATACTAATTGATCTTATTAGTATAAGAATATATTTTTAATTGTATGAATATACATATTTATAGTGATTTACAATATCATAATTAGTTTAGTTGATATTTTTAAGGTATGAAAAATAAGAGGGAAAATTTTTAACCACAGAGTGACATGTGTCAAGTTGTAGGTTGAGCGTCCTCTGTTTTAGAATATATAGATAGATAGATTTTGTGGTTTTAGAGGGAAGTTAAGAGATTAGTTTTAAGGCTTTAATGTTATTAATGGGTTTCCTTAATCCTAGTAGGACTAAGATTCTTACTTGGGCTCAAATTTGTGG
This sequence comes from Chenopodium quinoa, assembly GCF_001683475.1. NCBI lineage: Eukaryota > Viridiplantae > Streptophyta > Magnoliopsida > Caryophyllales > Amaranthaceae > Chenopodium > Chenopodium quinoa. The sequence continues at coordinate 5,031,254 of NW_018742309.1, read as the reverse complement.
GTTTTAGGAGATAAGAATAGTTAGTCCAAATAGATTAGTAAAATGAAATAATTTTTTTTTCTTTTGAGTAATTCTCATAAAATATGCATAAATCATTGCTTAACTTATATAAAAATAATTTATACAAATACATATTTATAAAAATATTCGCATAAGTACAATATTATATAATTATAAATTTTACTAAATTGCGGGGGATTAAAGCTATAATTCTAAAACTATGTGTCACTAGGCGCATAGCGCCTATATTTTTTGTTTGCAAATAGGAGGGTAAATAAGTCATTTGACATTTAGAATGGTACTTTTTATTGTTATACTGGTACGTTCTTGTGTACTATTATACATGTATATTGTACCTTCAGATTATAGATTATCTTAGTAGTACTATTATATCTCACAGTGGTATAAATTTTTGATGTACCACTTACATAATTATTTGTATTATTAGCAAAATATTTATTCCACTACAACATTTAATGGTACTATTTACCTATGAAATGGTACTTTATTTTCATGGTCTATGCATGAAACTATATATAAGCGTTATGCGCCAGTAGTTTTCGGTCAAACTTTAACACTCAAAAAAAATTGTAGGGAGTGTTTAAACTTATCTGAACTTATTAAACCTCAAATATTTGAAAATAAGGTGAATAAAACTGACCTTTAGTCCATATATTATTATTTAAAAAAAATAATAATAATTGTGTTTAGACATATGCATAATCTAAATAAATTTTTAATTTGATCTAAATCTCAAGTTCAAGTATTCAAGATGATAAAAAGCATTTAGTGTAAGATATTGTAAGGAAATTAAATTATTTTAAAGATATTAGTGAAATTATAGTTTTAGAAAAGGGCAGGAAATTTTTTAGTGTGAGAGCATCATGTCATGTGTCATTTATGTTTAAAAATATGTGTTTTAATATAAATAAATATAGATGATTCTACAGTAAACGACGTGTACCACTATGTACCACTAAAACAATGAACCACAATGTACCACTATTAAAATTGATTAAATATATTATTTATTTTTTGCATTTCTTAAGCATGATTTGACTTTAGCTAAAATGGTGAATTGCAATATTATTTGATTAGTGGTTTATGGATCAAATCTTTGTGCTCACCATATATTTTTTTTTTCCATCTCATATTTTTAATTTTTTTTCCCTCTAGAGTCTAGACTACCTTCAAAAAGAGATATATTAAATACTGGTTTGATTTATTTTACATTATCATACAACCTATCTAGATTGCTCATAAGACTACTTTATATATAAAACTACTTATCAATTTTGAATCCTTCTCATTTTATTATATCCATCAAAGTTATAATTACTCATTCTTGTTAATTAAACTCAAATTTTATCAATTCTATATCATATAACTTACAAAGTACTCCGTAAGAATAAAAAGGAAAGGTAAATAATTTAAATGAAAATTTCCTCAATTTTTTAAATACTTTTCTGTTTACGTTTAGCATGGTTTCCAATGCATAATGTCGACCATTAAAATTACTAAAAAATAATGAAAAGTTGATGAAAGCTATCCCTTTCGTCCCAGACTAACACATTGAACTTTTTACTCTTTATATATTTAACTTTAACTATTTTTTTTACTAACGTAATTAAGACATATTTTTTCATGAGATATGTTAATATATAGATATTAATATATAGTTTCATAATATGTTTTTTTTATTAATATCTAATTATATAAAAATAAAGTTAAACTTGTCCATTAACATATGTGCAAAGTTCCTGTAAAAAAAATGTGCAAAATTTTACTGTGTCAATTGTTTTAGAATAAACGGAGTATTTTTTATTTCTTATATTGAAAAATAGCTACTCCATCTATATGAAACATTTTTACTTGTACTATCTATTACTCCTTTGGTCCTAGTTTCTCCATTCCAAGTTAGATGAAACGTTTTGACTTTTGATGATATTCACAAGATCTACTACTCTGACTAAATTTTGTGATTTATAGATAAGAAAAAAAAAATAGTTATATGAGATCCAATCGTTAAAGTAAAAAAGGTGACTTTATGTGAAAAAACATGTTAAAAAAATATAAAATTCAATATTTCGGCGATCTATTTATCTTATTTCACTTAATATATGTAAGGAGGATTTTTTTTATTTTTTTTAAAAAAATAAAATAAAATTTGTTATCACTTTTAAGTAAATTTATTATCACCCTTAACCCTAAACTCTAAAAATATATCACCCCCACCCCCACCCCCCCCCCCCCCCCCCCAAAAAAAAAAAAAAAAAAAAAAAAAAAAAAAAAAAAAAAACTCTATAAATATATAAATAAGGAAATATGATAAATAGCTGCCTTGCCCTACTATATATTCAAGTAAACTAGGGATTCCCTAAAAAAAAAGGAAAAAAAAAAGAAGAAGAAAAAGAAAAAGAAAAGAAAAGTAAACTAGGGATTTTTTTCACTAAAATTGATTAGGGGATTTCTCCCGCCACATGGACCAATTAAACCCTACCACGTGTCATCCACATGGATCAATCAGAGCCCGTCACGTGTCACCTCGTGAGAGGTCCAAGGTGGACCAATCAGGCCACGACACGTGGCAGGCAGATTGCCAACTAGGAAAGTGGTCTTTAAGGGCCCAAATACCTAGGCAAGCCTAGTCAGTCCTAGATTTCTGAAAACCTAATACTGGGCACACATTTCAAGACCCTATAAAAGGGAGATGTTCCCTCTAAGGAACATCATTTAGAAATTCAAAAACACACGTGTACATTGATTGCAGCGCATTAACCCAGCATTATTAATTACACCCCTCGAGAGCTAAGGCTCGGATCTTGAGACTGTCTTAGACAGTCGGATGATCACTCCCCTTCCAAGAGGAGCCTGATCCCCTTTACATTCCACATCTTTACTTCCGAACACGTTCTAACTTGATCGTCGGAGGCGGAACTCTCACCCACAGGAGTCTCCGTTGTTTTGCAAGTACAGGTGTCCATAGGTCAGGCTTGGTGTTGTAACTCTCCCGCAGGACACCCTATAAAACCTCGAAACATTTGGCGCCGTCTGTGGGGAGAGTACTTCTAAGATGACATCACAAGAACCTATACCGCCTCTTAATGAGAAGCGGCCTATGGCCGACGTCCAGGTCTATACACACCAGGATACAGATGACTACTGTGTAGTCGACACACACACGGCCCCTAACGGGTCCCTGAGAACTAGGCGCATCCGTCCCATCGAAAGGAAGGAACGGAATGGCGAACAAGCGGGCCCTAGTGAACCAGTCGGCCATTCGACTGGTCAACCCCATGCGGCCGAAGGAACAGTCGGCCAAAAAGCCTTCCCATTTTGGGAGGAATAAGCCCTTCAAAGACCGAGAGGCCACTCCTTACCCTAAATCAAGGGAGGGACAGAGGCCTTTGATAAATTTGGCCAGACTTCGGTTCCCTGAGCAAGGGAAGAGAAAGGCCATCCGGCATGTACAGCCGGATGGTTCAAAGAAAACTTATTCTGATGCACAAATGTTAATCCAGCAAAAGAAGAACATACAATTGTCGAAGTCGGCTTCAACGTCGAACTTGCAAGACAGCTTTCAGAATACCTCAATGAGGTATTCACAATCAAACCGAGAGAATCAGACAGGCGGCATGTCCGCCCACTCTAGTCCTCAGATGTTCCATGTGTTAGGTTTTCAAGTAATTCTAAAAATAAGAACTACTATAACAATTGTGGGAACAAAACCTAACTATGTATAATTGATAATTAATTATACAAAAATCCAAATACAATTTAATGTATTACAACCAAATACCAATTTACCAAAGTAATACAGAAAAACACAATGAAAACACTAGTTGTGAAAGATATTTTACTTGCCTCTACTCCAAGCTATTACATCCAACATGAACATGAGAAAACCGGTGACCACTTGAGTCTCAATCCTTCACACACTGACTTAGGCGTATGAATACATTCCTAAAGAGTATAATTTCCCCCACAATGGTGCTTGGGTTTGATCCGGAAATACTCTTTGAGATACAAAAGTTAGCCCAATTGTTCTTTGCACTAAGAAACAAATTGATGATGAATAATTCACAAGAAAGACTAAAATCAAGAAGATTTCTCACAAAAGATTGCAAGTTTTTTGAGAGAAAAATGGAGAATTACTTAGGGAGAGTCACAGAGAAAAGTTCTATATTTTTCTATATCGGAAAAACAAGTCTTTAATAGAGACTTAACCGTAAAAAAATCGCGAAAAAACAGATGGCGCGGGCGCTCCACAAGGAGGAGCGGGCGCTCCTCAATGTGGCGCGGGCGCTCCTCTTCTGGAATCCCAACTTTCTGATTTTCCAGAAAGTTGACGCGATTTTGTCGCGATTTAGGCGCGGGCCGCGCCTAATAGTGGCGCGGGCACGCCACCTGGAGGAGCAGGCGCTCCTCCAAAGACTTGCCAGATTTCCATAAACTCATCGCGGTTTTGGCGCGGTTTCATCGCGGGTCGCGCCTAGCTAGCGCGAGCGCGATCAGACAGTAGAGCACGCTCCACTCCGACACTCTAAATATTCCAACAATCCTCCCCCATTTAGAGTGTCCCTTTAAACATTCTCCAATTCTATCATTTAGCCACATCTTATGCATCAATGTTAATGTTCCTTCGGATTGAATTAACACCTAGTAAAACACACTTAACGATGATCATATCCCATGATTTCCATACGGATTGAATCACACGGATATATCCAATCATTCAAAGGTGAAGTACATATAAGACAAATCGAATTAATCATCACTTGACACCTTTAAACATCCATGTGTCCGTATCTTTCATAAGTTCATCGAAGTCTATATGTCCATCTAGACTTCTTGAAGCGGCTAAACTTCGAACTTACATAGGTAGGTTCTCATATACGTAAATGTGCCCTTGTGACAAGACACTTACATTTAGAGCTTCTCAACTCTAAATCTTTGAAAACTTTTAATTGACGCTACCTAACACATCACAAGTATCATAACAATATGGTTCATCAAATATTGCTAACAAACATCAAAATTGCAAATTCAACCACATTGAATCTAAGACTTGATGTTTCTTCAAGCGTTAGATTGGGATTCACAAACTTGTTTTTTTGGACATAAACCCATTCCATTCATAGAAAATATGATGGAATGTCTTGGCATTGCCTTTGTAAAGCAATCCGCCAAATTTAACTTTGTTGGAACATAGTCAAGACTTATGACCCCATCATTGATAAGCTCTTTCACTAGGCTATGCCTTAGTGAAATATGCCGAGACTTACAATTTTACACTTGACTATAAGCCTTTATCAACGCCGAATTGGAATCACAATGGATTGCCACCGGTGGCATTGGCTTTGACAATAAAGGCAACTCTATCATGAGATTCCTCAACCACTCAGCTTCTTTACTAGCTGATGCAAGAGCTATAAGCTCTGCTGCCATAGTGGAATCAGCGATGCAAGTTTGTTTTTTGGAAGACCATGAAATGACACCTCCTCCAAACATGAATACCCAACCACTTACAGAAGAGTCATCCTCTTTGTAAGTGATCCAACTAGCATCCGAAAATCCTTCTAAAACTGAAGAAAATCCACTATAAGATAGACCATAGTCTAATGTACCCTTAAGGTACCTCAAGACCCTTCGAACTGCAAACCAATGCTGTGCACCCGGGTTACTAGTAAATCTACTTAGTTTTCCCACACCCAATGCAATATCTGGTCTTGTACTAGTCATGGCATACATCAAGGATCCAATTATCCTTGAGTATTCTAATTGGGAAATTGTTTTCCCCGAATTCTTAACCAATTTGACATTTGGTTCCATGGGGGTGTTCACGGGACACTTATCAAACATATTGAACCGTTTGATCATTTTCTCAACATAGTGAGATTGACTTAAAATAAGTCTTCCATTGTCCCGAATTATCTTGATGCCTAAAATGACATCCGCCTCCCCCAAATCCTTCATCTGAAAAGATGAGGATAAGAATTCCTTGGTCAATTCTACTTGTTGTAGACTTGTACCAAAGATAAGCATATCATCAACATATAGACAAATGATGACACCATGACCTTTGTCATCAAATTTGCTATATATACACTTATTATCTTGATTCACCTTGAATCCAAAGGACAAAATTGTGTCATCAAACTTCCGATGCCACTGTTTTGGTGCTTGTTTAAGTCCATACAAGGACTTAAGCATTTACACACCTTATCTTCTTGTCCTTCCAAAACAAACCCTTCGGGTTGTTTCATGTACACTTCTTCCTCTAGATCTCCATAAAGGAATGTCGTTTTCACATCCATTTGATGGATTACTAGATTGTATACCGAAGCCATTGCAATTAATAACCTAATCGAGGTTATTCTTACAACCGGTGCATAGGTGTCAAAATAATCAACACCATGCTTTTGCCTAAAGCCTTGGATAACCAATTTGGCTTTAAATTTCACTATGGAGCCATCCGGTCTCATTTTCCTAGTGAAAATCCACTTGCAACCAAGAGGTTTGCAATCGGAAGGTAGATCCTCTAAGACCCAAGTGTTATTTCCCATGATGGAATCCATCTCATCATTTATAGCCTCTTTCCAAAGTGCACTATCTTGGGAATAAATTGCTTCACTATAAGTTTTTGGGTCACTATCCACATTGTAGCAATATGGAGTAGTGGAACTAAGGACATCCCTAGATCCTTCAACCAAATAAATTATGAAGTCATCTAGAGGATTCCTAATTTTCCTTTCTCTAGTACTTCTCCTCAATTGAGGAGTTTCAACATTCTCATTATCGAATGTACTTTCATGAGTTTCAAGTTGATCATTCAACTCTACTGTCTCCCTATCATTGGCACTGATTTGTAGATCTTTCGGTCTACTCATTGATGAAAATAGGTTTTCATCAAAAATTGCATCTCTTGACTCTATAACTGAATGAACAGATATATTGTCATTTTGTTCTATTACATAGAACCTATAGGTTTTTCTATGCTCGGCATACCCTATAAATATGCAATCCAAGCCCCTTTCACCAAGCTTTCTTTTCTTGTTGCCGGGCACTCTTACGACTGCCCTACAACCCCAAACCTTGAGATACTTCAAGTTTGGCTTTCTTTTGTACCAAAGTTCATAAGGAGTAGATTCTTTTCCCTTTGTGGGAACTCGGTTAAGAATGTGACATGCTGTCAACATAGCTTCACCCCAGAACCCTTCACTCAAACCTGAGTAAGATAGCATGGAATTAACCATTTCTTCTAGGGTTCTGTTTTTCCTTTCAGCTACATCATTTGATTGTGGTGCATAACCAGCTGTAGTCTCATGAATTATACCCAAAGATTGGAAATAACTTGGATCATAGTATTCCCTTCCCTTATCAGTTCTAATTCTCTTACTAAATGAATCTACTTGCAATTCTACTTCCCTTTTATAAATATCAAACTTTATTAAAGCTTCATCTTTGGAATGCAAAAGATACACGTAACAAAACCTAGAATAATCATCTATAAAAGTGACCATGTATCTTTTGTTCCCCAAAGAAGGCGTACTATGAAAATCACACAAGTCACTATGGATTAGTTCTAAAATGTTAGAACTTCTCTCAACTCTCTTAAATGGAGTTCTAGTGATCTTGTTCAACATGCAAGTAGAACACTTATTAGGAGAAATATCACAACAAGGAATCAACTCTTGTCTGGACATAAACAACATTTTATTATAATTAACATGTCCTAATCTCGAATGCCATAAATCAAACAAACTTAAATCAACTTGATTAACATTTGCATCAACATTCAAACAAACATCATCAAATCCATACATGTCTTTCACAGAAAGCTTAAATAATCCATTACATAAATAACAACGACCTATGAAATTTGTTCCTCTAGTAATAATACACCTATTAGCTTCAAACACTAGTTTATAGCCAAGACTATTCAGGGAAGGCCCCGATACAAGATTCCTACTAATATCCGGAGCATACAAAACATCCCTAAGAATGATTGCATTCCCCAAACTAAATATTAGTTCTACTTGTCCTCTACCAAGGACCTTGATGGTTGAATTGTTCCCCATAAAGAGATCTTCTCCATCACCAACCTTGTGAAAGGTTTTGAACCAATGACTCATCTTGCATACATGCCTTGAAGCCCCCGAATCAATCCACCATGAGTCATCATCCTGCACCATAAAAATGTTAGGATCCGTTGCATTTAAATCCAAACTGGAATTAAATTCAACCTCATGAATTGGATTACCTTTGGTGGGTTGTTCCTTGCTAGTACTAGCATGGCCCTCCTTGGCTTTCTCCATCCTTTTCTTGTAAGAAAAGCAGTCCTTCTTGCGGTGACCAACTTTACCGCATTCCCAACAAGCAAACTTGGTATTGTTTGCTTGCTTCTTGGACTTTTTCTTGAAAGAGGTATTATTCTTCCTCGTTCCACTAGTGGAAGCACCATTTTTTCCTTCCTCTACCAAATTAATGGTAGATGAGCTAGGATTCCCATCCTTAGCACTTTCCATGGCTCTTATCCCTTCTTCAACTTGAAGATGGGTGGCCAACTCGGACAAAGACATGTCCTCTTTCTTGTGTTTAAGCTCATGCTTAACACTTTTCCAACTAGCAGGCAACTTGTCAATTATACTTGAAACTACAAACAATTCATCCATAGAAATACCATGTTGTTTCAAGTTCCCATAGATTCGTTGTAATTCATGAAATTGGTCCATTATGGACCGACCATCAACAAACTTAAAATTATTAAAATTAAATACTAAAAACTTCTTACTTGAAGCATCTTCAGCCATATATTTGCCTTCTAAGGACTCCCAAAGCTCCTTAGCCGACTCCACATTTTGATAAACATAAAAAAGATCGTCCTCCATACCATTCAAAATATGACCACGACAAATAAAGTCATCGTTGTCCCATTTTTATCTTTCCCGAACATCTTCCAAGGATTCATTCTCATGTTCACTAGGCCGTGGAGTACTAATGACATAGGCTACTTTCAAAGATGTAAGAAGAAAGTAAATCTTCTTCTTCCATCTCCGAAACTCCACACCGTCAAACTTCTTGAGTTTGACGAAATTTGTGGTCAATTCTTTCACACTAGACATGCTTGATTACTTCTAAGATTATACTCTTTAGATTGTTAGGTTTTCAAGTAATTCTAAAAACAAGAACTACTATAACAATTGTGGGAACAAAACCTAACTATGTATAATTGATAATGAATTATACAAAAATCCAAATACAATTCAATGTATTACAACCAAATACCAGTTTATCAAAGTAATACAGAAAAACACAATGAAAACACTAGTGGTGAAAGATATTTTACTTGCCTCTACTCCAAGCTATTACATCCAACATGAACATGAGAAAACCGGTGACCACTTGAGTCTCAATCCTTGACACACTGACTTAGGCGTATGAATACATTCCTAAAGAGTATAATTTCCCCCACAATGGTGCTTGGGTTTGATCCGGAAATACTCTTTGAGACACAAAAGTCAGCCCAATTGTTCTTTGCACTAAGAAACAAATTGATGATGAATAATTCACAAGAAAGACTAAAATCAAGAAGATTTCTCACAAAAGATTGCAAGTTTTTTGAGAGAAAAATGGAGAATTACTTAGGGAGAGTCACAGAGAAAAGTTCTATATTTTTCTATATCGGAAAAACAAGTCTTTAATAGAGACTTAACCGTAAAAAAATCGCGAAAAAACAGATGGCGCGGGCGCTCCACAAGGAGGAGCGGGCGCTCCTCAATGTGGCGCGGGCGCTCCTCTTCTGGAATCCCAACTTTCTGATTTTCCAGAAAGTTGACGCGATTTTGTCGCGATTTAGGCGCGGGCCGCGCCTAATAGTGGCGCGGGCGCGCCACCTGGAGGAGCGGGCGCTCCTCCAAAGACTTGCCAGATTTCCATAAACTCATCGCGGTTTTGGCGCGGTTTCATCGCGGGTTGCGCCTAGCTAGCGCGAGCGCGATCAGACAGTAGAGCACGCTCCACTCCGACACTCTAAATATTCCAACACCATGCATCCCCGTATGTGCCTCAACAACCGTACATGCCGTATGGACAGCTTTAAATGCAGCCGACCCTCTTTGAGGGGCAGGCGGCACATAATGTTTAACCCTTAGACTGGCAACTTTGACTGCTAAGACTTGGAGAACAACCCTCTGCGTTTCCAAGGAAATAACTGAGTCCGCACAGCCGGCTAAGGTGAAAAATGTGCTAGTAGGTGCCTATGACGGTACCACCAACCCAGAAGACCACCTGATGGCATACACCAACCTTATGTATCTTCAACGGTTGGATGATGCCGTATGGTGTAGATGCTTCCTGGCCACATTGAAGGGCGTCGCCCAGCAATGGTTCGGCAACTTGCCAGCCGGATGCATCAATAACTTTAGAACGCTTGCATATTTGTTTGCATCCAACTTCTCAATGAACATCCCTGCGAAGAAAACAAGTCTTGACTTGGGAGCTATACAGCAGGGAGAGAAGGAAGGCCTACGATTAACATTAAGCGGTTCAATCTGATGAAAATATAGATTTAAGGACTGTCTGATGAGGTGGATTATACAGACTTTTTCAAAGGTCTGAAAAAGACGGGTCGGCCTTTAAGTTCAAACTTGTAAGGAAGAGGGTTGCTACCCTCCAAGAAGCACTGATGGAGGCGGACACCTATATACAGGCAACCAAGCTCTGCAACATCAGTAAACAGTCGGACTCAAAGAGGTCTGACAAAGAAAAGAGTCGGCCATTACAGCCGGCTAAGAAAGAAAAGAAAAGAAAAGAAGTCTGGGTAGCTGATACTTCTGAACAGCCATCCCAGAAGAAAAAGAGAGAAACGAAAACGTACTCCCCAAAGTACGAATTCAATAAAGACTTTCACTCCATCCTCATGGAGATTAAGGACCGGGTCTCCATTGACAAGCCGACTGCTATGAAAGGTTCTGCCAAAAATTGGAACAAAAAAAAATATTGCCACTACCATGAGGATATTAGCCACGACACCAACGAATGCTTTAGTCTCAAGCGGCTGTTGGACCGTCTAGCTGATAAAGAAGTTCTCAAATCTTATATTTTGAGATCCAAGGTTACCCTGCAAACTAACCTTGGGCAGTCGTCTAAGAAGAAGCCTCACTCTGCTAATAGTTCTGACACTGAAGGAACTCCGATCTACACAATAGCAGGCGGCCTTGCTGGAGGCGGCCCAACGATCCGGGGTAACAAGGACTAGACGGCTCAACGTCAACTCGGTCGACGAGGGGCAGGCGTCCAAGGACTCCTTTCCCGAAGTTGTAATTACTGAGGATGACAAGGGCAAAGTCAGGAGGCCGCATGATGACCCTATTATCATCGAATGCAAAGTGGCCAACCAAAGAGTTGGCCGAATCCTCATTGACACTGGGAGTTCGTTTGATCTCATCAGTCACAAGTGTCTGGCCAAACTCAGGTACATGCCCGAGAGCATGCACCAGGTCTCTCATCCCTTAGTGGGATTTAGGGTGGTGTGGTACATCCGGTAAGTCAAATAGACCAACCCATTCGTCTTGGCAAAAAAGGGGAGGGACGTCACATGGTGGTCTGGTTCTTAGTTGTTGAAGAGCTGACGACCTATAACATGATTTTGGGGCATCCCACCCTGTATGAATCCAAGGTTGTTATCATTCCTTCTCTTATGCTCCTCAAGTTTGAGAGGGATGATGGAACAGTCGTCTCCCTACGGGGAGACCAAAAGATTTCCAGGAAGTGTTATCTCTCTGATGTCAAATCCACTGTGGTCGCAGCCGGCCCTAGTGGAGAAACTACTGACCTTGACCAAGTCAAGGAAGTCGCGCCTGCTACCACAGTAGCCGGCAAGAAGAGAAAGGCCAGCCAAATGGTGGCTGAGAAAAATAACAAGCAATAGCAATCATTGATCGGTGAACGGTCGGATGAACTGTGTCCCCAGCCAGTTGGTGAGGACATGGACATCGTTCTGGATGACTCTCGTCCTGAACGAACTGTCAAGGTAGGGACGACTGCTTTTTCTAAACTTGGTGTAGACTTACACAACTTGTTAAAAGAATTCAAAGACATCTTTACCTTTGAGGTGGACGAGATGCCAGGCATCAGCCCGGATCTAGCCATCCACAAGCTTGTTGTGGATCCTAAAAGGAAGCCGGTAAGGCAAAAGAAAAGGAACCATGGGGAAGAACGAAGCCAGGCGGCAGCCGCCGAGGAAAATTGTTAGATGCTGGGTTCATTCGACAATGCTATTTTCCTGATTGGGTTGCCAATATTGTGCTTGTTAAGAAGCCGAATGGAACCTGGCGCATGTGTGTAGACTACACAGACTTGAATAAGGCATGTTCGAAAGATAGCTATCCTTTCCCAAATATCGACAGTCTAGTTGACTCTACAGCCGACCATGCCTTGATGAGCTTTATGGACGCCTATTCAGGATTTCACTAGATACCTCTGTGGAAAAAAGATCAAGAAAAGACAGCATTCGTCACTGATTAGGGGTTATACTATTACACTGTGATGTCGTTTGGTTTGAAGAATGCGCCTGCTACCTTCCAGAGATTGATTAATAATGTCTTCATTAATCAAATTGGAAGGAATAAGGAGGCGTACGTTGATGATATGATAGTCAAATCCAAACTATAAACGGACCATCTTACAGACCTTCGAGAAACATTCGCCACACTCAAGCGGCACCAGGTCATGCTCAAGCCCAAGAAGTGTGGCTTTGGTGTTGAGTCTAGGAAGTTCCTCGGATTTCTGATTGATCAAAGGGGGATAGAGGCCAACCTGGAAAAAATACAGGCGGTCATAGACATGCAGTCGCCCCGCACTGTAAAAGAAGTTCAAAAATTAACAGGCTGTTTGGCGGCATTGGGAAGATTCCTCAGTCGGTCACACGACAAGTGCCTCTATTTCTTCCAAGAAATTAAGAAGAAGACTATGTTTGAATAAGGGGTGGATGCAGAGGCAGCCTTCCAAAAGTTGAAGGAACACTTGCACTCTCTACCAAGGCTGGTCAGTCCTTTGCCAAAAGAAGTGTTGTACATATACCTAGCCGTCTCTGACCATGCGCTTAGTGCTGTTCTCCTTGCTAAAAGAGGTGGCACTTAGCTCCCGGTCTACTTCATCAGTCATGTTCTAAGGAATGCAGAGCTGAGGTACCCCATGGTTGAAAAATTTGGACTTTCCCTCTTCATGGCAGTTAAGAAGTTGAAACCTTACTTCTTGGCGCATCCGGTCATGGTCTACATTGACCAGCCAATGAAGCGGCCACTGACAACATGGGAATCATCCAGTCGAATGATTAAATGGGCGATTGAGATTCAAAGCCTTGAAATAAATTTTGAGCCAAGGAAAGCAGTGATGGGGCAGGCGTTTGTCGACTTCATTGTTGAAATGACTAGGCTGACTGATCCAGAAAATCTTGAACAAGTCTGGAAGGTATATGTGGACGGGAGCTCCACAATGAACGGTTGTGGTGCAGGCGTCATATGCCAGTCTCCTGAAGGAGACAAGTACGAATATGTACTTTGGTTTAAGTTCCAGACCTCGAACAACGAGGCAGAGTATGAAGCCCTACTAGCCGACATCTGCATGTGTAAGGCGGCTGGGGCAAAGAAAGTTGACGCCTGTTCTGATACCATGGTGACTGTAAAACCACACATCCGGCTATGATCAAGTATTTACAGGCAGTCAAAGAAGAGGCTGGGACGCTTGAGGAATTTCATCTAAGTCAGGTGCCCAGGTCTGAGAATAACCAGGCCGATGCTCTCTCCAAATTGGCATCATTCGCCTCTTGTGACACACCTAGCTCAGTTTTTTGGGAAGTGATGGAAAAAAGGAGCATCGAAGAGGAACCCATTGGGATCCTAGATCGAAGCTCAACCTGGATGGATGGCATCCGAGCTTACTTAACAGACTACACCTTGCCGGATACCTACCCAGAGATGGTCGTAATAAAAAAACGTGCTACCAATTTTGAAATCCACAATGGAGAGCTTTTTAAGAAAGGCTATCTCCAACCTTTTTTGAAATGTGTTACACCAGAGAAGGGACGAGAGGTCTTAAAAGACTTGCACTCGGGCTTATGCGCCTCCCACATAGGCAGCCGGACCGTAGCAAAAAGAGCCAGGCGGCAAGGCTACTTCTGGCCAACCCAAGAAGAAGACGCCATGGAGATGGTGAGAAAATGTGACAAGTTTCAAAGGTTTGGCAAGCTCATCCATCGTCCGACCACTAACCTGACGGCTATCCATAGCCCAGTACCATTCGCCAAATGGGGCATGGACATTTTGGGTCTAAATACGCCTGCTACAGGCGGATGGAGATACATTCTGGTTGTTGTCGACTACTTCACCAAGTGGGTAGAGGCAGAGGCAGTCAAAGAATTAAAACAAAAGATGTTATCTCCTTCATCTAGAGAAATGTCATTATTCGGAATGAGGTACCCATGTCTATGGTCTTTGACAATGGTCCTCAATTTGAGACGCCTGCTCTCAAGAACTGGTTGGGAGACTAAGGGATCTTTCACTATTTTGCATCAGTCGGCCGTCCCAAGCAAACGGTCAGGTTGAAGCCTTCAACAAATTAATATCTAATGGCATCAAAAAGAAAATTGAAAAAGCCGGTGGCCTATGGGCTGACGAGCTACCGCATGTTCTGTGGGCCATCAGGACGACTGAAAAAGGGGCGACTGGTGAAACCCCGTTTCTCATGGTTTGTGGGGCGAAAGCTGTTTTGCTTATTAAGCACTATGAGCCGACTCTTTGAGTCATGCTTTATGACAAAGAGGCTAACTAGGAGGCCATGCGGCTAGCATTGGACTCACTTCCAGAATGCAGGGACAATGCGGCCTTGCGTCATGAGATCTACCGTCTAAGAATGACGAGAGCTTACAATAAAAGAGTGCACAAGCGCCCCCTGAAAGTAGGGGACTTTGTGTTACGAAAAATGGAAGCAGTCGATAGGGCCAACGAGCAGGGAAAGCTGACTCCTAATTAGGATGGCCCCTACCGAATCTATGAAGAAGTTAGAGGCGGCACCTACCGCCTGGAAACACCAGACGGCAGGCAGTTAGCAAGAACTTGGAACTTAGACAACTTGAAAAAGTACTACTTCTGAGATTTTGTAGATTATTTGTACATGAAAGCATATCAATAAAATTTGCAATTTATTTCAATATTTTGTAAGTCTTCTCCTAGTGGGGCAAGCCACCTGTGCAATACACAATCGGTCGTATTTCTTTTAATTACCTACTCTAACATGAGTAAAAATGCTAAGTCTAGACAACTTAGCAACTATGTTCTTTTCTGAACAACTTATTAAGGCCTATGGCCAGATAATCAACTTGAGGCTCATGGCCGGAAGATCAAGTAAAGGCCCATGGTCGGATGATCCTAATAAGATTAACTAATACTTCTGTCCCAAACTTGAGCAAGCGTCCGGCGACATCCATCCGAGTGAAGTCGTCGCAGAGAGCATCTCCCATTTGGGTGACACATTGCTCTATAAACCTAAAACAAACGGCCCTACCGAATGTCTTTAAGACAAACTCGCAGTCGTTTGACATGAGACAAAGATAAACGTGCCACTTACTTCAAACAAGCGGTAGACAGTTAAAATCTAAGTCAGAAACCATTTGCTATTGCTTGGGACAATACAATCGGCATAAGTTAAGTTTTAAATTTGGCAGCTAGTTGGGTAATAAGCTAAGTAACTTAGCAAATGAAGAAACAACATGCGGCCACAACAAAATATTTCTTCTATTTACTCAAGTTCAAGTGACTGATTAACCCCAGAGGTTAACTCATAGTTGGTCGACCTAGCCAACCTAAAATGGAACCTAATCGGTACGAACGGAGCCGCATGTACTTAAACATACGACATTCGGCCACTCTTCCTATTTTAGGTTAGCCAAACAATTTAAGCTAGCGCCTGTAGCTCAACAAGCGGTTGCTACTTTAGTTAAACGTCCCATTTGGCGCCTGTTTCTGTACAGGTACCAAACAAACGAACAAATCACAATCAATAAAAGTAATCTATGTACAAAACTTAATGGATAAGTGTGGTTCGTCTAAAGAACTACATTGAGGCCTAGAGCCGCATCATGCGGAGGGTATGACCGTCTGTCTAATGGCCGTCTGTCCGCCTGATTTTGGGCAATCATCATGATTGATTGATTAAGAAATAGCCATACTCTAAAGTATCAAAGTTTTCCAAGTCAATCCATTAGCCTTTGAAAACCAGGCGCACAGCCGCCCAGGGGCAAAAACAGTCGCCATATAAAGCATTCATGAAAAAGCAGGCTACATACACTTAGAAAAATTCATGACATGTAAACATGCAAAAATTTAAAACAAATTTGGAGAAACTGACCAAAACTGCCAGATGTTTAATATAAACAGTCGTCCAGGAGACCGACAAAAATGTTAAAATTGTCAACAAACCCCAACCCTTTGGTGGGGTAATGATACAAAGCATGCGGCACACAGACCGAAGAAAAGTTGATTTAATAAGGGAAAGCTTAAGCAGCCAGAGGGGGTACATCATCATTTTTCATTAACCTCCCCCTCCTTCTCCTTTTCCTAGTCCGACTCCCCTGAAGCAGAATCAGACGAATCCTCCTCCCTCCCTCGTCCTCTTGGGCTTGGTTCAGGATTTTTTCATTATTCCTTAGAGGAGGCGGCAAAATGATTCTCCCAGTTCTCATAACTGGTCTCTGGGAAGAGAGCCCCCCACGTCATCTTCATGATGGCGTTGTTGTCATCCATCATTTCCTTGACTAGGGCCTCCTTTTCTTCATCAGCCCTTAAGAGGTACTTCTTGGCAAGCTAGGTCTCCTTGTTCTGCAGGCGAAGTTTGAGCTTGTCCACCCTAGTGCAAAGGCCGGCTACTTCTTGGTCCGCCTCCCTCAGAGGCTCGAGCTCAGCCTTGAGGTCTTTAACGGATGACTCCAGCTCAGAGATCCTCTTTTTGGCTGCCTTTAAGTCCCGTTTAACCTGCAAGTTGGCAGCCGCCTGATAATACAGTATGTTAGTAGTCAGAAATTCATTTTGAGCAATCTGGAACATAGCTTTGTCAGAATCAGAGGCGGCCCGGGCCTTCGCAGCCTTTACCTCTTTGTTCTTTTCGTTTAGGGGCTTGCGGAGACCATACACTCGCAGCATAGACTGCACTCGGCCAAAAAACAGTCGTCAGTTACAGGCGACCAGGAAATTATTCATACAACAAAAAAGATTTTTTCACTTAGTATACCTCAGCCAGGAGAGCCAGCATGGACCTATCCATCTGAACCAGATCTGGCCTTTGAGAGACATCTGCATAATCAATACCCTGTAAATACTTGGTCTAAATTCGGCCAATAGACCGACTGCCCTCAGAGGTGCTAGACGACTGCTGATTGAATTTGACACTCAAAGGGTGAGGGAAAGGAAACAAGTCTTTGATACCTTCAGCAGCCGCCTACTTCTCCTTCTCCTTCCCAGGCTGACTGCCAACAGGGACGGCTGGAGATTTTGGAGGTGGGTTGCTCCCTAGCCTTGAGGCCACATGTTTCCTGGCTCTCCCAGGGGTTGTTATGTCACCAGCCGCCTATTTCCTAATTTTAGGATCCGGCTGGGAGGAGGAGGAAGGCTTTGCTAAGTTGCCCTGCAAAATAACCACAATAAATAAGAAGTAAGCGGCGGAAAAGCTAAATGAGATTTGTTCAAGTTGAAAGTTCACCTTGGGCGCCTGCACAGCAGGCCACTCTTTAGTTGACCGCTTGCCCAAGATGGCCAAGTGGTACTGGGCAGCAACTTTCTTTGAGGCTGAGAGCTTTTCCATCACTTTGTTTACAAAAGATGAATCAAGGAGTTAGTTTGACACAAAACAAATCAAGTTTTACAAGACACTTAAACAGGCGGTCAACTACCTCTCGGCATCTCTTCACTAACGCCAGAGGCGGCCAGATATGTCCCATCGTATGACCAGTTATACTTGGGAATATAATTTTGAGGAATGAACTCCCTCGCCCCAGTTTCGGGGTTCGCCAGGATGTCTACTTTGAAGAGCCCACTGTCAAGGATCTCCTCTTTTGCTTTACGGGGAATAAGTGACAGCTCAGAACCGCCTGTGAGGGCTAGAGACAAGGAAGAAAGTGTTCCTCCAATCTTTCCACTTGTTCTCCTTCCCCACAATCATCATATAGCCCTTGTGGCTAGACAGCTGATACCAGCCGGTCCCGCTTGTCTTTGGGGTCTGGCTGAGGTAGTGCATATGAGCAAATGCTTTAAAGCTTGGCTCTACCTCATGTATTTCACAGCCGGCAACATAACCCAAGATGTTGAACCAAGAGTTTGGGGCCAGTTTCCATACACCTAGCTGGTATCCGTCCAAAATATTCTCCACAGCCGGATGCAAAGGAAATCTCATGCCAGCCTTAATAGCTGCCTCATAGCAGCCAAAACATGCGTCCCCATAGCTGGACTGCTCGGGCTAGACTACAGTGTCCTCGACATCCGGCGTGCATAGGACATAACCATGCCCCATGACATGGTTATCTCTGAAGCTCCCAATTTTTTCCGCCGTCATTTTCCGCCTGCCTACGGGAACATGATGACAGTAGGCGGCATATTGCTCTCGGTTGGTGGCAGACGGATCCGTCCAGTCTGCTCCCAATTCTACTAAGAGGGACTCTCGGACAGTCTCTAGCCGAGAGTGCCTCTCTTCAGACTCATCCGAGAATTTGCTGGAAGTACTTGGCTTAGAGTCGCTGTCTGAGCTCTCGAATGTGGTGACCGCCTAGTGGGCTAGATCAACAAAGCCCGGCATATCATTTTGAACCTCCTCCCCTTATTCTTCTAAAATGGAATCACTGGGAGTGCTTGGGGCACCAGGCGGCACGTTAGACAATTCACTGACAGGCGCATAGAAGGAAGAGGCGTCTGAATTTGTCACCCTTGCGGTTCTCTTTGTTTTGGCCATGGTGTCCTACACAGACACATAGACAGTTGGACTTGGGGCAGTTCGCAAAGGGTGATTCAGCAAGGGGCAGTCGGCACTCCTAGTTCTAGATTCAGCCGTCCCCAGTGACCGGCAGATCACTAACCTAGGTCGTGCCGTGTGCTTTTGGGAAACCATTTTCAAAAATAAAGAGAAACAAAGAGAAAATGCAAAAGAAAGCAGGCGGTTACCTTTAAGAAAAGAAGACTGGAAGCTCTTGAGAAACGGGCGGCTGTTTGAGTAGGCGGTCCAAAAGCAAGCGGCAGTCGTCCAAAATGTCATAGCTTTTGAGTCAAAAACTTTGTCTGAAAAAGTTCTAGAATGTCCAAATGATTTGGACATCCCCTATTTATAGGAGGGGGAATTTCAAGGGTCAGTTAAAAAAAAACGATAAAAAAACCGATAGCCAAGAAGAGCGTGACACCTGTCACAGGCATCACGTGGCATGCCACGTCACCCCTGTGAGGGGAAAAATGATTAGGGGATTTCTCCCGCCACATAGACCAATTAAACTCTACCACGTGTCATCCACGTGGACCAACTAGAGCCCGCCACGTGTCACCTCATGAGAGGTCTAAGGTGGACCAATACGACACGTGGTAGGCAAATTGCCAACTAGGAAAGTAGTCTTTAAGGGCCCAAATACCTAGGCGAACCCAGTCAATCCTAGGTTTCTGAAAACCTAGTATTGGGCACACATTTCTAGACCCTATAAAAGGGAGATGTTCCCTCTGAGGAACATCATTCAGAAATTCAAAAACACACGTGTACATTGATTGCTACGCATTAACCCCAGCATTAATTGCACTCCTCCAGAGCTAAGGCTCGGATCTTGAGACTGTCTCCAACAGTCGGATGATCATTCCCCTTCCGAGAGGAGCCTGATCCCCTTTACTTTCCGCATCTTTACTTCCGAACACGTTCTAACTTGATCGTCAGAGGCAGAACTCCCACCCACAAGAGTCTTTGTTGTTTTGCAGGTACAGGCGTCCAGAGGTCAGTCTTGGTGTTGTAACTCTCCCACAGGACACCCTAAAAAACCCCGAAACAAAAATAGCCACCAAACAACTCTACTAAAAACAAGGGATTTGTTTTAAAATATTCCATACTTAGATGAAACCCGTGCGATGCACGGTTTGTTTGAATTTTTTTAATTTTTTTTTTTAATTTATGTGCTAAAATTTGTTATATATTAGATAAAATTTCTAATATCAAAACATAATATTTTATATTTAATTTATTTAAAATTAAAAAATCTCATTCGCCGATTTTGCTTACGTGGCATTTGATTTATTTAGTTCTAAAAGAAATTAATAATCTCTTATTTAATTGGCTACCACTAAAATTATTAATCCTATATTGCATGCTAAGAAAATTAATTCCTATGTGCATATCTAAAAACTCGAAAAAAAAAAACTTCCCTTTATATATATATATATATATATATATATATGTATATATATATATACACACACACAAGTTTTGTGCCACGAGCAATGCCCAGGTTGTTTATTTAAATTTAGGATAAAATTTTTGACTTGAATGTTAAATACGGTCATATAATTCGATCCATTTTGATGATTCAGGATATTTAGACATGCAATATCATACTTAAATTATTTTTACTAAAGTGAGAGTATTTTTACTAAACTAAAATTATTTTTACTGATTAAAACTTTTTTTTTTACTAATTCTCATTTATTTTTTAAAATAAAAAAATTATATTATAAATGGATCTTATTTTAAAGAATTTTTTAAAACGAATTTTATGATGGAAATAGAACTGAGTTATTAGATATTTATTAAAAGTTATGATTAATTTTGTATATATGAAATATTAGTAGTTTATCGATAATAAAACTCTATGCAACATTTTTATCTTTCAAAATCTATCCAAAAAGTATACCGATAATAAATTTATTAAAATGTATATCGATATTAAAAGTATAATGATAATAAAACTCTATACAACAATTTTATCTTTAAAAATCTATCCAAAAACCGCTTACTTAATTAGCATAATACGTGTCACAATAATACCTACTAGATGAAAGCCCGTGCGATGCACAGTTTTTTCATCTTAGATTTTTAATTATTATATTTATTGTATTTAATAATTTCAGACAAAATTACAAAAGTTTAATATTTTTTTTTACTATAATTTATAATGAATTGATTAAATATAAATAAATGGTAAATATGATATTTTTTCCATTATACAAAATCTTTAATGTGAAATGATAAATTTTTAATAATTTAAATCCTAAATCATTATTCATTGTTTTACCATTTCTTTTATTTCGATAGAATCACCAACCTCATCCACAACCAACCTACTACTCAATGGATAAATTGAACCGTGAAATGTTAGCCAAACTGAAATTGATATAAATTAAATAATTACATTTATATAAAATAAATCATTATATTTACCAATAAATGAAAAATTGTTGCGATATAAAATCAAATCTATGCATTGAAATGTTTTCATCATCTCCAAAAATAACTAAAGCCATCCATATATTAAGTATACAACATCTAATCGTATACCATTACATAAACAAATAATCGTTCAGTATCATAAATAAATACAATGTAATTAATAATTACAAATCTAATATTATATTAATAAAGTAAGCATTTTTCGAGAGTATTTGGCGCGCCACATAAGGAAAAGTATTATTTCGACCAATTAAAAGTTAGATTTGTATTTTATTTTAGAATTAAAAAATTCACTCGCCACACAAGCAAAAGTGACAAATGAAATTTAAAAATTTTGCCACGTAGGTAAAAACGACGAATAATGATTTATTAAGATTTAAATTAGTTTAAAACTAAAAATAATCTTTTTTAAAAGATGATCTTTTTATATTAGGATTTAAATTAAAAAAAAAGAGCTATAAATTATACAATTATTATATACAAACACGTTAAAATTAAATATTTGAAAAAGCAAAATATATGTTCATTTTGTTTTTAAGAAAACGTTCAATCAATTTTTTTTTTTTGAAAAACATTTTACAAGAAATATAAATTATTAATAATTAACTAATATTCTTCAATTTAAAAAAAATCAATATTCTTAAAAAAAATAACAAATATACACACACACACACACACACACACACACACACACACACACACACACACACACACACACACACACACACACACACACATATATATATATATATATATATATATATATATATATATACAAAAAACACAAACATGTGAATATTATTTATCTACACTTTTTCATGGTGTGAATTTTTTTTTCAGGTCTAATTCGTTGATTAACAAAAAGTATTGGAAATAATGTAAGTATATCAAGGCTTTCTGATGGTAAACAAAATAAATTGATTGTTATTCATTATTTTATAAGATGTATGTTTTGTTTTATTTTATCTAATCTAATTATGTTACTTATCATATTAAATTTTGAGTATTATAGTTTCTAGTAGAATATCTATATTATTATTGTAAAAATCATTGTAGTAGTGTATACATATAACTCTATTATTAAGGACATATGATAATGAAATTTCATTATAAAGATTTAATTTTATTCAATTAGATTAATTTTAGTAATGCAACACTCTTGGTAGTATATATATATATATATATATATTTCATTTAACTATTTACAAAATTATAAAGTCATATCTTTTACTATTACTCCCACCGTCTTTAATTTAACCCTGTAATTTTGGGTTTACTTTATTAATTTTTCATTGTATAAAGTTGATACAGAGTAAAAGAATAATGGTGGTCTAAGTTATTGTTTGTGAAAGAAAAATAGTGATTCTATAACTATATATGTATAGTGGAACAATGTGTTTTCGTTATACAAACGAATCATATAGGTTAAAAAAAATACGAACATGATTATGATTTTATTCTAATATCTATCACACTTATAATTTTCATATAATATTAGTAAATTAAGGTCGCATTATAAGTTGCATAAAAATAAAACAAATTATTCGTTTTTTAACCAGCAAAATAATAAAAACAAATTATAGGGTTAAATTAAAAAATAATCTTTTCATGAGATTTATGTATAAAAAACCGTGCATCGCACGGGCTTCCATCTAGTATAAATTTAAACTTAAGATTTTAAAAATTACCCGAACATTGATGACCTAAAACTAACACAAAATAACTAACACAAAATTCGCTTGATGGAGTTTTATATTGATACGAAATTTTATTTGTGTCGTATGATGTGTTAGATCTGCATGTAAAAAAACATTAAGTGAATAAAACATAAACATATAATCGTTGAGTTTTTCAAATTAATACAATGTAAGTAATAATTAGAAATACTTTTAAACATAGGATTTTAAAAAATAAGCTAAAAATTACCCGACCATTGATGACCAAAAATTAAAACAAAATTACTAACACAAAATTCGCTTGATGGGGTTTTTTATTGATACGAAATTTTTTATGTCGTATGATGTGTCTATTTATAGTGGTAGGTATCACAAATTTTAATTGAATTATAATTAACGAACAATTTGTATTTCTTATCATAAATACTATCAAAATTTATCTTATAATGATAGGTATCAAACTTTATTATAAGCGTTTATCATTTAAATATTTTTTAGTATATTTTTTTTTGGATTTCTTATACTCGTAGTATTGAATTAATAAATTTATCTTTTCCTATATTTTTACTTTTTTCATTAAAATAATTTAATTCGTGGATTATAATCTACGTGGCATTAAAATTTTAGATATATCAAATCTAATTAGTTACTTTTATCTAAGTGACGACATAATATTTTAATTCAAAAATAAAATACAAATCTTTCTTCTTAGTGGTCGAAATAAGTATATTTCTTACGTGGCGCTCCGAATGCTTTCCAAAAATGCCTACTTTATTTATATATATAGATTTAAAAGTGAAAGGAAAAAAACATGAAACTAGGTATTTTTTAAAAAATTTATTCCTCAAAAAAAGTTATTTTTTAAAAATTTTGAAAAAAAAAATTTAAAGATTAAAAAAAATCTTTAAAAAAAAAGGGAAAATGATTATAAAAAAAATAGTGAAATTCAATAAAAAAAAATTGCATGTTAGGCTGTATAATGTATTTATTTAGCTAATTGTGTAATGTATAGTTAGCTCTTTGGGCTATGTAGTGTTAAACCCAATTTAATTTGTATATATATACTCTTCTATAATAATACAAACCACAGAAGATCATTTCCTAACATGGTATCAGAGCCTCTAGAATTCTAAAACCCTAAAACCTAAAACTCTACAAATTTTTTTCTCTGATCGTGATGGGTGAAGACGGCAAAATCGATCTATCATCCCCCTTTTACCTTGCCGCTGGATATCAACCACGGAACTTGATCACTCACCTGATCTTGAATGGTGAAAACTACCTTGCTTGGTCCTGAGCAATCACTTTGTCAAATCAAGGCGAAAATATGGTTTTGTTGATGGCACAATCTCTAAACCGAGCGAGAAGAAGAAGATGCTTGACTGGGAGACGATGAATTCCATTTTTGTGTCGTGGATATCGCGAGCCATTGATGCTAAACTTGAGGCATTCATACCCTATTTTGACAATGCAAAGAAGCTTTGGGATTATTTGGAGAAGAGGTTTTGTGCGGCTAGTGGACCTCGCCTCCAATAATTGCGGGATTTTTTAAACATCGCCCACAAATTACTACATAAAGCCCACAAAATTAATATGATTTGACAGTTTTGCCCCTTTGTCAATTTTCTCTGAAAACGAAAATTTCACTCACCGAAAAATGTGGAGTCGTACGGGGACGCCGGGGGAGGCCGGAGATCCGGGGGACGACGAATGTCATCGGAAAAGATGGCTGGCGTCCGGAGGAGCCGCCACCACCGTGGCACCGGCGCCTGGCCGGGACGCCGCCACCATGGCGGTGGCGCCTAGCCAGGACGCCTGTACCATGGTTGAGGCTTCCAGGCCAGGCGCCATAACCATGGTACTGGCGTCCCGGCTAAGCGCCACCACCATGGTGGCGGCGTCCCGGCCAGGCGCCGGTTCCAGGGTGGTGGTCCGGCCATTTTTTTTTTTTTTTTTTACATTTAACTTGCTTAAAATTCAAAATAAAAAATTTTCTCAGTTACCAAAAAAAAAACAAAATATTAAAAAAAAAAGAAATATTTTTTTCTCAATTTCCAACAAAAAAAAAACACAATATTACACAAAAAAAAGAAAACAAAAAATTATCAATTTCCAACAAAAAAAAACATGATATTACACAAAAATACAAAAAAAAATCTCAATTTCCAAAAAAAAAAATATATTATACAAAAAAACAAAAAAAAAATTAAAAAAAAAATAACAAAACAACCACGGCAAGGTGGTGGGGCGCCTGGCCAGGACGGCCGACGACTGGTGGTGGCGCTAGGTCCGGCAGCCACGTCCACCGGCCTGGCGTCTGGGCAGGACGCCCATCCACAGTGACTGGCGCCTGTCCCAAACGCCACTCACCGTGGCTGGGCGTCCTGCCCAGACGCCAGGCCGGTGGACGTGGCTGCCGGACCTAGCGCCACCACCACCTTGCCGCCACGAGCCACCACCACCTTGCTGCCACGAGCCAACCACCTTGCTGCCACGAGCCTCGACATCCCCGTACTTTGATTTTTATTGAGGTTGTGTTTTTTTTTTAAGGTAAAGGGCAATATTGTAACTTCAACATAAGTTTGCGGGCTTTATGTGGAGATTTGCGGGCGATGTTTAGCAATCCACATAATTGCGGACTGTAATCACTAATTGCAAACAAATGAAGACTATGACGGTTGAGGATTATTATAATACTTTGATGGGTTTCTTTGATGATCTTAATCGTCTCAAGCCCCCTCACGGCTGTGAATGTGGGCATTGCACTTGCAATGTTGCGGCAAAGTACGAAATTAATAGAGACAGAGAAAAATTGCACCAATTTTTAATTGGTATTGATGATGATAAATATGCTGCCGTGAGAACTAACTTGTTATCGCAGCAACCTCCGGCAACATTGGACCATGCATATCAAGCCTTTCTTCAAGAAGAGCGTTCTGTGGTATTGCTAATGGCAAAGCTCAAAAGGAGAAAGATGAAGCTCATGTTTTTGCTCTGCCAAATGATCGGTTGTCTATTTCTTCAGTGCCTCGTATTGATAAGTCGAAGCTATCTTGCTCTCATTGTAAACGCTCAGGCTATGATAATTCCAGGTGTTTTGTGCTTCTGGATACCCTCCATGGTGGCTAGAGAAGTACGGGAAGAAGGGGGGTCTTCTTTTGCAGGTCCAACCTCTGTTCAGCCACGTCTGCTGCCCCTACTGCTCGTACTCCTGCTGAACTCGCTCGTACTACTGCTGCCTCTGATCACGGCAGTGCCATGGTGCGTGCTCATGCTGTGGGCAGCAACCTTGGCAGTGGTGATATATCCTCTGCTTCACAGCAAGAAAATGGTGGTGGTATCTCCTCTTTGTCTAACTTTCAACTCGAACATGTCCGTATCTTATTAAATATGATCAATCATCATCAACAAGATAAGATGATTGGTGAGTACTTCTCTCTTTCTTGGATTATCGACACAGGAGCCTCCCATCATGTGACAGGCGACGATTCGTGTCTTATTGATGTGCAGCCCATACCCTCGTGCCCTTTTGGCCTTCCGGATGGTGCTCAGGTCGTGGCTACAAAAGAAGGCAATGTGGTGTTGGCTGATGGCATAATACTTCGACACGTTTTATTTTTTCCTAAACTAAAATGCAATTTAATATCGGTTTCTAAATTAATTGACGATTCACATTGTTATGTCCGATTCACTGACTCTTTATGTGCTATATAGGACCAACTCTCGGGGAGCCTGATTGGAGGAGGTGAACAAATAGATGGACTCTACTATTTTCGACGGCTTCCTATAGTAGGTGCGGTGTCGATTCCGGAACTTTCTGCATTTGAGCTATGGCATCGTCGTATGGGGCATCCGTTAGACAGAGTAGTCAAGTTAGTTCCTGCTGTTATTGCTAGTTTTGGTAGAAAAACTTTGAATAAAGCTTGTGATATTTGTCCTCAAGCTAAACAAACTCGTGATAGTTTTCCTAATAGTAATAGTAGAGCTACTCGTATTTTTTAGATGATACATTGTGATCTTTGGGGGTCGTATATGACTCCTTCTACTTGTGGTGCACACTATTTTTTGACTCTTGTGATGATTTTTCAAGAGGAGTTCGGGTTTATTTGTTGAATGACAAAACTGAAGCGTATTCTTTTTTTTGTTCCTTTTTTGCTATGATTAAATGTCAATTTGAGGTATCTGTCAAATGTGTGTGTAGTGATAGTGGTACAGAATTCAAATGTATGCTTCCGTACTTAAATGAACATGGTATTCTTTTCCAAACTTCTTGTGTCAGCACACCCCAGCAAAACGGTCCTGTTGAGTGCAAGCATCAACATATTTTAAATGTAGGTCGTGCCTTAATGTTTCAAGGCAATCTTCCGATTGGTTTTTGGGTGAATGTGTTCTTGGTGTGGTTTATTTGATTAATCGTACTCCTTCTCGTTTTTTGGGGAATAAAACACCGTATGAGTTTTATTTGGTAAAGAACCAAATTTTGATGAATTACGGGTTTTTGGTTCACTTTGTTTTGCTCATAATTAAAAGGCAAAGGGTGATAAATTTTCCCCTCGTAGTCGGAAATGTGTGTTCACTGGCTAACCTCATGGTAAGAAAGGTTGGAAATTATATGATCTAGAAACGGATGACATCTTTGTGTCTCGAGATGTCAAGTTCTTTGAAAATGAGTTCCGGTTTTCTAATGTTCAAGAATCGAGTGTCTCTACTACTACTCCTCATGCTATTGCTGATGAGCGTGAGTTTAGTACTAACATTGAAGTGGATGCAGATTTTTTGGATGACTTAGAAAATGTTTTGCACTTAGGGGAGGTTGCCCTTGAGCCTGCTACCCCAGACAGTGCTATATACGCACTCCTGCCGCAGAGCACAACCTAGACCACAGTCCCACTCGGTCTGCTGCTGCCTCTTCTTTTGAGAGCAGGTCTGGCCACGACCAACCCGTGGGATCAGGCATTGACTACGGGCAACCCGTGGCTGCTACTGCTGCTCATGACCGTGAGCATTTTGATGATGAATTAAGGTCTCCTACTCTTGATCTTCGACGCGGTCATTGTAATAGACATCCACCGGGTTGGCATCGAGACTATGTCGCACATACTGTATCTATTCCGAGTCCATCTTCTAGTTCATCCACCCCTCCTTGCTCCTCAGGTACTCCCTATCCTTTAGCACATTTTGTGAATTGTGATAAGTTTTCTATGCAACACCATATATTTATTGCAGCTATAGATGCGGAAGTTGAACCTCGTAGTTTCAAAGAAGCTATGAAGAGTGAAGGGTTAAGAGAGGCGATGCGAAAATAAATCTCTACATTGGAGGATAATGAGACTTGGGTGATGGAGGTGTAACCTCCGGGGAAGAAAGCTCTCAGATGCAAATGGGTTCATAAAATTAAACTCAATTCTGATGGTACTGTGGAACACTTGAAGGCATGTCTGGTTAATTTTGGCAATCATCAGGTTGAGGGAATTGATTATAACCAGATATTTGCTCCTGTGGAAAAAATGGTCATAGTTCGGGCAATTCTAACCATAGCAGCTGCGAAGAATTGGGAACTCCATCAGATAGTTGTTCATAATGCTTTTCTGCACGGTGACCTTGATGAGGAGGTATACATGAGACCACCCCCCGGATTTCATGGTTCGAAACAGGTCTTGGTATGTCGCTTAAAGAAATCTTTGTATGGTCTTCGACAAGCACCTCGTTGTTGGTTTGCTAAATTGGTCGGTTCTCTAAAAAGGTACGGCTTTCTGCAATCGTACCCTGATTATTCTTTATTCACATTGAATCATGGGGCTATTCATCTAAGTGTTCTTGTGTATGTTGACGATTTAATCATTTCCGGGAATGATTCTTCTGTAATTTCTGCACTCAAGTCTTATCTGAGTGATTGTTTTCATATGAAAGATTTGGGTGTCTTGAAGTATTTTCTTGGTATTGAGGTTGCACGGAGTCCGAAAGGCATTTTTTTGTGCCAACGGAAGTATACTCTTGATATTATCGCAGAGTCTGGTTTGTTAGGGGCGCGACCGGCCAGTTCTCCTATTGAGCAGAATCATACTCTGGCAAAATCAGATGCACCTCTTATTGATGATCCTGAGATGTGAATGATGACTTGTGGGTCATTTGATTCATTTATCTTTCACTAGACCTGATTTGGCTTATACTATTCATATATTGTCGCAATTCATTCAACAACCTCGATAGGATCATTGGGATGCCGCTCTCCGTACAGTTCGCTATCTGAAAAGTTCTCCGGGTCAGGGAATACTTTTAAGTTCAGATTGTGATCTCCATTTGACAGGTTGGTGTGACTCAGATTGGGCTAGTTGTCCTTTGACGAGACGATCGATTTCTGGTTGGTTAGTGTGTCTTGGTGGTTCTTCGATTTCTTGGAAAACCAAGAAACAACATACATTCTCTAAATCTTCTGCAAAGGTCGAGTATCGTTCAATGACGGTAATCACTTCAGAAAGGAAATGGTTGAAGGAGCTTCTTGCTAGTCTGGGAGTCTCGCATCCGCGTGCGATGCGTTTATTTTGTGATAGTCAATCCGCCTTGAATATTGCGTAAAATTCGGTCTTTCATGAACGCACTAAGCATATTGAGGTTGATTGTCATTATGTTAGGGACGTAATTCAGGAAGGAGTTATTAGTCCGTCTTATGTGAAGACAACTAATCAACTCGCGGATGTATTTACTAAGGCCTTGAGTATACACCAATTCTCGTATTTGCTTGGCAAGTTGGGCATTTGTGATCCCTATGCTCCAACTTGAGGGGGGGGGGGGTGTTAGGCCGTATAATGTATTTATTTAGCTGATTGTGTAATGTATAGTTAGCTTTTTGGGCTATGTAGTGTTAAGCCCAATTTAATTTGTATATATATACTCTTCTTTACAGTAATACAAACCATGAAAAATCATTTCTTAGCATTGCACATGATGATCTTCGCTAAATTGGATTATGAAGCAATCAATAATCCTAGTTGGGCCATGCTTGTAGATTTTCTTGAATTAGATTACTAGTAATTAACATCTAAGAAGTCAAATTTATTCTTAATTACATAGAACATGAATTAATAGCATATGATGAAAGTATACATATTAGGGTTTTAAATAATAAGGGGGAGAGATTGAAATTAACAAAAACAATTAAATTATCCTTAGAAATATAGATTAGGGTTATGTTTCAGTTTAATGAAAGGAGAGATTATATTGAAAAAAAATTAATATATTATCTCAATTGAATTTTCAAAGCTATTGAATAATGTTGTCCCCAAATTACAATTTGCTTCGAGCTTTAGTTGTGATGAATGAAAATAAACGAAGAAGGTAGGCAGAATGAGAGAGCAGGTAAATATATAAACTGGAAAAATCGTGAGAAAAATAAAATAAATGGGGTTAAGTGTTTTTTTTTTTAATCTATATACATATAATTTAATAATACATAGCATTACATAGCATTTACAGTACATAGCGGTATTTATCATGTATACTGTAGACTCTCCCATAGATTATACGACAATATATTGGTTATAGGAAGAGGTTTAGGATATCAATTGTGTGTTTACTTTCTTATATTTCCAAATTGAATTTCAAATCAAATGAATCATGAAAAGCCATAAAGTAGTTAAAAATTAAAGCACATAATAATCAAAATTTCTCATATTTCAGTGATGTAATGATTACATTAGCACTATGAAAACCAACCTTGGTTTAAAAGTATTAATCAAGTTGAATTAAGCTAAGCATAAAGAGCTCATAATGTGGCAAAAATTAATATGATTGGTTAGTACAGATAACATACGAGTATTCATAATTACCACTATGATTCAAAATAATTTACCACTAAAATGGTCCCACACTTACTCTTACCCCTTTTTATCCCAAACTTCTTTATACAAGTAATCATATAACATCATCAAGTGGATTGTTTTGTGCTAATTTTTTAAGATTTTTAATAATCATTACAAGTTTTGTGTTTAGCCGATTCACAAAGAACTTGGGAAGCCATCCTGCTGGATCTAGCTGTATGTAAAACAAAAAGGGAAAAGAAAAAGAATTAAATATAAAGTAAGACATTCTTTTTTTTTTTGAAGAACATAGACATTCTTGAAATTGAAAAAAAAAAAAAAAAAAAAAAAACTCAAAGTGACATTTTAATCATAAAGTTTTTTAGCTTACCATTCTCATCTTATTTCTAAATTCAACTTATTTTGAAAATATGATGGTGCATAAACATTGTCAACGTGGTAGAGTAAGTCTTATATAATGACAGCTTTTGCGAGACCACTTATAAAAGTTACTACATCCCAAAGCATACTTTATATATTAAATATCTATAATTATATAAGAGTAAAAATTATAAAAAGTTATATTGTGAAAGTATTTTTTGAGACAAATTTAACAAGACCCCACATGACTATATTTTACTTTACGTATAAATCATAATTTATGGTCAAACAAGCATGATAAATAGTGCAAAAATCTAGTTGTTGCAATATTACTAGAACGGAGGAAGTATAAGACATCTAATTCTTTTTTTTTTTTTTTTTTTTTTTTTTGTGTCTACTTATATACTTGTAACCATTTAACTTTTTTATTTTTATGTGTAACATTTAAATTTTTAACCGGTTTTAAGCCCATTTTTCATAATTGAACTGTATACTTTGTTTAATTAGTGTTGCTCTTTATCTAATTAATAATGGTTACTCCGCTTCGTATATTATAAGACTATCTCACATAAGTTGTTGTACGTGTATTACATTCTACGAAGATAATAGCCAATATAAGTGTTTCTAACAATTTTGTATAATTTCTTTTTCTCACAATTCTTGTACAAGTATTTAATTTTAACAGTTGATGAATAATACCTGAACAACATAGGTGACCATGCAAGAATCATCCTCAAGCTTCTCCACAACCCACCCAGATTGCAATAATAAACCTCTAATAGCCTTGTTTTGTTTAGGGTATAACCCAGCAGCTATCTCTTTGGGTAGTGATGCTACTGCTACCACCAGGGTGCCATCATCCATTGTCTCACGTCGCTCGTATACAATGAACTCTCTGTTCTTAAACAACGGCCTCGAGGCATCCCCGAACCTTAGACGTATTATACTTAGATTTTCTTCAAGATCTTTTATGTATCTTGCCTCCACCAAGTCATGATCCCATTGCTGAGTTTTCAAAATTCAAATTTTTATTATAAAGTTATACAGGTTACTGTAACAACATAATTTCACATACTAAAAAATTCTATTGTTCATTCAATTATACTAAGCATTGATTAATAAAATCAACAGAAACAAAATAACATAAACATCAAACTCGTCTTTGGAAGAAATGATGAAGTAGGTGAACCATTACTTCGTATGATACAAGGAAAGGTAACAATTTTTTCCGAACACCTGTATATAATATATTTTTGATGGAGGCTTATCAATTTAATTTTTGTTTTTTCTCTGTTTCCTAGGAGATTAGTTGAGAAGGTCAAAGAGTTAGTTCAACTACTAAATTCATATGACAAAACAGAAAAACAGACCTTTGCAGCATCAATAGCATTGGCAACAGAAATGAACTGCTTAGGAGAGACTGATCTGAGTAGCCAGCGACTACGAAAGATATGGAATGAACCTGAACGCCGTTTGGATATTTCCATGTCTCCATCTAACGAAAGAATCTTCCATCCATCATTCCCATTCCCGTTCCTGCACGAGTCTGAGGCTGAAAGAAGCTCTTGTATACAATTCTCACTTGCATAGTGTACGTATCTCCTTAGCGAATCCTCGCTAATAGACCTTGCAACAGACAGAACAGAAATTATTTTACTGATTGATCAAGGCCGAAACAATGAAGACAGAAACATAACAAAAGAAGGAAAAGAAAGTTACCATGAGCTGTTGCAAGGTGCTGGGCTACTCATATTATCAGGCATAATTGAAAACGCTGTTTAGATATTCTAATCACTTCTTTTTCATATCACAAACCTTAGCAAAGAAACAAGCCTATATACCATCAAGAAAAAAAGAATTGAGATGGAGAAGGTACTGGTGGTGGGGATGAAGATTAGTTTTTGAGTGGCATAAGGATCATGGAATAATTTTATATATAAGGTGGGCCAAAATCATTTGATGCACATGCAAATGCCAGGAGCCAAAAATATTAATTAAAAAACAGATGCATGATTAGAAACCTTACCTTGATCAATTCACCAATATAGGAAAAAAACAGTCTCGTGGAATCTTGTTAGATTCATCTATGAACGTTTTCAATATATCTTTTCAAATTTCTTACTGATGTGTGATTAATGTATTAATAACTATTTAAATACTTTGTACATTATAGACCGTACGTCAAAGTCAGAGTGTTGCAAGTAATTTAGATCGATCGATGGAGGAAGTACAATAAAGAAATGATGCATGATTAGAAACCTCACCTTGCTCAACTCTCACACAGACTTTCTGTTATCAGAAAAAGAAAAGATTCCTTCTTTGTAAAAGAGCAGCATAAAATTTAAGAAGCAGATAGAAAGAGAGCACATGGAATGCTGCTTAATTTCTGAACACAGATAAAACAGGAGAGAGAAACAAGTATAAATGCTAAAGCCAGAGGTATAATATGCATAAGTTAACTCTAAAACTTGCCTGTTTATGGGTGACCAAAGGCCCTACCAAATAAAATCCATCAAAAGGTCCCAAAATCACGTGCTTAAGAAGCAGCCAAAGTTTGCAAACAAGAAATGACAGCAAAAACAGGCAATCTTTCTCTTTGGGAAAGCTCTTTACTGGAGTAACTACTAACCACTACCATGTACTTACAGTACTTTCCATTGTCATTCTTAACCTTAGTTTCTGCCATTGATTTAATATCATGTGTCTTTTACAGAAGTTGATAGAAGTCATTAATAATTGGGTGACTGACCCTAAACCGAGGTTTGGACTATCTGCTGATTATCGCGATGCTCTTACAGGGATATCATGTGGGGAGCCCTAGATTTCAATGAAACTGGACATGAAATTTGCACAAAATATAAAACCAACGTTAGTACAGTAATAGGAATCCATAGAACAATTATCGCTAAATACAATTTTTATTAGTAATGTCAGTAGCTTTTCATTAACAAATCATTAGTACAGGATGATTATGAATCGCAATGAAACAGATCAAACTAATTATTAGCGAAAAAGAAATTTATTATTCTTAGGATAGTAACAGAAAATAGACGGGAAGACTAAGACTCATACGAGTTGATTATTTTAGTTGACTGTTTCTAAAACTACGGAGACTTTACTTCTCTGGAGCATCTATGAGACTATGAGCTTGGAGTTTGTTTATCCTTGAATCCTAGGCCATCAAGCCCACTATTATTGTCTTCCGTGTTGCTTCTAACTGCATCAAAATACAGGAAGAGGTTAAATTTTTAACTGCAACTATGATTCTGCTTTTTGTATATCCAAGAGACCTTTGGCCTTCAAGCTGTCTACTGTCTCCTGTATTGCTTCTTTGAGTGGTGTAAAAACTAGGCCAAGATTGATCAATCTCTTGGCTGCATCTCTGCATGCCACCAGACCTGGTTGGGTTTCTTCAGTAAACCTGACATTTCGAAGCAGTTCAATTAAAAGCAAAGGTTATTAAGCCTCAAACGCTAAAATTGAAAAGAAGATATTGAGGTAAAGCAACAAGAGTACATAAATTGCAAGTAACAATGCTTTCCATCAACATAACTTTTCTTAGTTCAAAACCTTTTCGCACTTTCCTAGTTTTTGAGTTTTTCATGCCGTTTCCAGACCATAAGGGTATGTAGACAGAGATAAACATTTCTCAAGGAACCTTCCCAACTACTTTTGAGTTTACTTCCTGGTGAAAATCCTAGTAAAATGATTTTTACACTCTCCTAATGTACATAATACCACATGCATTACCAACAAAATTTTAGTAATATCTAAATTTATCATCTTCCTATAATTCTTTCAAACAAATCTTCCATGTAAGATCATATTCATTCTTGCAGTTATTAGTCAGAAAAAAATTACCTCTTATCAAGTTGCTACATGTTTTCACAAGATTAAGAGAGAAAAAAGTTCAAATATTAATCCATAAAAGTATATAAATACAGCAGCGCTGAAAATGATAAAATCGTCAAGTCAGCTAAAATCTTTAGTTTTACAGAATCACAGATTGCCAACCAAGTGTTACAACATGGGTTATTGTATTAACAACACATATTATAGGACAGTTTAGATAAGTAGTGGAATTTAAAAGTTTAGAAGACATGTTATAATGTAGAGAAAATTAGGGTCGAATTCTTAGGATGATGTTATAATGTTATCCACTAGGTCTAGAAAAACCAAAGCTTTAGGCTAGGCTCACAACTGCAAAATCAGAGTTAAATACATGAAATGTGAAAAGTGTTACTCTTGTAAAGTTGTTGGTCTTTTTCTTTCCTAATTAAATGATTTAATGAATAGTACTAGATCAAGGACCAAATCAGCAGCAGTGAAGATTAGATATAATAATGCTAAAATTAGCCTTATTAGAAGCATAAATGCAGGGAAGGAAGGTTACAAAAGAACTCAAAGGAACAACGAAAAGGTTTTATTTGTAATGGTAACATCAATCATCATATGGCCCAAAAATTCCTTACGAAGTCAAATGAGTGTTTTTGATGAAAAGCACTATACCACTACAATTTCAAACATCATTTACTCAACTTATATTTGCTATCTTAAAAAAAGAAAGGGGTTTGCAACATTCCACATGGTCCATAAAGTAATCCAGCATTTTTTTGTGTGTGTTTTCGCTTTCTGGGAATGTTGGTGGTGCTGTGCAGTGACCACATGATATCTGGTGTGTAGTGGCTTGCCAAAAGCAAAGAAATTAAGCTGCTAAGTAAAATGATCCGAAAATCTCTAGAGATCTACACTAACAATCATAATGAAACTGCTGAAATGAAAGCCAAGCCCATATCTTTACTTCTTGCCATTTAAAATTTGGGGAAAAAAATAATAATAATAATAATAATTTAAAAAACACCAAGAATTGCTTAGGGGAAAAAACAGAAAGAGACAGGGACGGAGATATCAGAATATGTATTAGAATAAACAAGATGGAAGAAATAAACATGTGGAACGATTGTTCCCCTGAACAAAACAATACAGGCTTAATAAAATGAATCGCACCTTGTGTCAGTCACGAATAATCATACAATAGGCCAACAGACAGACCAGAGGAACACAAAACAGACCACACAAACACAGGTAAACAATTAGCAACAACTTCTCAGTGGATATCTCAACATTTTTTGATCTCCTATCAAACCATATGCACCAAAACATATATCAGGCAATATGACATTACATCATCTTCTCCTCATCTTAGTCAAAACAAACTTGTAGATCCTAAGGGGATACTAAATTACCCAGAAAACCAACATCACAGAATGCACCGCTAAACAACCTTCCCTACAGATGGTGAGTATCAAGTATCAACTAAACAAAGATATGTATGCCCACAATTCACGACTTTCCATGAGATTAACAAACAGAAAATCCTGAACGATCCTTAAATCTAACGCGTGGCTTATATTTAGAACCTTATATCTCCAATATACAAGCACCAATGACTTCTGATAACACTATGAGGAAATGGGGGAATGAACAATACCATTTAACTATTCAAATAACATGAAGGACGATCCATACTGCAAAGCCTTCCATCGAAATTAAGAGGACCACCCAAAGTGCTAGATACTATTCTAAAGTCATGCTGATCTTAACTACAAAGAATCAGGATTTTAATTAATAGGAAAATATTTCAAGACATAGAAGCCATGTACTTCAGTCTCCTAATGCCTTCCCATTATTGAAAAAAGGTTAAATAAATCAAAACTACATTCACACCAATCACATGACATTGTTTTAGAATACTAGATAAGCTTATGGGTTAGATATTCAACTATTTGCCCCTCAGACCACAGCACAACTGATTCTTTATCATGCTCATTGCTTTCATCGACAAAAAGAGGCAATTTAATCACCTCTTTGTAGGTAAAGTGTTGAAGGAAATCTACGCTGTGGTGAAATCAAGAGTGAGAAACATAATATGAAAGAAAGCAGCCGAAGGCTACAGATATTGGCTTAATACTCTTTAGCTTTCTGCTACTCGGTCTTTCTGTAACAATCCTGTATTCTCTACTATGTCTGCTTTTGTCTTCTGTCTTTCTAGTTGTTTAAGCGTCTAGAGGGGAAGGGGATCATTCGTAGAAAGTTTGTCATCTTTCTAGATTCCTTAGGTTATATTACTAGATTTATCAGTGAGAATACTACATACCAAAAACCTAATAACAAAATAATAATAACTATAGAAAGGTGATAAAATAGACCTGTAAATCGGGTACCCAGGGAAGAGTGCAGAGACTTTAGCGGCAAAATCACCAAACTGGTAGATACCATTAGTGCAAAGGTACCTGCCAGAAGCAGCAGGGGTCTCAAACAACAGGACTTGAGCTCTTGCCACATCTTTAACGTGCACTGCTCCTAACCAGTGATACTCCTGAGTCTCTTCCGATCCCTGAAGCAGCTGTTGCAGAACAGCACAGCTCGCATTCAAGCCTGGCTGCAGCAGCTTGCCAAGACACGTAGCTGGATTAATAGCCACCACATCTAGACCATGCTTTTCTGAGAATTCCCAGGCAGCCTTTTCTGCCAGTGTTTTAGATATTGAGTACCATTTCTGTGATACGCAAACATAAACACAACCAAATCAGCAAACGCAATGAAGTTAAGACAATGAACATCTGCTTAAATGAAATGGTTAAACATAATCACTTGATCATGTAAAATTAGGTGATAGGGATCCAATAGCTTAGGTATAAGCCCCTTCCTTTGTGAGAAAAAGTGTAACATCTCTTTAATCATCTAATAGTAAAATTATGAAAAATTATTACATTGAAAATATAATTGAGATAAATCTAAAAACATCCCACGAAGTATATATACTAACACTTGTTGTATGCTAATAAATGAATTTGGTCAAATTGTAGCATGTGAATAATGTCAAAACATTACATTCAACCTGCAATGAAGGGGATTTTATCATACGGAGTATCAAACAAATTAATTAAATTCAAATAACTACAGATAAGTCTAGACAAATTAACTTCATATCAGTTTAGACGTGACGATTGCAGATACAATAAAGTTTATATTACAATTTCACACCAAATAAAAATACTTCATACAATTTAAGTTTTTTTTATAACTTCAAATAAGTTAGACAATAGATATTAAATCAAATAGCACCTTAACAAGATATCACTAACCCTATAAGTACAATAATTTAGACATTTTAAGGGGACACCGCTACCTCCCTTTCGCTTATACCATAGATATATATATCCAAATAACAATTTTTACATCTAAATGATTACAATTAGATTCCCCCTTTGGCCCTTTCTCATCAAAACTCAAACATTCCTCACTTTAATTTTCCTATTGTTTTAAGCTTCAATCATTACATTCCCTTGATTATGTAATTCAATAATCTTAAAATAACCAAAAACTAATACAAGTTTTTCCGACATACATTAGAACCTCTGGTGGTGCACGTGCAATCACAGCTAACTATATTCCCAATTAGCATATATTATTGTATATTCCACAAATTAATTGATAAAAAACAATACAAACAAGTTAAATCCCACAAAAAAAAATTGATAAAAAAAATACGACAAGCTTAATTGGTTAAAGTCGTGAGAGATCAATCATATGAACGTCAATAAACATTTTTACTAATGAGATCATTAAAACTGAGTCCTATGTACGATAGATTACATGTTCAGATCCCTCACTTTCATTGGTAAATTTGTATTGCGTACCGTATTCGAATTTAAATTAAACACAAATTTGAGTAGGGGAAGGGAACCTGATGAGAACGGCAATAGTGAAGATCAGTCCAAGAAGACTCATCAAAAGGCAAAGAAGAAGACCAAGCAGGATTAGGAACCATAGCAGAAATAGAAGAAGTAAGCACCACCCTTTTCACCCCATGTTTCTTAGAAGCTTCTAGAACATTAAGAGTACCCTTAACAGCAGGGTCCACAAGCTCAGACTGTGGGTCCTCAGGATCCTCCAAAGTACAAGGGGATGCCACGTGGAAGACCCCATGGCATCCTTCAACAGCCCTCGAAACAGCGTCGTAGTCGACGATATCGGCTTCGAATATTTGTATGGTGGGAGGAGGAATAGAGGAAGGGAGGAGATATAGAAGGTGAGAGGAAGAAGAGTTGGGGAAGATGGAGCAGTTGATGGTTGTGTAGCCGGATTCAATGAGGCTCTTCACAAGGTATGTGCCAATGAAACCGTTTGCTCCTGTTACGCATACTGCTGCCTTTTTGTTGGAGATGGGAGAAGATGACATTTTCTGGTGGGTAAATTGAATGTTGATTTTCTGTTTGTTTGTTTTTGAGTGGAATTCGGCACAGCTGATATTTTAACTGAGAAACTCCATGTAATGCGGTAAATGTTTATGGGGCAGTTAATATGAGGGATATGGATAAGAGATTTAACGAGAGATGATAAGTATAAGGATAAGGATAAATACACCTTTTTTTTTCTGAACTGCTATTCGTCGTTCGCAAATTACTGGGTGACGTTCACATTTTTACTTGAAATAACATTTTTGCCCTTGTGGGTATTTTATCTATTTAAGGGTCCACCATGGGTAAATTTAGTTACCGACAACATTAAAAACATTACCGACCCACCACTTGTGTTAAAAAAATCCCGAGCATTAAAAATCCCGGTTCCACCATTGTACGGTAATCCCGAGGAATTTAAAAATCCCGGGCCAGAAAAGGAAAGTGTGCGGAGTGATGTTTTACGATGGACGACGACAACGTTCACACGCCGGAGGGTTCGACGGAAGAATCTGTAAGTATTTCGGAATTTATTTATTTTTGTAAATAGGACATCCGCTTGTTTTTTCCGGAAATCTGGGGGAGATCCGCCCAAAATTTCCGGATGTCCCTAATTACATCCGGAAATTTCATCCGGATTTGTACATCAGCCTGAAATTTCCGGATGTTATTGGGGACATCCGGAAATTTTGGGCGGATCTCCCCCAGATTTCCGGAAAAAACAAGCGGATGTTTATCATTTTCCAATATTTAATTATGTTGTATGCTTGATTGTTAGTTGTTGTTTGCCTTGTTGCTGCTTATCACCCTTCTACTCTCTTTCTTTATCTACATTTTTTTTCCTTACCCCCCCCCCCTCTCTTTTTACACACTTTATTTACCTTTTTTTTTACACTAACCCAACCCTTTCTTTCCAATCGATGTATAATAAAAGCG
Organism: Chenopodium quinoa; assembly: GCF_001683475.1. Taxonomy (NCBI): domain Eukaryota; kingdom Viridiplantae; phylum Streptophyta; class Magnoliopsida; order Caryophyllales; family Amaranthaceae; genus Chenopodium; species Chenopodium quinoa. The sequence goes on along the minus strand of NW_018742309.1, from coordinate 4,990,766 downwards.
AGAACAGGAGTGACACATGTCATCTCCTTATCCAAGATCAAGAAGCCCACTTAAAAACTCCATGATTCATGGTCAGGTTGCTCAATTTTTAGAAGCTCTTGGGTTCACTACTTTCGCTCTCAAGTCCGAATTTGAGACATTCCTCACATGGGCATATGTTTAAAGCTCATATATATGTCTAATTCTGGAATTGGAATTAGTTTAGGAATTTTTTCGTAGTCAGATAGGCTTTCCTTATGCTTGCTGTTAACTTAATGCTCGTTATTCTTATTATAAGCACGTAAGATTAAACTGGTGGTTGTATATCTGCAGGCCTACAAGATGTTCCTGATGTTGCTAACCTGTCTGATATCGGTTTTAAATTTGTCAAACGTTCAGCCAATATTGGACCCCTCTTTCACAACTTCGCTCTGCAGCAATATATAATTCTTTGTTCTCAGGTAGTTTTTAAATTGGGGGATTTCTTGGTATGGTTTAATTAATTATATTATTTTTGAGTTGTTGCCATAGGTACTAGACAGTAGAGCCTACTAGTAGCATGGTTGCCTGGTATAGGGATATATATTTTTCAGCATTTATAGTAACATGAGGAGTATAATTTTCTGATAGACAACTCATAGAAGTAGGGTAACTTCCATATATTCTAACATTATAACCTTTTTTTTTTTTTTTCACTTTGGGCCTTCCATAAATATTCTTTCTCTTGTGCTTGTAGAGGTGAGATTGCAGACATTGCTCAAGGCAGGATTATTGGGTTGTCATATTTGTACTGCATAAAACGCTCCATCTATTATACAAGTCCATCTATATATCACAAAAGCTAGTTATGTAAAGTTTATGAATAGTATTAAAAGTCAAAACTTATTAACTTAAAATATTTAGTATAACAAAAAAAGAAAATCACTGTGTGAAATAGGCATGGAACATGAAATCTTTTCCTCAAACCCCTTGATACATCGCCATACTGGCATAAGCTATCTAATGAGAATTTAAGACGCATCTAATTGACATGGAAATGTTAAGTGCATGTCGTCTATATGAACAAAAGTTCTAAGTTGAGGTCACCCAATTGGAATTTTGGGCTGCCTCTCGCTTGTTTGAGGTAGCTGCATATAGTCAGTCATAGATCTGTGTATTAAATCAGTGGAGAATTTTGCAGCTGATGCTTTTATGCTAATCAAGGTTGTGTCAATGTGTCATGGTGGTAGATAGAGGACATGTGTTTTGATAATATGAAATAGTTTTGTTGAAATTACATCCATCTGAAAAATATCAATTGATCTAGTGATTTGGTAAAGCTATCTTCTTTTCCCACCCCTCCTCAGGAGATGGAAAATAGAGGAAAGGAAAAAGTGATAATATGCTTGCTTTTCACATTTGTTATGTATTAAGATATTTTAGAAATAAATTCCTGGTAACTATCTTTAACACCTTCGATTATCCTGAACTCTTTCACAGAGGTGGCATAATTGTTGAAGTGATTTTTTTCCCCTCAAATAAGTGAATGTGATTTATTGGTGCAGATTATGGATGGAGGATTTAGAGACAAGCCTGGAAAGAGCAGAGACTTCTACCACACATGTTATTGTTTAAGTGGTCTTTCAGTGTGCCAGTATATCAGTTTGAAGGATGCTGACTCTTTGCCTACGGCGCAAGAAGTGCTTGGTCCATATTCAAATCTCTTAGAACCAATACACCCTTTGTATAATGTAGTCCTTGACCGTTACTACAATGTTCATGAGTTCTTCTCACAATTGTAGAGTAGCAGGTGATAATCTTCTGAATATTAGAAGCCATTGAGATAAGAGGAGTGAGGGACAGAGAAAGGTTTATTGCAAATTAGTTTGAGTTAATGTATAATTAGGCGCAATCCAACGATCTAATGTTAAGTTGTTTGTATATTATGATGAGTATGGTCATTTACCAAATGCTGCAAGTTGTTTTAGGTGTATTTTAAGTTGTCAAAATAGGGTATCTGATAGACCAATACCCAAGATTGGATAAGAGTGTCCACTACAAGAAATAGAATGGTGAATTTACCTTGTTGAAATTGTTAGAACACAATATATCTAACAATATAATTCGATTGACAACAACAATGATATGGTTTTCACAATCTGGTATTAACAGAAGATTTTATGGCTATGACTTCAATGTTTATAAGTATTTTTTTGACAATAATGTTTATAAGTATTTGATTAACTTGATTTACTTAAATGACTTAGTGTGACACTAGTTATATGTCTAACCATGCTTATTAGGGGGTGTTCTGTTTTTATGTAGAGTGATGTGAATCTGAAATGCAAAATGAACCATGATTGTATCAGGTTGGAACTTGAATCCGGAAATATTATTTATTTGTGATTAGTTTTTTCTATAATTTGATACCTGAACGAAGTGCATCTGATCTGTGGGCGTATAGGCCCTATGTGAGGGCATAATACATTTGTAAAGGTATTTTTAGAACTAAAATGGTATTTTTTTTGTGTAGCACTATGCTTATATATAATACCACTAGATTATAGGTTTTCTTTGTAGTACTATTATCTCACAATGGTGTAATATTTGATGCACTATTTACATATTTATTTGTATTATTAGAAAAATATTTGTACCATTACACCATTTAATGATACTACTTACCTATTTAGTGGTACATATGTTAAAATTTATGACTTTGTCATCTTATTTGTTGCATAAAATATAGGCTTAGGCTCCAAGAGTTTTCCACCTGAATGTTTGTTAAGAGCTATACCCAACCCATATTGAGCTATTAAAACCCATACCTTCCCATATTGAGCTATTATGAAATACCCATTTGACCTAGGCACCTCTTTTGATGAATTTTGGTATGTTATTAACTAGGCTTTAAACATGTGTTAGCATATTATAGGACTAATTAATAAGAGGATCTAGATTTAAAAAAGGTTTGGACTCAAAAAGGGGATTCAGATCATCTTTCATTACATTTCGAAATTCGTACACTTCAACTTTAATCTAGGCTGAAATGTACTGTAAATTTTTATCTTATCATTACAATTTGGTTACGGAACATTTTACCAAAAGTAGATGCCTACAGATCATATGATTTGATGTATATATGTTGAATTGGATACTAGCAACTCTGATTTGTTGCTTTTAGGGATTGAATTTGATGTTGTTGATCCCATTAGGGGTGCTAAACCTTCTAGCCGAGCCCGAATAGTAGTATGCTCGGCTCGAGCTCGTTTATCTCAAAGCAAGCTCGGCTCGAGCTCCAAGCTCGACGAGCTTTAGAAATACAAGCTCGGCTCGAACTCGTGACTCTATACGCAGGTTCGGCTCGGTTCGAAGCTCGGCTCGAGATCTTGATTTTTTTTTGGTTTGAGCTCGAATTCAGCTTGGTTTAAGGCCGATGACGAGGTGTAGGACTGGGCTAGTGGTGATGACGAGCATGCGGTGGACCGGTGGTGTGTTGATGGAAGCCATGTTACATTGAGATGGAGATGTTTTTGATGCAAGTAGTTTAACAGAGGAGAGAGTAAAGAGCTTCTAATGTTAGGAGTAGGCCGTAGGGGAGCACAGGAGAGAGAATCTAAGAAAAGAGTTTGGGTTTTCTTTCAAGTTTATTTATGAAAGGCCTAAAGGTATGCGTGCAAAGCTGGGCTTTTATTTTTGGGTCGAAATAAACACACACATGTAATTAGATTTGGTTGATAGTTTTGTTTTTGGTTCTTAACCAGATTTTAAATCTTCATACTTAAATTTAAATAAAAACAATAGTTTATTTTTCTAAATTACACTACGTATATTGTAATTGAGCCTGTTCACCGGCTTTCGAGCCGAGCTTTGACTTGCTCGGCTCTGCTCGTTAAGGTTTCGAGTCGAACTCAAATTCGAGTCAAGCCTCATCGAATTGAGCTTTGACCGAACTGAGCTCGAATAGTTCACGAATAGCTCAGTCTCATTATCACCCCTATCCATATATATCAATTAATTAATTGAATTTTTTTGAATTAACAGTATACGCAATCAAACTATATCAATTACTCTAAAATAATTGATTTAATTTTCATGTTTACATGGAAAGAAGATTAACCTTATTATTTGAAAAAAAAATTAACAAATAAATTAATTTAGTAATAGTGCAATACACGTTAAAAACTCCTAGAATAACATGGACAATTAAATTAAAGACATTTGTATATGGAGTATATTTGGATTGTAATAAGGGACAGGATAGGATAAAAAACCACATTATCTCTCCATTTCTATACCAAAATTTTCATGATAAGAGATAAAAAATGAGTTTTAAAAGATTAAAAAAGAAATTAAAAGACTATCATCCCTTAATGAAATTAAAAGACAAAAAAAAAAAAAAAAGGGTGTTGTTAAACGTCGTTTGCATTTTACTAGGTGACGTTCACATTTTTTACATGAATTTCCTAAATTGCCCTCCGTATATAAATACTCGATAAAGTAAGTTAGGGCTTTACGAGACATTTCCCATCTCACAAAATCACTCTTTGACACTTTCTCTCTCTAAAACCTTCCAAAAAATCAGAAATTTTGAAAAAAAAAAAAATCAGAAATTTTTTTTTTAAAAAAAACCAAAATAGTTGAAGGCTACTCAAATACAAGCAAATCTTGCAATCAAACGTTGAATCCGACAATGGCAGACCGACGGAGTATTAGGCTGACGTTTGGTGGTCGTGGTGGCGGCGTTAGCGGCGGCGAGCCGGTGAGGTTTTTTTTGTTTTAAATTTTTGAATTTTGAAAAAAAAAAAAAATTCTGGACAAGGGGACTTCCACCCAGAAATTCCGGAAGTCCAGGGGAGCTTCCGGAAATTTCAGGCGGAAGTGGGGTTTCCGCCTGAAATTTCCGGAAGTTCCCCTGGACTTCCGGATTTTCTGGGCGGAAGTCCAGTTTCCAGGTTTTTTTTTTTATTTTTTATTTTTCTGTTATTCCCCCTTTTTTTTTTTCTTTCTATTTTTCCCCTTTTTTTTTTTTGGTTTTTGTGTTTTTGTGTTTTTCCACCTTTTTTTTTTTTTTTTTTTTCTGTTTTTCCTTTGTTTTTTAATTTATGTTTTTCTTATTTTTTTTTGTCCTCGATTTTGTTGATTTGGTGCATGTTTTAATTTGAAAATATTTGTGTCCTTCATTTATTTTTATTTTTTTTTGAAGTAATTTGTGTCCTTCATTTGTGGTATTAAAATAATTTTTTTCTTGATTTAGTTTTGCAATAGTTATTGATATGTAATTTTTGTTGATTTAGTTTTATAATAATTATAGTTTTACAATAATTATAGTTTAGCATTAAAGTAAGTTTGTTGTTGCTATGTATTGTTATTGTTATGTAAATTTGGTTTGGTTTGTATTGGTTTTTGCTGCTGTTGTTGTTATGTATTATGGTTGTTTACTTAAATTGTTGTTATTGTTATTGTAATTGTTTTTTTTATTGGGTTGTCGTTGTTGCGTTTAAATTTTGGCAGTTTTGTGGTTAATTATAGTTTTGATTTGGTCTGTTATTGTGTTGAAATTATTTGTAGTGTGTTAGTGTGTTGTTATTGTTAGTAGTGTATTAGTATTGTAAGAATAATATTATTGTTATTATTTGTAATGCTGTTATTATTGTTTATTTGATTTGATTTATTATAGTTTTGATTTGATTTTTTTGACTATGAATTATTATTGAAATATGATTTTGTACTTATTTTTTTAATGCAGATTGAGGGTTCTGGTCCTCGTCATGCAAGATCAAGACGTTTGAATGCGTCTGTTAGGAGGGAGTTAGGTGGTGCAGGACCTTCACATGCACCGTTTCAGCATGAGCAGCAGTATGGGACTGCTGGTGCTTGGTCGGGGGAGCACCAGTCACAGGGGAGCGCCCCCATGTATTCGTCTACTGGAGTGCCTTCATCAGATGAGGATGAGGATGAAGATCGAGGAAGTCAATCTGCTGGAGATGCACAGTACGACCCTCAGGATTACCGTACTGTGTATAGGGGTGACCATGGGAGATATGTTAGCAGTAGTGAACCAGGTCAAGCTTCTACCAGCTCGTCAGAGTCATGAGTGGTGCAGGAGCCGATGCCAGGTGGGCCTGAGGATGGTACCGTTATTCCGAGTTTTGGGGGTCACGTGTCTGCCTACATATTGGGTGGGCAGGAGCGAAACGTGCTGCGGTGTTTGAGCAGGACACAGTTGTGTTCTGAATTGGGTAACTGGCGCGCTCGTCTTCCGCCGGAGCACCTGGAACCGATTGATGGCACTGGTCTATCTCATTTACCCGGGATCATGTTCCGGCGATTTGACTGGCCCTTAATTTCTGCTTTTGTTGAGAGATGGCAGCCAGACACGAACACGTTTCACATGCCTTTTGGGGAGATCACGATCATGCTACATGATGTGTATCATATTCTAGGGCTTCGTGTCGACGGTTCCATGGTTTCCACTACTCCTAGCACGGACGTTTTACGGGACGCGTGCTCGGTTACCTTGGATATGACTGAGGAAGAGCTGAATGAGAAGTGTGGTACCAAAACCGTATGGCAAGGTAGTGGGGTCCTGACTGAGAGGATAGTGGAGTCGACCTTGGAGGCGTAGAGGCCCTTCAGTTTCCATTACAGGGCGTACCTGTGGTTAGTACTCGGCGGTTGTTTGTTTTTGGACAAGAGTGGAAACCGTACTCATCCTTCCTTCTTCAACGAGCTGTTTGTTGAGGATGTTCAGATTAGTGAGTACTCCTGGGGTTCTGCTGTGCTAGCATACATGTACCGACAATTGGGTACAACATCACGAAGAGATGCTGATTCTATCGCTGGCTGCCTTACGCTTCTGCAGGCATGGATCTACGAGTACTTTCCGTGTTTCCAGCCTCAGCAGGGGACCTTGACCAGAGAGCTTGCTATTCCTCATGCGTCCGCCTGGGATGTTGGATCGGGGTGCCCTAACAAGAGCATGGAGCGCCTTCTCGCTTTTCGGGCTAGGTTGGATCATTTGACTGACAATGAAGTTAACTGGCTACCGTACGGAGTTGATCCAGCATGACGCGTGCCTGCTACTCTTTTCATTGGCTGCATCCAGTATCGTAGCATCATTGAGCCATACATGCCTGATCGAGTGGTTCGGCAACTTGGATACGTCCAGGGCATTCCACCAGCCATTATCAGGCCTGAGAAGGCTAAGAGACCGACGAACTTGAAGATGTATCGGGTTGACGTTCCGCCAGAGATGACATCTGTGATGTGGACTTGGTTTGTCCCTGGTATGTCTTTTAGTGTCGTGGTTGGTGCCCTCAGCAGACTTGGTGGTGGTGCTCCTACAGTCGGTCCTGGTTACATGCAGTGGCTGTACCGATTTTCTCATCCACGTGTTTCTCCAGTTGCGTCATCACATGAGAGTCGCACACTGCCAGAGAGAACTAACACGGATTACGTAAGTAGTTGTATTTTTTGGTATAATTTAATAAGTTGCTATTTTAATATGTTGTTTATAATATGTTGTTTTTAAAATCCGATTTTTTTAATATGTTGTTTTTAATATGTTGTTTTTTTTAAAAAAAACTTGTGATTTATTTAATATGTTGTTTTTTTTAATTTAAGTGGATGGGTCGGTCTATGGAGGTCATCAACAGGACCCTGGAGGAGTATCCGAGCCTATCGCGTGATACAAGAGCAATGGCTGAGGCGCTACGAGCTGATTGGAGGGCGATGATGGGGTTGTGAACTTCCTGTTTTTTTTTTATTTCCCTTGTACGCATTTCGTTTATGTACTATTTATTCGTCACGTACTTTAAGTATTGAACAACTGTTTTGGTGGTTTTGTAAATATTTTGTTTAATTAAGTTCAATTCGTTGCAAATTACATAACGACAACTGTTTAACATAAATGAAAGTATAACAACATGTTCACTATCAAATTAAGGCATCCCACATGTTCCTTCTAGCTTCGTAACGCTGATCCCAACCGTCAACACTTGGGTCGTGGTGCTCGGTCCACCAACCTGCAACCGGGGGAAGTGGCGAATCAGGTGCAAGTTCAATACAAATAAAATGTGAGGCCCCAACTGTAGCGATGACAAACTCTCGCTCCGGTGCTGTGACCCCCCTTCTTGCCCGCAACGGCAATATCGTAGGCATGGGTAGTAGCAAGTTGGTGTTTAGCCTACACCAAGAATAATAACCGCTGCGTTGAACCAAGTCGCAATAGGAAATAAATCTTGTATTGCAACCATCCAATGACGGGAATCAACCGCCCCACCGTCCCATCGAATACGCTGCACATTGATCTCAAGTCTTCCAAGCCCATAAATCCTCTCATATAGGGCTCGATAACCGAGGACCTCATTCGCTATTGTCTCTCGAGCGTCATACCATCGGCCTTGATCACCGAAGAAGAACTCGGCCACACAACGAAACCCACAGTTCCCATCGCCAATGACATCCTTCCATCCTGTGATGTAAGGCAACATCGGCCCTGGAAGCATGTGTCGATAACGGCTTTGGCTCATGTCGTTTACATCTCTTGCACAAATGTAGGTTTTAGTTAATAGTTTAGTGAACGCTGATTTATGTGAAAAACACAACACTCAATCGTACCTGTTTGTCGTGCGCCGTGTTCAGTGTGTTGGCGGTTTACATGTTCAAAATAAGAACGATCACGTCTTGTATCATTGTTTCTTGGTCGACCACGAACCCGGTGGTTTACAGCAGGCTCTCTGAGATCGGAATGATCCGGATGCAGCTCCTCTTCAATGATGCGAGACACGTTTCGAAGAACAGCAAGATCACTATCAAACACCTCCTCCATCAGAGAACGAAAATGTGCGGCATCCTCGGTCGAGTCATTGCCAGGCACCGTCCCACCATCTCCAGAACCAATAACCAAGGTCCTCCAAAACGGGTGAATTTGCCTTATGTACAATCCTGTCCCAGCTCTCAACTCTGCAATTGCTGGTGTTGCCATAATGTAGAACTTGGTTTGTCCAAAATGTCACGAACTTCGTTTTATGACAAAGCCATGTGTTCTCTACATATTGTATCACTGCTGGAAAACTTGCCCACTTATCTTTCATGTTTTCTACAGCGGCCTCATAATCTTCCTCGGTTGCAGCGTCCATGATACGTTTCCATTTTCCGTTTTTGAAAGACGCACCGATTTTCTTGCTTTTGAACATAACAGTGACCCGAGCCTCCACATCTTTGTTAATGTGCCATCAACAAAGTAAGTGCGAGGTTCCTGGAAACACTTCCCTCAATGCAGCACATAGCCCAAGCTCACAGTCTATCAAGAAAACCGACGGCTCCTTATTATACCCAATCACGTCTCTCAACCTCTGCAAAACCCATCGATAGCTTGCCGTGCTCTCGTTATTATTGTCATTAGTATTATTATTGTTATTGTTATTATTATTATTATTATTATTATTGTTATTATTATTATTATTATTATTGTTATTATTATTATTATTATTATTGTTATTATTAATAATAATAATAATAATAATAATAACAATAACAATAATAATACTAATGACAATAATAACGAGAGCACGGCAAGCTATCGATGGGTTTTGCAGAGGTTGAGAGACGTGATTGGGTATAATAAGGAGCCGTCGGTTTTCTTGATAGACTGTGAGCTTGGGCTATGTGCTGCATTGAGGGAAGTGTTTCCAGGAACCTCGCACTTACTTTGTTGATGGCACATTAACAAAGATGTGGAGGCTCGGGTCACTGTTATGTTCAAAAGCAAGAAAATCGGTGCGTCTTTCAAAAACGGAAAATGGAAACGTATCATGGACGCTGCAACCGAGGAAGATTATGAGGCCGCTGTAGAAAACATGAAAGATAAGTGGGCAAGTTTTCCAGCAGTGATACAATATGTAGAGAACACATGGCTTTGTCATAAAACGAAGTTCGTGACATTTTGGACAAACCAAGTTCTACATTATGGCAACACCAGCAATTGCAGAGTTGAGAGCTGGGACAGGATTGTACATAAGGCAAATTCACCCGTTTTGGAGGACCTTGGTTATTGGTTCTGGAGATGGTGGGACGGTGCCTGGCAATGACTCGACCGAGGATGCCGCACATTTTCGTTCTCTGATGGAGGAGGTGTTTGATAGTGATCTTGCTGTTCTTCGAAACGTGTCTCGCATCATTGAAGAGGAGCTGCATCCGGATCATTCCGATCTCAGAGAGCCTGCTGTAAACCACCGGGTTCGTGGTCGACCAAGAAACAATGATACAAGACGTGATCGTTCTTATTTTGAACATGTAAACCGCCAACACACTGAACACGGCGCACGACAAACAGGTACGATTGAGTGTTGTGTTTTTCACATAAATCAGCGTTCACTAAACTATTAACTAAAACCTACATTTGTGCAAGAGATGTAAACGACATGAGCCAAAGCCGTTATCGACACATGCTTCCAGGGCCGATGTTGCCTTACATCACAGGATGGAAGGATGTCATTGGCGATGGGAACTGTGGGTTTCGTTGTGTGGCCGAGTTCTTCTTCGGTGATCAAGGCCGATGGTATGACGCTCGAGAGACAATAGCGAATGAGGTCCTCGGTTATCGAGCCCTATATGAGAGGATTTATGGGCTTGGAAGACTTGAGATCAATGTGCAGCGTATTCGATGGGACGGTGGGGCGGTTGATTCCCGTCATTGGATGGTTGCAATACAAGATTTATTTCCTATTGCGACTTGGTTCAACGCAGCGGTTATTATTCTTGGTGTAGGCTAAACACCAACTTGCTACTACCCATGCCTACGATATTGCCGTTGCGGGCAAGAAGGGGGGTCACAGCACCGGAGCGAGAGTTTGTCATCGCTACAGTTGGGGCCTCACATTTTATTTGTATTGAACTTGCACCTGATTCGCCACTTCCCCCGGTTGCAGGTTGGTGGACCGAGCACCACGACCCAAGTGTTGACGGTTGGGATCAGCGTTACGAAGCTAGAAGGAACATGTGGGATGCCTTAATTTGATAGTGAACATGTTGTTATACTTTCATTTATGTTAAACAGTTGTCGTTATGTAATTTGCAACGAATTGAACTTAATTAAACAAAATATTTACAAAACCACCAAAACAGTTGTTCAATACTTAAAGTACGTGACGAATAAATAGTACATAAACGAAATGCGTACAAGGGAAATAAAAAAAAAACAGGAAGTTCACAACCCCATCATCGCCCTCCAATCAGCTCGTAGCGCCTCAGCCATTGCTCTTGTATCACGCGATAGGCTCGGATACTCCTCCAGGGTCCTGTTGATGACCTCCATAGACCGACCCATCCACTTAAATTAAAAAAAAACAACATATTAAATAAATCACAAGTTTTTTTTAAAAAAAACAACATATTAAAAACAACATATTAAAAAAATCGGATTTTAAAAACAACATATTATAAACAACATATTAAAATAGCAACTTATTAAATTATACCAAAAAATACAACTACTTACGTAATCCGTGTTAGTTCTCTCTGGCAGTGTGCGACTCTCATGTGATGACGCAACTGGAGAAACACGTGGATGAGAAAATCGGTACAGCCACTGCATGTAACCAGGACCGACTGTAGGAGCACCACCACCAAGTCTGCTGAGGGCACCAACCACGACACTAAAAGACATACCAGGGACAAACCAAGTCCACATCACAGATGTCATCTCTGGCGGAACGTCAACCCGATACATCTTCAAGTTCGTCGGTCTCTTAGCCTTCTCAGGCCTGATAATGGCTGGTGGAATGCCCTGGACGTATCCAAGTTGCCGAACCACTCGATCAGGCATGTATGGCTCAATGATGCTACGATACTGGATGCAGCCAATGAAAAGAGTAGCAGGCACGCGTCATGCTGGATCAACTCCGTACGGTAGCCAGTTAACTTCATTGTCAGTCAAATGATCCAACCTAGCCCGAAAAGCGAGAAGGCGCTCCATGCTCTTGTTAGGGCACCCCGATCCAACATCCCAGGCGGACGCATGAGGAATAGCAAGCTCTCTGGTCAAGGTCCCCTGCTGAGGCTGGAAACACGGAAAGTACTCGTAGATCCATGCCTGCAGAAGCGTAAGGCAGCCAGCGATAGAATCAGCATCTCTTCGTGATGTTGTACCCAATTGTCGGTACATGTATGCTAGCACAGCAGAACCCCAGGAGTACTCACTAATCTGAACATCCTCAACAAACAGCTCGTTGAAGAAGGAAGGATGAGTACGGTTTCCACTCTTGTCCAAAAACAAACAACCGCCGAGTACTAACCACAGGTACGCCCTGTAATGGAAACTGAAGGGCCTCTACGCCTCCAAGGTCGACTCCACTATCCTCTCAGTCAGGACCCCACTACCTTGCCATACGGTTTTGGTACCACACTTCTCATTCAGCTCTTCCTCAGTCATATCCAAGGTAACCGAGCACGCGTCCCGTAAAACGTCCGTGCTAGGAGTAGTGGAAACCATGGAACCGTCGACACGAAGCCCTAGAATATGATACACATCATGTAGCATGATCGTGATCTCCCCAAAAGGCATGTGAAACGTGTTCGTGTCTGGCTGCCATCTCTCAACAAAAGCAGAAATTAAGGGCCAGTCAAATCAACGGAACATGATCCCGGGTAAATGAGATAGACCAGTGCCATCAATCGGTTCCAGGTGCTCCGGCGGAAGATGAGCGCGCCAGTTACCCAATTCAGAACACAACTGTGTCCTGCTCAAACACCGCAGCACGTTTCGCTCCTGCCCACCCCATATGTAGGCAGACACGTGACCCCCAAAACTCGGAATAACGGTACCATCCTCAGGCCCACCTGGCATCGGCTCCTGCACCACTCATGACTCTGACGAGCTGGTAGAAGCTTGACCTGGTTCACTACTGCTAACATATCTCCCATGGTCACCCCTATACACAGTACGGTAATCCTGAGGGTCGTACTGTGCATCTCCAGCAGATTGACTTCCTCGATCTTCATCCTCATCCTCATCTGATGAAGGCACTCCAGTAGACGAATACATGGGGGCGCTCCCCTGTGACTGGTGCTCCCCCGACCAAGCACCAGCAGTCCCATACTGCTGCTCATGCTGAAACGGTGCATGTGAAGGTCCTGCACCACCTAACTCCCTCCTAACAGACGCATTCAAACGTCTTGATCTTGCATGACGAGGACCAGAACCCTCAATCTGCATTAAAAAAATAAGTACAAAATCATATTTCAATAATAATTCATAGTCAAAAAAATCAAATCAAAACTATAATAAATCAAATCAAATAAACAATAATAACAGCATTACAAATAATAACAATAATATTATTCTTACAATACTAATACACTACTAACAATAACAACACACTAACACACTACAAATAATTTCAACACAATAACAGACCAAATCAAAACTATAATTAACCACAAAACTGCCAAAATTTAAACGCAACAACGACAACCCAATAAAAAAAACAATTACAATAACAATAACAACAATTTAAGTAAACAACCATAATACATAACAACAACAGCAGCAAAAACCAATACAAACCAAACCAAATTTACACAACAATAACAATACATAGCAACAACAAACTTACTTTAATGCTAAACTATAATTATTGTAAAACTATAATTATTATAAAACTAAATCAACAAAAATTACATATCAATAACTATTGCAAAACTAAATCAAGAAAAAAATTATTTTAATACCACAAATGAAGGACACAAATTACTTCAAAAAAAAATAAAAATAAATGAAGGACACAAATATTTTCAAATTAAAACATGCACCAAATCAACAAAATCGAGGACAAAAAAAAATAAGAAAAACATAAATTAAAAAACAAAGGAAAAACAGAAAAAAAAAAAAAAAAAAAAAAAAGGTGGAAAAACAGAAAAACACAAAAACCAAAAAAAAAAAAGGGGAAAAATAGAAAGAAAAAAAAAAGGGGGAATAACAGAAAAATAAAAAATAAAAAAAAAAAACCTGGAAACTGGACTTCCGCCCAGAAAATCCGGAAGTCCAGGGGAACTTCCGGGAATTTCAGGCGGAAACCCCACTTCCGCCTGAAATTTCCGGAAGCTCCCCTGGACTTCCGGAATTTCTGGGTGGAAGTCCCCTTGTCCAGAATTTTTTTTTTTTTTTCAAAATTCAAAAATTTAAAACAAAAAAAACCTCACTGGCTCGCCGCCGCTAACGCCGCCACCACGACCACCAAACGTCAGCCTAATACTCCGTCGGTCTGCCATTGTCGGATTCAACGTTTGATTGCAAGATTTGCTTGTATTTGAGTAGCCTTCAACTATTTTGGTTTTTTAAAAAAAAAAATTTCTGATTTTTTTTTTTTCAAAATTTCTGATTTTTTGGAAGGTTTTAGAGAGAGAAAGTGTCAAAGAGTGATTTTGTGAGATGGGAAATGTCTCGTAAAGCCCTAACTTACTTTATCGAGTATTTATATACGGAGGGCAATTTAGGAAATTCATGTAAAAAATGTGAACGTCACCTAGTAAAATGCAAACGACGTTTAACAACACCTTTTTTTTTTTTTTTTTGTCTTTTAATTTCATTAAGGGATGATAGTCTTTTAATTTCTTTTTTAATCTTTTAAAACTCATTTTTTATCTCTTATCATGAAAATTTTGGTATAGAAATGGAGAGATAATGTGGTTTTTTATCCTATCCTGTCCCTTATTACAATCCAAATATACTCCATATACAAATGTCTTTAATTTAATTGTCCATGTTATTCTAGGAGTTTTTAACGTGTATTGCACTATTACTAAATTAATTTATTTGTTAATTTTTTTTTCAAATAATAAGGTTAATCTTCTTTCCATGTAAACATGAAAATTAAATCAATTATTTTAGAGTAATTGATATAGTTTGATTGCGTATACTGTTAATTCAAAAAAATTCAATTAATTAATTGATATATATGGATAGGGGTGATAATGAGACTGAGCTATTCGTGAACTATTCGAGCTCAGTTCGGTCAAAGCTCAATTCGATGAGGCTTGACTCGAATTTGAGTTCGACTCGAAACCTTAACGAGCAGAGCCGAGCAAGTCAAAGCTCGGCTCGAAAGCCGGTGAACAGGCTCAATTACAATATACGTAGTGTAATTTAGAAAAATAAACTATTGTTTTTATTTAAATTTAAGTATGAAGATTTAAAATCTGGTTAAGAACCAAAAACAAAACTATCAACCAAATCTAATTACATGTGTGTGTTTATTTCGACCCAAAAATAAAAGCCCAGCTTTGCACGCATACCTTTAGGCCTTTCATAAATAAACTTGAAAGAAAACCCAAACTCTTTTCTTAGATTCTCTCTCCTGTGCTCCCCTACGGCCTACTCCTAACATTAGAAGCTCTTTACTCTCTCCTCTGTTAAACTACTTGCATCAAAAACATCTCCATCTCAATGTAACATGGCTTCCATCAACACACCACCGGTCCACCGCATGCTCGTCATCACCACTAGCCCAGTCCTACACCTCGTCATCGGCCTTAAACCAAGCTGAATTCGAGCTCAAACCAAAAAAAAATCAAGATCTCGAGCCGAGCTTCGAACCGAGCCGAACCTGCGTATAGAGTCACGAGTTCGAGCCGAGCTTGTATTTCTAAAGCTCGTCGAGCTTGGAGCTCGAGCCGAGCTTGCTTTGAGATAAACGAGCTCGAGCCGAGCATACTACTATTCGGGCTCGGCTAGAAGGTTTAGCACCCCTAATGGGATCAACAACATCAAATTCAATCCCTAAAAGCAACAAATCAGAGTTGCTAGTATCCAATTCAACATATATACATCAAATCATATGATCTGTAGGCATCTACTTTTGGTAAAATGTTCCGTAACCAAATTGTAATGATAAGATAAAAATTTACAGTACATTTCAGCCTAGATTAAAGTTGAAGTGTACGAATTTCGAAATGTAATGAAAGATGATCTGAATCCCCTTTTTGAGTCCAAACCTTTTTTAAATCTAGATCCTCTTATTAATTAGTCCTATAATATGCTAACACATGTTTAAAGCCTAGTTAATAACATACCAAAATTCATCAAAAGAGGTGCCTAGGTCAAATGGGTATTTCATAATAGCTCAATATGGGAAGGTATGGGTTTTAATAGCTCAATATGGGTTGGGTATAGCTCTTAACAAACATTCAGGTGGAAAACTCTTGGAGCCTAAGCCTATATTTTATGCAACAAATAAGATGACAAAGTCATAAATTTTAACATATGTACCACTAAATAGGTAAGTAGTATCATTAAATGGTGTAATGGTACAAATATTTTTCTAATAATACAAATAAATATGTAAATAGTGCATCAAATATTACACCATTGTGAGATAATAGTACTACAAAGAAAACCTATAATCTAGTGGTATTATATATAAGCATAGTGCTACACAAAAAAAATACCATTTTAGTTCTAAAAATACCTTTACAAATGTATTATGCCCTCACATAGGGCCTATACGCCCACAGATCAGATGCACTTCGTTCAGGTATCAAATTATAGAAAAAACTAATCACAAATAAATAATATTTCCGGATTCAAGTTCCAACCTGATACAATCATGGTTCATTTTGCATTTCAGATTCACATCACTCTACATAAAAACAGAACACCCCCTAATAAGCATGGTTAGACATATAACTAGTGTCACACTAAGTCATTTAAGTAAATCAAGTTAATCAAATACTTATAAACATTATTGTCAAAAAAATACTTATAAACATTGAAGTCATAGCCATAAAATCTTCTGTTAATACCAGATTGTGAAAACCATATCATTGTTGTTGTCAATCGAATTATATTGTTAGATATATTGTGTTCTAACAATTTCAACAAGGTAAATTCACCATTCTATTTCTTGTAGTGGACACTCTTATCCAATCTTGGGTATTGGTCTATCAGATACCCTATTTTGACAACTTAAAATACACCTAAAACAACTTGCAGCATTTGGTAAATGACCATACTCATCATAATATACAAACAACTTAACATTAGATCGTTGGATTGCGCCTAATTATACATTAACTCAAACTAATTTGCAATAAACCTTTCTCTGTCCCTCACTCCTCTTATCTCAATGGCTTCTAATATTCAGAAGATTATCACCTGCTACTCTACAATTGTGAGAAGAACTCATGAACATTGTAGTAACGGTCAAGGACTACATTATACAAAGGGTGTATTGGTTCTAAGAGATTTGAATATGGACCAAGCACTTCTTGCGCCGTAGGCAAAGAGTCAGCATCCTTCAAACTGATATACTGGCACACTGAAAGACCACTTAAACAATAACATGTGTGGTAGAAGTCTCTGCTCTTTCCAGGCTTGTCTCTAAATCCTCCATCCATAATCTGCACCAATAAATCACATTCACTTATTTGAGGGGAAAAAAATCACTTCAACAATTATGCCACCTCTGTGAAAGAGTTCAGGATAATCGAAGGTGTTAAAGATAGTTACCAGGAATTTATTTCTAAAATATCTTAATACATAACAAATGTGAAAAGCAAGCATATTATCACTTTTTCCTTTCCTCTATTTTCCATCTCCTGAGGAGGGGTGGGAAAAGAAGATAGCTTTACCAAATCACTAGATCAATTGATATTTTTCAGATGGATGTAATTTCAACAAAACTATTTCATATTATCAAAACACATGTCCTCTATCTACCACCATGACACATTGACACAACCTTGATTAGCATAAAAGCATCAGCTGCAAAATTCTCCACTGATTTAATACACAGATCTATGACTGACTATATGCAGCTACCTCAAACAAGCGAGAGGCAGCCCAAAATTCCAATTGGGTGACCTCAACTTAGAACTTTTGTTCATATAGACGACATGCACTTAACATTTCCATGTCAATTAGATGCGTCTTAAATTCTCATTAGATAGCTTATGCCAGTATGGCGATGTATCAAGGGGTTTGAGGAAAAGATTTCATGTTCCATGCCTATTTCACACAGTGATTTTCTTTTTTTGTTATACTAAATATTTTAAGTTAATAAGTTTTGACTTTTAATACTATTCATAAACTTTACATAACTAGCTTTTGTGATATATAGATGGACTTGTATAATAGATGGAGCGTTTTATGCAGTACAAATATGACAACCCAATAATCCTGCCTTGAGCAATGTCTGCAATCTCACCTCTACAAGCACAAGAGAAAGAATATTTATGGAAGGCCCAAAGTGAAAAAAAAAAAAAAAGGTTATAATGTTAGAATATATGGAAGTTACCCTACTTCTATGAGTTGTCTATCAGAAAATTATACTCCTCATGTTACTATAAATGCTGAAAAATATATATCCCTATACCAGGCAACCATGCTACTAGTAGGCTCTACTGTCTAGTACCTATGGCAACAACTCAAAAATAATATAATTAATTAAACCATACCAAGAAATCCCCCAATTTAAAAACTACCTGAGAACAAAGAATTATATATTGCTGCAGAGCGAAGTTGTGAAAGAGGGGTCCAATATTGGCTGAACGTTTGACAAATTTAAAACCGATATCAGACAGGTTAGCAACATCAGGAACATCTTGTAGGCCTGCAGATATACAACCACCAGTTTAATCTTACGTGCTTATAATAAGAATAACGAGCATTAAGTTAACAGCAAGCATAA
This sequence comes from Chenopodium quinoa, assembly GCF_001683475.1. Classification (NCBI taxonomy): domain Eukaryota; kingdom Viridiplantae; phylum Streptophyta; class Magnoliopsida; order Caryophyllales; family Amaranthaceae; genus Chenopodium; species Chenopodium quinoa. Next base: position 4,972,119 of record NW_018742309.1, on the reverse strand, counting down.
GGAAAGCCTATCTGACTACGAAAAAATTCCTAAACTAATTCCAATTCCAGAATTAGACATATATATGAGCTTTAAACATATGCCCATGTGAGGAATGTCTCAAATTCGGACTTGAGAGCGAAAGTAGTGAACCCAAGAGCTTCTAAAAATTGAGCAACCTGACCATGAATCATGGAGTTTTTAAGTGGGCTTCTTGATCTTGGATAAGGAGATGACATGTGTCACTCCTGTTCTCGCTTTTATTATACATCGATTGGAAAGAAAGGGTTGGGTTAGTGTAAAAAAAAAGGTAAATAAAGTGTGTAAAAAGAGAGGGGGGGGGGGTAAGGAAAAAAAATGTAGATAAAGAAAGAGAGTAGAAGGGTGATAAGCAGCAACAAGGCAAACAACAACTAACAATCAAGCATACAACATAATTAAATATTGGAAAATGATAAACATAGCCCTCTATGTATAAGAAGCTCAAAAAGGAAATATTATTAATTACACAGATCTACGCGTGATTTTGTCATGAATTCCCAACTTAATTCCATTTTGGAAAGTATATTTAATGTTAAAGCATAACCTTAAGGGCTACATATATCATTCCCTTAAATATTATAGTGTAAAGAGGGGTAAGACAGTAATAGGGGTTTTCCAAAATGGAATATAGTGAAAGCATTGTTTCAAGAACTTTCAGAAATGATAGTACAAAAGACTGAATATGTGACATAAAAAGACAAAACCAGGAATATCCTCACCTTTTTGTCCAATGTGGCTACTATCCATTTGACATATCTCCTCAGGTAAGTTAAGAAATCTTTTGGAAGAACCCTTTTCATGCTGTCTACAACGCATCATATCCAACTGCTCCTCGATAATTTGCAGCAACCTTTGAATTAGTGGAAAGATACCTCCCTTGAACCAGATAATACATGTCAGTTCCTTGTATGAAATAATAAAAATAAAAAATATAAGGAAATTTTGACATTTGCTACCACTAAAATGACCCTCTTTCACATTTGCTACCTGTTTAATTTTTTATTTTATTTTACTACCACCCAAATCCCAAAATTATAGATATCATTACCTGTTGCCTTATGCCATTACTATTTTCGTTAGTGGAGCCCAACCACCGTCCAGCCACCCTAACTGCCACCGTACAGCCACTCCTCCCTCCTCAACCACCGTCACTGCTAGCCCCTCTCCCCGTTCCAGGACCCAAACGATCCCCCAGCGCCGTTGATCCCACCCCCCTCCCTGATCCCCACCCACACTGCGTCACCAGTGACATCAATCGCCACTGGCAACATAAATCGCCACTGCTAGCCCCTCTTCGCCGCCCTTATCTCTCCTCTTAACCGTCCCCATTGGCTATGGTGGTCGACTTTGGCCACCGAATCCAGATCTAAAACAAACAAAACCAAATTCAACCTTCCCCCACCCAAAAACCGGCACCCCTACCCTAAACCCATTCGTTAAAACCCCCCTAAACAGGTTTTAGGGTTTCGTTTTCACTCGCACGGGGCAGCGTGGGCGGGGGAAATGCAGGAGGTGGGGTCGCCGGCGTCAGGGGAATGTTTGGGCATCAGCACGGGCAACGAAAGCCGGTATAGGGAGGGAGGAGGGTGGCTTACGGGGTTAGGGGAGGTGGCTGGGAAATATTTTCTTTTTTTTTAATAAATTAAATTATTATTTAATGAAATAATGGGCCCCACTTAACGGAACCCTAACGGATCCTGTTAAGTGGTAGCCATAACTATAATTTTGGGATCTGGGTGGTAGTAAAATAAAATAAAAAATTAAACAGGTAGCAAATGTGAAAGAGGGTCACTTTAGTGGTAGCAAATGTCAAAATTTCCAAAATAAGCGACACATGTATAACATCACCTGCCAAAAGGAATAACAACCATCCACCAATTTGTTTGTCCTCCCCTGAAATCCACCCTCAACTCCTTGACGAATACAACCCAATTCTGGTTAGAGATTCATAAAATCAGCAATAAATACATGAGTTACATACTAAAGATCACAACATTTGCTGAAAAAAAAAAGTACAGTTTATTTTATTTTCAGCACATGCTTAGTTCCTCTATAAGATTTGATCAATTATCTTTATTTCTCTTATTTTATTTCAATAATAAAAATAAAAAATCACTGCAACATATCCCAAATTCCCAACCAGTTTCAGAAAAATATTAAGCATAGAATAAAGTGTGGTAGTTAGAAAGAGACAAAAAAAAAAAAGGCGAACCCAGTTAATTTTTATGATTTGACAAATTTCGTCAATCTAGTGGCAATATTGTAAATAAGTGCACTTTTTTTAACTGTTCATGCGCAAAACCGCTACTTGAATTAGCAGTTATGCCAATGGTTTATCATTATTTGTTAGGTAGACATTCTTTTAATTTTGTTTCCTCTCTTAAATTTATTCCTAATTCCCTAAATACAAGTTAACCTTTATGACTGTCAATCTAGTGGCAATATTATAAATAAGTATACTTTTTTTTACTGTTCATGGACAAAACCCCTACTTGTATTAGCGGTTTTAGGGCATAATCGCTACTTCAAGTAGTAAGAATTGTACATATTAAATGGTAAAAGGATACTTTTGTTTTTACGATGTTTAATAAAAATAGGATTTCAAAGGGAAAAAGCAGTATCTTCTTCCCTTTGTTCACCAACGGGAGGAAGATAAAAAATATGAATTATCTTTTAACAGGATATGAATTATTCTTACAACTAGAGCAGGCAAGTCCAATCGATGAACCTCGTTGATAAGAACCATTGTTGCCAATCCACAAAAGGTATACCTATTGCAAGCCAAAATACATTTTGTCATATCAAGCACAAGGAACAAGGGGGGAAACAACAGAAGTTAAAATCAACCACAACATATAGTCATTAACAGTACTGTACCCTCCATGGGCTTCTGAACCAGGCTCACCAGCAATGCCACCTTCATATGTCTGACAACTGGAGAAACATTCACACCATATCAAGAAAATTAATGTAGTCCGCCACAATTTGTTTTTTCATGTATATACCAATCTTTAATAATTTAAAGAGGAAACGAGAATGAACTCAGAAATAACTGGAAAATAAACAAACAAAAGTCAGATGCAACAAACCTCAGAATGTAATCCCCAACATTTTGCACCAATTCGTGATCCAAGATGTTCAAAATACTTGCAACCTTGGAAGGAACAGAATTTATTTGACATAGACAAAATCACGATAATAATCCAGGCATGGTGAATAAACTACTTTATAGCAAGGTAGATAGCATCAACAAAAACAATTACAAAGCCTTGATTTCAATAATGAGGTATATATACCTCTTAGCTTTCTTTGCCTGCAGTCATTGGATGATTAACTGAAACATTAACCATCTATTTACATGCTACTTGATCATTTATAATCATGGGACTAAGGCTTTGATGATGATTAACTAAAATATTAACCATCCATTTACATGCTACTTGATCATTTATAATTATGGGACTAAGGCTTTGATTGATTGATTGATTGATTGATCACTCTTTTCTTTATACAATCCAATCGACCTCTTACAAGCTAATATTTTACTGCCCCGTCCAAAAGTGTTTCCAAATTTTATAAACGAAAGAATAAAACCTAAATTATAGTAATTGCGATGTCTATTCTTAAACTTTGAACAATTGATGAAGGTAACATAGGCTACAACGATAGGAAAGAATTGACAATGTTATCTTATAAGAAAAAGCTAATATGTTACTCCCCATTTCAAAGTGTTTCCCAATTTTATAAATGAAAGAATTAAACCTAAATATTGGCAATTATGTCTATTCCTAAAGTTTGAATAATTGATGCAGGTAACATGAGCTGCAACGATAAGAGACAATTGAAACTGTTATCTAATAAGAAATTCCATAGTTATCCCATAAACTATTCTTAAATAAGATACAGACATCTTAAAACAAATTAATGATCCCTCCTTTTCAAAATAGAGAAAAATAATCATCGAATGTGATTTAAATATTAGAATCTTATGATTTTACATTTCATGTATGTCATACGATTCGATTTACATTCTACCCGATTTTACATATTTCTCTTAACTAGCGAAATCCTTAAAAGTTTAAAGTTATTTATAAATATATAATGTCAAGTATTAGTTGCTTACTGGGTAAACAACTATTTTTATTAATAATTAGGTTTCAAACTCATAATTTAAATATCTGTAATTAAATTTGGAAACGACGTATTGTTTATGCATGTGCGTAGAATCTTACGATTTTACAATCCGATTCTGAAAGCCACTTCCGATTACTTTGGTTAATACCAAAAAAAAAAATAAAAAAAAAAAAAATAAAAAATAATAATAATAATAATTATTATTATTATTATTATTATTATTAGCCAGAAAATAGCGAATGTGAGAAGCATAAATTAACCTTCTAATGCATTTTGAGATAGCCTGTGATCCCAAATGAAAAATAGAATCCCCTATACTCAGTAGTGGACAATATTATTCCCACATTCCACCAACAATCATTTAAGTTAACATCTCGTTTTTGGTTCTCTATAGTAAGATAAACATACTTGGATATTAAATCATACAATGAATAAACAACATAGATCAAAGTGCAAAATAAGAAAAATCTTACAGAAATTGCAGTGTAGCATGCTCTAACATCAATTTCCCCTTTTTCATGCATTCTGAAAAGGCAAAAGACAACTAAGCATGCTACGTAAATTTCGGTTACAAGAGAAAATTTTAAATAACAATTCCAACATTCCTACAAGAATGTCACATTGTTACCATCCTTGTGCCTCTTAGACTACACATTTTTGGCTTTCTCATGTTATCCTTATTTACAAAGATGCCCAACTTACCCAAACAAAATTCATTTAAATAGTGTATCCCATAATTTGTTTGAAATGTATGGATATATGTGGGTTTTGAGGTAGCACAATCATAATAAAAAATAATAATAATAATAATAAATATATATATATATATATATATATATATATATATATATATATATATATATATATATATATATATATATATATCTGAGCTTGAATCAAATTGACCGTAAAGCCCTTGATTCAAGAGTTAGGCTCACTAATCGATGCAGATGGTAGATACTAATGGAGTCAAGAAAGAACCAGCAAAATAAAGGATGTTCCAAAAAAAAAAGGATCATGAAGTTCTTTACGAGGTAATCAAGTGGATAAACTCATTTTTCATTTCAAAACAGATTTTTACAAGGTAAGCATTCTCTTATAGTTCTATAGTCCAATATCTAGAGTAACAACAACATAGAACCTAAAACCCGAGACCTATGTTACATGGAAGTGGATAGGAGGATCTGATAGTGTCCTATACGTCAATCCCTTTGGAGCACGGTGTCACGACCCACGCATTCCACCCCTCACTAGGGCCATTGGACGGGAGGCAACAATCGTGGCCGGGGGAATGCCCTTGGTGCGCACTGGCTAGGCCAGAGACACCCTCCCCCTATAGAGCTTTATATTGCTACTGTGCTGTCACCCTAGTGAACACCCAAGTGACAGTAACACAATAATGGGCTATTTGGGGACCCAAATGAAGTCCGATTGAGCCCAAATTTGGGGGTCCACCATATTTAGGCCCAATGAACACCATGGTGGTGTTAGATTTTGAAGGAGAAGTCCGGAAGGTTCCAGAATACTCAAGGAGACTCGAGATGCATCCGGAAGCTTCTAGAACCTCCTAGGACATCCTTGAATCATCTGTAAATCTAGAGTTGAGTAGATAATTCTAGAGCCTTGTATAAAGAGGGAATGTACTAAAGAAATGTATAGAATACTCTAGAAAGGATTAGATCTAGAACCCTCCATTTGAGGAGGTTAGGGAAGGTTCTAGGCCATGCTTAGAACACTATAAATAGGGGACTTGGCCTTCATTTGGAGGCACCTCAGAAAATACTTGTAAACACTCTCTCTCAAGCTATCAAAGCATTCAAAATATTTATATCCTCTTGTGTTCTCAACATTCCTTAACTTTCGTTGCACACTCTTGCTTGAAGCCTTTCGGGGATTAAGCCTTGACTAGCATCCGAGGAAGGGAAGTTAGTAGGCTAGCGTGCATAAGACTAGGGGGATTAGTCAGCACGTGACAACGGGGTCTCTATCTGAGATTTGGACACAGATAGGGGGACACAACAAAAATCTTTACTTTTAAGAATTTTTTTCCAAAGGAAATTTATAAATAAATATGCAACAATATTTCATTTAGTTTTATCAAACAAAAATTTTAAATTCAATATGTTATAGTGCGTGAAAACTAAAGTATCTTAAATTTCCTATAAAAAAATAAAATAAAATAAAATGAAGAACTAGCGTCTAAATTAGAAGCTCAAAAATGAATTTAATTCCTACTAGATACCAAACTCAACATGTGATTATACAACGGTTATCCCACACTCCCAACCAACTTTCATCTTCACCTACGAACACACAGTGACAACTACTCTTATCTTGCAATTTGGTCTTTCCCTTTCTCCCTCTCTCTCTTTATCGTGCAATTAGTTTCTATATCTCTCTCTGCTGTGTACGACTGGACAATGTCAGGTTTGACCCCAGTTTTCGTACCTGAACCAGGTTGTGTCATGTTGACACAGATACGAAGGAGTCAAGAGTCGAGTCCATGTAACATAGCCAAAAACAACTTTTAATCTAGGTCCTAGACAACAAAAAAAGCCTTAAATCCAATAATATATCTCATATTAGGTAGGATTTGGAAACAAATAATTTAAATAAGTGTCAAATGCTCCTACAAATTTTAGCTTACCATTATATTTCAACTCAACGACCACCTAAAAAATCCAGCCATTAAAATACTATGACACTAATGGAAGCATATAATCATTACACTTTGTTTAGAAGCATGTAATTTTGGAGAAGAGGAGAGAGTGGGAAGGATCCATTTTCCCTCCCCCTTTTTAACATGATGCGTATTTTACATACAGTTTTATTCCCTGATCCACATTCATTTTTATGCATATTTCAGCTCTTCATTTTTGTTACTGATGTGTGGTTTCTAGTGTTTTGTAGAGTTGGCATTTATTTTGTAGGATTTTCCGGATTTTCAGTGATTTCCGAGGTTTTCTTGCCACTACGAGATATCGGAGCTAAGATCACGTCGATGACCATTCTTTGTAGCCCAAGACCGAAGATTTCGGTGATTAAGAGCTCGGTTCGTGAAAATGGTCAAAGTTATGGACCAAGGAAGAAAAGTTGATTGTAGCCAAGCAAGGAAATCGGCCAAGAAAAAGATCAGGCCCGATCGGACGAATGCCCAACGAGCAAAAGGAACAAAAAAGGCGGGCCCTATCACACGTGTGTTTTTCCTAAGGCAATTAAGCTTAGTTGTTTCTTTCTTCTTGGGGATGAGTATTTTAACCCTTGTTTCAGCTTTATTAGGGATGTTTTTAGATTGAGATTTCATTATTAAGATTTTTAGAGAGCTTTTGGTTTTGGATTATTGTTGAACACAAGATTTCATTAATTGCAATTTCATTATTTTCCTTCATTGGGTGTTGTTTCTATTCTCTTTTATTGCTTTAGTTAATTACTTTATTTTATTGCTTTGTTTAGTTTAGATATAATTATGTGTGAGTAGTTTAATTCTAGGGTTCTTGGGGATCAATAATTAATATAGAGAGATGAATTGTTTTGGTTGATTATTAATGTTGCACATTGATTTCTTGTTGAATTGTTTTAATTCTTTACAATTGGATTATGAATCCAACAGATGTTAATTCGATAAAAAAGGCTATTTTCAATAGAAACTTAGATCTAGAACCTGTTAAATCTATGTTGATTAATAAATTGCAAGAGCGTGTTAATCATATTAATTGCAATATCAATTGTTGATTGTTATGTTTTATTCCCAAAATATTAATTATTGGTGAACCTATGACCCTAGGCTTTTTATCATTGATTTCCTCTTTAGTTTAAATTCATACAAACCCGACTCGTTCCCTGATAATTTAGATTATAATTAATCAAAAATAGAAGAACATTGTTTCCTTATAGATTCGACCCTACTTTCATATCTATTTTAGTTAGTGATTTTAGGAATTACTTTTGATTAGGTATATAACTTTGGCCTATCATAACACCATCCCTCCAAAATTGGATAGAAGTTGGAGGGAAAACGTTGCTCCACCTTCCCCACCCCTTCCTCCTCTTTCCTCCCTCTTGATAGCTCTATGTCTCCAAAATTAGAAATTTAGAGGTAAAATGGAGCTCCACCTTCCTCCTCCTCTTCTTTCCCTTACACTTTGCTATTCAAACAAAGTGTAACTCTTTCTCAAATGCAAAAGGAATTAAGCTACATATGAAAGATGTACCAGTAAAGGAAGGGTGGGACAAAAAATATATGAAAAAGAATCATGAAACGGGAGGGTGGGGGACAAAATATGAAAAGGGAGGGTGGGAAACAGAATATGAATAGGGAACCAATAAAGGGGTGGGTGGGACACAATTTATAGCAACAAAAAGAGAAGCTTTTAAGAAAGAAGATAATAGTTACTATACCTGAACGACCCACTTGGGTCCTTCATTCGCTGCAAGAACGCATACAATCTATCTCTGCATAATAAAACATATAGTCTTAATATCCTTGATAAATGATGTTGATATTATGTGCATGAGTGTCTGCACAGGTTAATGCACTTCTCCACAATTGGATACCATGTCTTCAGGTCACAGGGTTCCAAGATACCCTTAATTTATGGAGTATAAATGGGTTTCCAAGAAAGAGGTGAAAGGAAAAAGTCTTTCCCCATCACATATGTATGAGGGAAAAAAATTAAGCACTTACTCTAACAAGCCAATTATTTCATAAGTTAGATGCCTTTGAACGTGTGTGGTGTTCGTTCATGTGTATGCATGAAATGATAACAATGGAAACAAAAGCTCTTCTAATTTAGTAAAATGGCCACCTGTTAATAGATGATAATGCACTGTGCCCTCCCAGTGTGATAAGTGAATTCACAGAAGCATATGTAGTCGCCAGATGAGGCATCTGAAAATTGAAATTGTTAAGACAGTCATATATAAATATATACATATATGAATAAATAAATAAATAGATAAAGAGAAGAGTACTGAAAAATAGGTAGCAAGTGACAAGCTATTTTTCTGAATAACAAAAAAAAAAAAAAAAAAAAAGTGTTTAAAATAAATATTACTCACTTTCTCCTCCTAAGTAAAAATATCCACATAGGTAGTCCTCCTCTCAAGTTATTGATAGAAACCTCACAGTCATTCGGAAACTCATCCTAAATATTTTGATTCTCTGTTGGGCAGCTGTTAAAGAGCAGATCTCGACTCAGGATAATCTTGAGAAAAAGAGTTTATCATTGCAAGACATTGGAGTTGTGCATTAAGGAGAAAAACTACATTAATCATTTACTCTCTATTCCATGTTTCCTTCTATTTGGTGCATATAGTGTTATAGCCTTGATTGGGAAGAGCTTTGATGGGCTTAAGGACGAAAAAGACTGGCTTGCTTAAGCGAGGATAATGATTTTGTTTGCAATGTGGTGGCACACTAGGAATTAAAAATAAAAAAAGGATACATGTTCAACTGTTCAAGAATTAGACACATTAGGGTTTATATTTTCTGAAGCAGGCTGTGCTAAGTTTAAATGGGTGCAAGGACAAGACATTCATAAACAGTATTCCGGGCCTCGTAAGATCTCCAAAGCACTTATAAGCATATATTTCGCATTAAATTATCATTTGTTTCCTCTTTGATTTCGTTTCCATACGTATTTCAAGATAGTGTGTCTTAGGTTAACAATCAAAGCATTCCATAATTCAGAGAGTCTTTGACAAGGCTACTTGGGGAAAGATGGAGTCAGAATAACAAAGTTGAATGTTACTTGACTTTTCTTGATTTCAAAGATAAATTAGTTCATAACGGCTCACAGGCACAAGAATTTTTTGCACATGGATGACACCTAAGAATTATCTCCTGCACTCACGACCTCAGAACAAACAAGTTAGTTTTTTCGTATGAACTGATAGTTCAAAAGTATGGTTCTGTGAATTTAATTCATAGATTACACATTCAGTTCATATATTACGAGCATATAATTTGTATAGTTCAATATATAAGAGCAATTCATAAAATATAAGCAAATAGTTTAAAATTATGAACAATTAAAAGAAATTGAACATTTAGCTCAAAATTAGTATATATGTTCCTAAGCTTTGAGCTATATGCTCATTATTTTACTATTTGTTCAGTAATTATAACTATTGGTTGGGTTGAATAAGAACACACATAAAAATGATCAAGATAGATTGATAAGTTATATGCAAATTGAAAAAGATACTTGCCTGCCCTGGTCCACCACCATATCCACCATGTGGGTCCTGCATCCAAATTCAACAAAAATGAAAATATTGTAATCAGCCAATATTGACAAATAAAGAAGCAAAAGACTTGCTATCTTAACTCATTAGCTGGGTTTCACATGAAAACCAAGACTGGTGACGCAAATTTTCAACTCACCAAAGCAAACATTAGGAGTTAAAAAAAAAAAAAATAACACGGAAGACAAACATTTAGAGGCACTAGGCCGTTATCTAAATTGTGATCTTTTAGCCTCAAAAAACCCTCTACTCATATCAAAATAGAATTTCTATTTGCATTGTCTTCAATGGTTGCCATTTTCCACTTCCCACTTTCCTTTCATAAATTTTAATCCACCACACTTCTTGTTACTAAAAGTTCTTTACAATGTTGTCTTCAATAACAAACATGAGAGGGTAAGGAGAAGCAAATATAACTGAGAGCTTCTAACATTAATTGCAATATGTTTCCCAGTATGAGAGTTAAGCAGTGTCAAAGTGTCATCTAACCACCTTGTTCCTAGTTTTACACCAAAAGCAAGAGGAGAACTACCTAAATTAAAATCAGCATAAATAAAACTGACATTTCCTCACTTTCATCATTCTAAATTGAACATAGGGATACTTTCTAGTTTTAAAAAAAATAAAAATAAAAAATAAAAAACACAGTACCATGGTCTCGAGCATCAGACACGTAGTTTAAGGAATTTTCGGATTTGGTCTAAGTACTCATGAATTTTATCATGTAACTGGATAGATCTTAAAAGCCATGGTTAGAGGGTTCATACAAGTTGCAGTAGTATGTTGATCTATTTTCCTAAACAGAGATGACATCAGCTCATCAAAAACAATTCAAGTCTAAGGAACTCCTTATAAGCCTAGTATTTGTTCCTTATTCCAACACTAAAACAAATCATATCTAATCCGAATTCAACAAGATAAGAACTCACTTTCAACAAAACTTTAAACTAACTCCGAGTACGATTCTAGTGACACAAGGATATGAAATTCAACTATAAGTCTTCAAAGTCCCATCCAACTTGATCATCACCCATGCCCCACCTTCACTGCTATGTTTGACCATGTACATTAACTCTGACCATGTTACACTAGCAAATTACTACAATAGTAAGATCCTAAAATAGAAAGTTCCTAAGTATAGAAATATTATATTGAATATTAACCAGAAATACCTGAAGTGCTGACAACCCACATTAAAATGTTACTTAAAGAGCATGAAATGCATGTAATGATCCTACTAAAGAAATTTTGAAGATAGCGTTGAGGTGACTATCCGCAACAGCATTACCATCTAAGATCTCCAACCCTAGTAAGTAAAAAAAAAAAAACAAAAACCAACAAACAAACAACCAACCAACCTATATAGCAATCGAACGAATTTCGTAGAAGGGATTCCTAGATAAACTGATGCCAAACACTATAGGCATATATTTCAGTTCTATAAGATGACCTATGTTCTATCATTAGCTCCATGACTCCTCCACATGGAGGCAAAACTATAAATATCTCCAGCCCTCTCCCCTAACACATGGTCCTAAATTGGAGCCTAAGTGAGAGAAACCAGGTTCATCATTTTGCTTTAACTAGAGTAATTGACAGTTTAGATTTTTCACCAGTTATATGCCTAGGCAATGCCAAAGTTAAAATGTAATGGTAAGCTCATGAATGGATTAAATGAAATATCATAACAAATCTTCAATTTAAAAAAGAACAATATCCACTAAGCAAAGCTGGATAGCATGGTACATCAGTACCAGGTTAGGGACAAGCAATATTTGTATTCTGCCAAATTCGTGTCAATCCTCCATAAAAGGGGCCATGCTCATCAAGGTGCCGAGGGCTCCTTTAATAACTTCTGAACTTTTTATCAACTGATTAAAACATAAACAGAAAAATCCAGGGTCAGCCCAATAAAGCCCATCATGCTCTTGACAGGCTCATGCCAATTTTTTAAAATGAAGTCCATGCTAGGCCCACGGGTGTGCCTCTCGTGCTGTGAGCCATTGGAGTGTTCTTGTTGGGACATGCCAACTTTGTACCACTGAATACTCCCTCCGTCCCTTTTTTATTGCCCCACAGAGCAAAGTTCAGTTTTATAAGAAGCAAAGTAAAATTGTGCACATGGATTGCAAGTGTGATTGATGAGGAGACAGATAAGAGAGAGCAAGTGGAGTTACAAGTGGTAAAATTTACCAAACAAGGTTCCCCGTAGAGCAAAGTTCACTTTTCTAAGAAGCAAAGTAAAAGTATGTACATGGGTTACGAGTGGGATTGATGAGGAGAGAGGCAGATAGAGCAAGTGAAGTTACAAGTGGTAAAATTTATCGAATAAAGTAATGGAACAATCACAAAAGGATATTCCAAAAAGAAATATATGATAAACAAAGAAGGGAAAGTGGGAGTATGTTCTATGCTCTAATTGGTTCTAAGCACAAAGGACCCGAACCATAATAATGAGGCAATTTCCAAATCTAGGAGAATGATACCATCAAAAAACAAAGCCGCAACCTACACTTGGACACCAACGCATGTGGTATAATCAATCCTTTCCTGAACTTAATGATATGTATTCCAAACTTCGTTCAAAACTAAGTCACCATATCCTCTTAAGAAAATAAATAACAGCAAATCATCTATGAAAGTATGAAACATGTGTCTTGGTTACATCACCTCAGTCCATATTATAAGCTACACATATCTCCAATATGAGGGCCATGAGAAAATTATTGGCCTAGCTTGGCTCAAATGTTGCACATCGAATTTTAAAGCAACGAGTTTGTAATAATCTAATATATATAAATAAAGTAGGCATTTTTGGAGAGCATTCGGAGCGTCACGTAAGAAATATACTTATTTCGACCAATAAGGAGAAAGATTTGTATTTTATTTTTGAATTAAAAAATTATGTCGCCGCCTAAATAAAAGTAACGAATTAGATTTGATATATCTAAAATTTTAATGCCACGTAGATTATAATCCACGAATTAAATTATTTTAATGAAAAAAAATAAATTATAAATATAGGAAAAGATGAATTTATTAATTCAATACTACGAGTATAAGAAATCCAAAAAAAATAAACTAAAAAATATTTAAATGGTAAACGCTTATAATAAAGTTTGATACCTATCATTATAAGATAAATTTTGATAGTATTTATGATAAGAAATACAAATTATTCGTTAACTATAATTAAATTAAAATTTGTGATACCTACCACTATAAATTGACACACACAAACAAAATTTCGTATCGATAAAAAACCCCATCAAGCGAATTTTGTGTTAGTAATTTTGTATTAATTATTAGTCATCAATGGCCGGGTAATTTTTAGCTTAATTTTAAAAATCCTATATTTAAATTAGTATTTCTAATTATTACTTACATTGTATTAATTTGGGATACTCAACGAATATATGTTTATGTTTTCATTACTAAATTTTTTTTACATGCAAATCTAGCACATCATACGACACAAATAAAATTTCGTATCAATAAAAAACCCCATCAAGCAAATTTTGTGTGAGTAATTTTGTGTTAGTTTTAGGTCATCAATGTCTAGGTAATTTTTAAAATCTTATGTTTAAATTAATATTTGTAATTATTAGTTACATTGTATTTATTTAGGATACTTAACGATTATTTGTTTATGTAATGGCATACGGTTAGATGTTACTTAATATATGGATGACTTTAGTTGTTCTTGGAGATGATAAAAAAATTCCAATGCATAGATTTGATTTTATATCGCAACAATTTATCATTTATTGGTAAATATATTGATTTATTTTATATAAATGTAAAGATTTAATTTATATCAATTCCAGTTTGGCTAACATTTCACGATTCAATTTATCCATTGATGTAGTAGGTTGGTTGTGGACGAGGTTGGTGATTCTATCGAAATAAAAGATATGGTAAAATAGTGAATACTGATTTAGAATTTAAATTATTAAAAATTTATCATTTCACATTAAAGATTTTATATAACGGAAAAAATATCATATTTACAATTTATTTATATTTAATAAATTCATTATAAATTATAGTAAAAAAAATAAATATTAAATACAATAAATCAAATAGTTAAAAATCTTAGATAAAAAACCGTGCATCGCACGTGTTTCGGGGTTTTCTGATGTCCTGCGGGAGAGTTACAATTCCGAGACTGGAACCGGACGCCTGTACCTGCAAAATAACGGAGACTCCTGAGAGCTCCGCCTCCAACGGTCAAGTTAGTACCCGATTAAGGAGTAATCAATACAGAAATTAAAGTAATGAGATCTCTCTAGGTGAGAGTGCTTAGTGTTGGTAATCTGTGTTGTTAGCGAGATTAGTCGGTTGTTAATAACTCTGTTCTTCTCTGCTTGATCTCTTAATTATTCGGTCTTCCTTGATTAATGAGGATTAATCGAGTATTTATAGCCTTGGGAAGCGTGCAACTCTCTAGGTTTAAGGTAAACCTAGGGCTGATCGGGCCTCTAGACTGAAATGGGCCTTGATGGCCGGTTGTCCCATTTGGCATGGGTGGACACGTGGCGTGTCTTAAGTGGTCCATGGAGGACGTATCTGTGATTGACACGTGGCAGGCTCCTGTTGGCCTTCGTGAAGGACACGTGGCGGAACCTGGTTGGTCCACTTGTCAGACGGTGATTGGTGGATAAAAATCCCCTAATCATTTGCCCCTCACAGGTGGCACGCGACTGGTCACGTGTCGCCTGTGACAGGTGTCGCACGGTGACAGGCGACGGCCCGTTACAGGTGTCACCTTGCAGACGGCCGAGAGATTTTCCCGCCCAAATTTTGAATTTGGAAGCGACCCTTCGCCTTCTCAGTTTGCCTATAAAAGGAAGTGCTGACTTCGGTCATTTTCACATTTGAGAACTTTTGCGAGAACATTCGGACCCCTGAACTTGCTCTGACTTTTTCGGACTTTTTCTGCCTACCGCCTGTTCTGACAAGCCGACTGACCCGAACTTCCAGGACTTCATCAACCGTCACCCGTTCAGGTAACTCAGTTCTCTTACTCTTAATTTTCTTTTTATTTTTTGAAATGGCACCATGGAAGCACACGACACGCCCTAAGTTAGTGATCAGCCGGTCACCGGGGACGGCTGAATCTAGGACTAGGAGTGCCGCCTGCCCTTTTCTGGACCCATCTTTGCCCTTTATACAAAGTCCGACTGAATCTGTGTCTATGCAGAACGTGATGGCCAGAACAAAAAAGACTGCTATGATATCAAACTCAGACGGCTCCTCCCAAAGGGTGCTCCTTAGTGAAACATCTGACCAGGCGCCAGATGTAGAACGAGGCGACTGTCAAGCTGACAGTTCTGAGAGAGGGACCAAGGTGTTCCCTTCCCATCTTACCGTGGACATGTCTAATTTTCCTTCTGCTCCTTCTAAGGGAGAGGAGGCGGGCCTCTCTAGGAGAGGGGAGGAGTCGTCCTCTTCGGACTCGTCAGGGGACGAGTCCGAATCCAGCTCTTCTGACCATAGTTCTTCTGGCTCAGAAGAAAAACATAGCCGCCTACAAGAGGCGAGAAGTTCTCATGCAGTGGAGAAGGGGGATAATTGGGCAGAGCCGTCCGCCTCTTACAGAGAGGAAAACGCCCCCTACTACTGCAGGGTACCCCGGGGCCGGATTGCAACCATGCGAGACAACGTGGCGAGCTTTATTGCTAACCACAAAATGGGCCCGGAGTATTTACTGTTTGTGCCGGATCCAGAAGATACTGTCGTCTGGCCGGCTGGTACCAGCTATGGTGACGGCTGCTTTGGCTGCTATGTGGCGGCCATCAAAGCTGGACTGCGCTTCCCATTACATCCGGCTGTTCAGCGGATTTTAGATGGGTATGATCTGGGGTTATGGCAGTTAGCCCCCAACTCTTGGGTAAACGTACTCGGCTATGTGGCCGGGTGCGAACTGAACGGGGTGGAGCCAAGTTTTGAGGCTTTCGCCCACATGAACTATCTCAGCCGGACCCCTAAGTCGGGAGGTACCGGCTGGTATCAATTAACAAGCCATAGGGGTTACCTCATGACGAGAGGTAAGGCAAACAAATGGAAGGATTGGCGGAACACCTTCCTTATTATCGAGAGTTCAGACACGGAGCTGAACAAACGTTTTAACAAGTGGAACAGGGATCCTCCTCTTCTCGCAGGCGGCCGCAGCATGCCGCCTGTTCCCCCAAAGGCTAAAAAAGAGATCCTAGACAAAGGACTCTTCAAAGTAGAGACTAGGGTGAACTCTACTTCAGGGGTACGAGAGCAAGTACCCCTAAACTGCGTCCCGAGCTTCAAGTGGCTCTATGACGAGTACTTTTTGGCCGCCTGTGGCCTCGGCAGTCGGTGCTCTAGAGGTAGCCGGCCTGACGAATACTCTGTTTTTTTTTTTTTTTTTTTTTTTTTTTCACGCCTTGTTTACTTGGGATTTTTACTAACTTTGCTGTTTATTTCTTTCAGCCGACGCCATGAGTAAAATAACAGCATCTAAGACTGCGGCGACCATGCTGCGGGTCTCGCTAATGAAACAGTCGTATGCCGACTCCCCCAGCAAGGAGGCACCCTTGGTAAGCTTTGAAAACTCTTCTCCTTTTAGTTATATTATGCATATACTAACTCTTTTTGTTTTCAGTCTGGCACTCCAAGGGCTTCTTCCTCGCAACAGCCGGACCCCAAGGCCCGGAGAACGACTGTTGCAAGCTCTCCTGGGTCTTCCAGGAAAACAGTGGCGGCTGAGAAGCAGCCGGCCACTTCTTCAAAAACCCAGGCGGGGCCGCCTAGATGTATGGACACTTGCTTGTAAAAACTCACCCTTGCTTCCTTCTTGATTAGGTCTAACTTGTTTTTTTCCTTTCGCTTAATGCAGCCGGCCCCCAGGGACTTGACTTGGTTGAGGTAGCCAAGTCAATGGTTAAAGTAGTTCCTCCATCTGACAGGGAGGCGGTCAGGGGTGCCGGCACCCTTGACCTCGATGGAATTTCAGGGGTCCTTGCTGAGGTATACTTAGTATATTTTTGAGCTTTTGAGTTCCAGGACGCCTGTTAACTCTTTTGATTGGAAACTGACGCCTGTTTTTCTTTGTACTTAGGCCCTGCTCCGAGTCAACAGCCTTCGCAAGCCGATTGATCGGAAAAACAAAGAGGTAAAGGCCGCAAAGGCTATGGCCGCCTCCAGCTGTGATAAGGCAATGTTTCAAATTGCCCAAAATGAAGTACTAACCATTGATCTTCTTTATTATCAGGCGCAGGCGACCGCCGCTGTTCGGGCTCAGCTAGAGACGGCCCAAAAGAAGGTTGACGAGCTGGAGGGGACCGTCACCAACCTTAAAGCCGAGCTGAAACCCCTTTGCCAAAAAATGCACTCTTACGAAGCCATGGAGAAATCTTTGGCTAACGTAAAAGAACGCCTGGTGAACCAGGAGAAGAGTCTTACCCAAGAGCTCTCGGACAAGGCCGAGCAAGAGAAACAAGAGCTCGTCCGGGAGATGGTGGAAGACTCCGCCCAAATCCAACGCATGACCTGGGAACGACTGTTCCCCAGTGCCGACTTTGCCTCATGGGAAAGAACGTACCGCCAGTGTTCGGAAATATATAATCAACAGATCCTGGCGGCTGCTGAAGAAGAGGCGTTGGATGGTGCGTTGGAGGAGGAAGAGCCGGTTGTGGCGCTTGTGCCACTTGGGGGTAAGGCATCAAAAGATGGTGCAGCTAAGGCCGAGTCCAGCAAGAAGAGTGCTGACCAGGCGGCTGCTGCTGATACTGAACTGCCCCCTTCTTAAGCTTTTAAGTATTTTTTCTTTTTACGGCCTGCGTGCCGTTTGCTTTGTAATTACCCGGCCAGGGGGCCGGGGTTTTGAATATTCTGCTGGTCTTTTATGGCCGGCTCATTTTAATCAAATTTTTTGTTTTGGTTCAAATTTGTCTAAGTATTTGAAATTTGCTCACTAGACCGACTGTTGTGTATGGCCGAACGTTAAGACAGGTACAAATAGTAAGTATGCCGCCTATGCCCCTGGACGACTGGTTGTCTGTTTCCAGGATAGATGATCAGTCGGCCATTTAATCAATCGGTATTCGAACTCTTTATTTAATTTGACCAAGTAAATAGAATTACCTAGTAGCCAAGGAATTAAGTAGGAAAACAAGCGGCTGGTATCGGTTGTTTCCCTTTATTGCCAATGTTGGCCTTTAATTTGTTATTTGTTAACCTAGCAAGAGTATTGGTTGAGAGCCTTTGTTTATTAAAAACAAGTGGACGACTCATACCTTTTAGGCTCCATACTAAGTTTGAGTGACTATTAAGTTAACATAGGAGTTACTTAGTCTTTGTCACAATCTTGATTGAGTAGTAGAGGTATCAGGCGGCGTAGGCCGGCTAGACCCCTTGATTCACCAATGTTTGTTGGCTATTAACTCAATAGGTTATCCAGTAGGAATAGGGGTTCGAGTGCCCTTGTTTGTTTAAAACAGGCGGACGACTCAAACTTTTTAGATTCCATACCAAATTTGAAGGAGTGACTATGAGTTAACTTTGGAGTTACTCAGTCGCCATCACTTTTGTTTGAGAGGTAGAGGTACCAGGCGGCGTAGGCCGGCTAGACCCCTTGATTCGCCAATGTTTGTTGGCTATTAACTCAATAGGTACCCCCTGCATTTATCCCAAGTAATACAGGCGGTTATCTGACTCAGATGTCAACTGCTACCATTGGTTTGGTTAGTGATAGAGTTATCTTTGTCTCAAAAACGGCTACGTGGTTGCCCTTGGGGACAGTCGTATAGGTGCCGTGTAATTAGTTTATAGAACAATGTTCCACCCAAAAGGGAGCTGCTCTCTGCGACGAATTTCATCCGGAGGGATGCCGTCGGACGCCTGCTATGATGTTGGGACAGGTCGAATTAGTTTTGTAGTTTTGATCAGGTGGCTTGGCGCCTGGTCTGATCATTCGGCCGGTGGCCTTGGTAAGTTCTTGGTGAACGTAGGTGCTAAGTAAAAGAAGGGTAGCCGCCTGTTAGTTACAGGATCGGCCAGGCCCTAATCTTTTTAGCTAAGTATTGTGAGTAAAATACTCGATGGAGAGTAGCCGACTGTAAAGGAACAGACGGCATGCCCCTCTAAAGATAAAGAGTGAAACTCAATGGAGAGTAGCCGACTGTAAAGGTACAGACGGCATGCCCCTCGTAATACAATATTGAATAGTAAGTGCAAACTTTATTAAGTAGCTCTTTACTTTACATCATTCAGAAAAAATATTTTTTAAGGTTATCTACGTTCCAGGTTCGAGGCAACGGTTGTCCGTCTGGTGTTTCCAGACGGTAGGTACCGTCCCTGACTTCCGCATAGATTCGGTAGGGTCCTTCCCAGTTGGGAGTTAGTTTTCCAGACTCATTGGCCCTACCAACTGCTTCCATTTTTCTAAGTACAAAGTCCCCTACTTTGAGTGGACGCCTGTATACTTTCTTGTTGTATGATCTAGTCATTCTCAGGCGATAGATCTCATGGCGCAAAACAGCATTGCCCCTCTTTTCAGGAAGTGAGTCTAGTGCCAGGCGCATAGCTTCCCAGTTTGCCTCTTCGTCATATAGCATTACTCGAAGAGTCGGCTCGTAGTGTTCTATTGGAAGAACAGCTTCTGCACCATAAGTTAGGAGGAAGGGAGTTTCTCCAGTCGCCCCTTTTTCAGTCGTCCTAATAGCCCAAAGAACATGTGGTAGTTCCTCTGCCCATAGGCCGCCTGCTCGTTCAATCTTTTTCTTGAGACCGTCTGAGATGATTTTATTAAAGGCTTCTACCTGGCCGTTTGCTTGTGGACGGCCGACAGATGCAAAGTAATGTGCTATTCCTTGGTCTCCCAACCAGCTTTTGAGAACAGGCGTCTCAAATTGGGGACCATTATCAAAAACCATAGACATGGGAACCCCGAACCGAGTGATGACGTTTTTCCAAATGAATGAAATTACATCTTTCGTCTTGATTCCCTTTACAGCCTCCGCCTCTACCCATTTAGTGAAGTAGTCAACGGCAACAAGTATATACCTTCTGCCGCCTGTAGCAGGCGTATATGGACCCAGAATGTCCATGCCCCACTTAGCAAACGGTAGTGGGTTGTGAATGGTAGTGAGGTCAGTAGCCGGACGGTGAATTAATTTGCCAAACCTTTGGCACTTGTCACATTTTTTCACCATCTCCATTGCATCTGCTTCCAAAGTAGGCCAAAAGTAGCCCTGCCGCCTTGCCCTTTGAGCAAGCATCCTTCCACCTATATGGGAAGCACAGAAACCAGAGTGAAGATCATCTAGTATCTCTCGTCCTTTTTCAGGAGTAACACACTTTAAGAAGGGTTGAAGGTGCCCCCTCTTGTGAAGTTCTCCCTGTATCATTTCAAAACAGGAGGCTCGTTTTTTCAGTGCTGCCGCCTGTTGAGGATCATCCGGCAGTGTACCGTTTGTCAGATATGCCCTGATTGAATCCATCCAGGTTGAGCTTCTCTCTAGAATTCCAATAGGATTTTCCTCGATGCTTCTCTTCTCCATTACTTCCCAAAACACAGTTCGAGGAGTATCGGAGGAGGCGGATGATGCTAATTTCGAAAGTGCATCTGCCTGGTTGTTTTCTGATCTCGGCACTTGGATCAGATGGAAATCCTCAAGGGAGCCGACTGCTTGTCGGACCGCCTGTAAATACTTGATCATGGCCGGATGTGTTGCTTCGTATTCTCCATTGTACTGACTCACTATCAGTTGTGAATCAGAACAGGCGTCTATTTTCATTGCCCCTGCCGCCTTACACATGCGGATCCCGGCTAGTAAAGCTTCATATTCTGCCTCATTGTTTGAAGCCTGGAAACTGAAGCGTAGAGCATACTCGAACCTGTCGCCCTCTGGAGATTGACATACGACGCCTGCTCCACAACCGTTTGAAGTAGAGCTTCCGTCCACATATACCTTCCAGACTTGGTCTGGAACTTGAGAGTCAGGAGGACGGGTCATCTCTACAATAAAGTCAGCAAAGGCTTGCCCCTTCACTGCTTTTCTAGGCTCGAAAGTAACTTCGAGACTCTGCATTTCTATGGCCCATTTGATCATTCGTCCGGAGGACTCCATGGTGGTAAGGGGCCGCTTGATCGGTTGGTCGGTATACACGACGACTGCATGTGCCAGAAAGTAGGGCTTCAATTTTTTAACAGCCATGAAGAGTGCAAGACCAAATTTCTCCACTAGGGGATACCTCAACTCGGCATTTTTCAGTACGTGACTGACAAAGTAGACCGGAAGTTGACAGCCGTCCCTTTCAGCAAGGAGCACCGCGCTTAACGCATGATCAGAGACGGCCAGGTACATGTACAGATTTTCTTTGGGCAAAGGGCTGACCAGCCTCGGCAAGGAATGCAAGTGAACCTTTAATTTCTGGAAGGCGGCCTCAGCATCCGGCCCCCATTCAAACCTTGCCTTTTTCTTAATTGCCTGGAAAAAGTATAGGCATTTGTCGCCTGATCGGCTTAGAAATCTTCCTAAGGCCGCCAGACAACCTGTTAACTTCTGAACCTCTCGGACGGTACGAGGCGACTGCATGTCAATGACCGCCTGTACCTTCTCGGGGTTCGCCTCTATTCCTCTCTGGTTGATAAGGAATCCGAGAAATTTCCCAGACTCAACTCCAAATACACATTTCTTGGGATTGAGCATGACATGGTGCCGCCTGAGTGTGGCGAAAGTTTCTCGGAGATCCGTCAGATGATCTTTCTGAAGTTTAGTCTTGACAATCATATCATCAATGTATGCCTCGACGTTTCTCCCAATCTGATCAAAGAACACTGTGTTTATCATTCGTTGGAAGGTAGCCGGGGCATTCTTAAGACCAAACGGCATGACCGTGTAACAGTATAATCCCTGATCAGTGACGAAGGCCGTCTTCTCCTGATCTTTCTTCCATAAAGGAATTTGATGAAAACCAGAATAGGCGTCCATAAAACTCATCAAGGCATGGCCGGCTGTTGAGTCGACCAGGTTATCAATTTTAGGCAGAGGGTAACTGTCTTTGGGGCACGCCTTGTTTAAGTCTGTGTAGTCTACACACATTCGCCAGGTGCCATTCGGCTTTTTAACAAGCACCACATTTGCAACCCAATCTGGGAAGTAACATTGCCGAATGAAACCTGCATCAAGTAATTTTTTGACTTCGGCGGCTGCCGCCTGACCTCTTTCTTCACCATGGTTCCGTTTCTTTTGTCGTACCGGCTTCTTTTTTCGGATCCACAGCGAGTTTGTGTACTGCCAGATCAGGACTAATGCCTGGCATTTCATGGACTTCAAATGCAAAGATGTCCTTGTATTCTTTCAACAGGTTGTGAAAGTCGTCCCCAAGGTTTCTCAGAGCAGTCGTCCCTACTTTGACTGTTCGGTCAGGATGGGAGTCGTCTAATATCAGGTCCGCATGCTCACCAGCCGGCTGAGGGCGGAACTCATCCGGCCGGTCCTCTGCCAATGATTGCTATTTTCTTGCTTTTCTTGCGGACTCAGTCTGGGGTGCCTTTCTCTTTTTGTTGCCTGTTTCTTGAACAGGCGCACTTTCCTTGACATTGTCAAGGTCTGTTTTTTCTCCACTTGACCCAGTGGCCATAACAGTGGGCTTGACATCCGAGAGATAGCACTCTCGGGCCATCCTCTGATCTCCCCTTAGGGAGCCGACTGTTCCATTGTCCCTTTCAAACTTAAGCAGCATAAGTGACGGGATTATAACAGCCTTGGAATTATTCAGGGTTGGTCGACCCAGAATCATGTTGTAGGCCGAGAGTTCCTCTACCACTAGGAACCGGACTACCATGTGTCGTCCTTCCCCTTTTTCGCCCAGGCGGATGGGTAGATCTACTCGTCCCAGTGGGTGGACGACTCCTCCTCCAAAACCTATTAAAGGGTGGGAGGCCGGATGTATGCAGTCCGTCTGATATTTCAGTTTTGACAGACATTTGCTGCTGATGAGATCTGAAGAGCTCCCGGTATCTATGAGGATTCGACCAACTCTCTGGTTGGCCACTTTACATTCAATAACGAGAGGGTCGTCATGCGGCCCCCTTACCCCTCCTAGATCCTCTTCAGTGATGACAATCTCAGGAAATGTATATTTAGACGGCCGTTCTTGGTGAACGGAATTTACATCTAACCGCCTTATATTATCTTTGTTGCCCCTAATAGTGGGGCCGCCTCCTGAGAAGCCGCCTGCAATGGTGTAGACGACTGCATCATCTGTATCGGAACTGTCGGCCTGTTGATTCTTTTTGGCCGACTGCTTTTTTGAGGAAGTATTCCCCGTAGATTTCTTGACATAAGTGTCAAGATCACCTTGATCAGCCAAGCGGTCTAGGTACCGCATGAGACTGATGCAGTCATTGGTGTGATGACCAATGTCATCATGATAAGCACAGATTTTGTCTTGGTTCCGGTTGCTCGCAGAACCCTTCATGGGGAGCGGCTTCTCAATTGAGAGCCGTCCCTTTATTTCTTTTAGGATAAACTGGTTATCCTTGTTAAACACATACTTTGGGGAGTATGGTTTGAATTCTTTTTTCTTTTTCTGGGCCGGCTGTTTAGAGAACAGCCGGCCAGACCTCTTTTCTTTTTTCATCTTTGTTGGACGACTGTTTCTGTCGTCCTTCTCTATTGTCGAACCTCTTCCCTTCCGACTGTTTCATCGTACACAGATCAGTCGCCTGTATATAGGCTTCTGCTTCAATCAAGGCCTCTTGAAGAGTCGCCACCCTTTTTCGAACTAAATCAAATTTGAAGGTAGACCCGTCTTTGAGACCTCTAAAAAAGTCAGTATAAGCTACCTCATCCGGTAACCCTTGAATCTGTATTCTCATCAGGTTGAACCGCCTGATGTAGGAACGAAGCCCCTCTTTCTCGCCCTGCTGAATTGTTCCCAAATCAAGGGTCGTTTTCTTCGCAGGGATGTTCATAGCGAAATTGGAGGCAAATAAGTAAGCAAGTGTCCTGAAGCTGTTTACACAACCAGTCGGCAGGTTGCCGAACCATTGCTGTGCAATTCCCTTGAGAGTCGCTGGGAAACACTTGCACCAAGTGGGATCATCCAACCCTTGAAGGTACATCAGGTTGGTGAATGCCATCAGATGGTCTTCTGGGTTAGTAGTGCCGTCATAGGCGCCTACTAGAATATTTTTTACTTTGGCCGGCTGAGCGGCTTCAGTAATTTCCTTGGAGAAGGCCGTCGGCTGTTCACCAAGTCTAAGCAGCCGTAGCTGCCAGTCCATAGGTTGGACGTTTTTTGCTGCAGGTCCACCAAATGGAGGTGGCTGCATAAAATACTGTTGTTGCGGCACAAATGGTAAGTTTGGTACCGCCTGGGCACTATGAAAGTCAGACTGACGGGAGGTGCCGCCTGACTGACTCTCATGGTACGACTGAGTTGGCCTCATCGAGGCATTTCGCAAACTGTCCTGAAAATTTGAAGTAGAAGCCGACTCTGATAATCGGTCACTCTTCTTCTGCTCTAGCAGGTGCCGAGCATCTGTGAACGTTTGCTTTGACCCGTCCGCCTGAATATGACGAACCGGTTTCCTATTTCCCGTAGGATAACGGAGTTTTGTGAAATCAAGAGCAGACGGCTCCCGCTTCTTGAATTTAGGATGGGGAGTCGCCTCTCGCCCTTGAACTGACTTCCTCTTTAGTGAAGTGGAAGGTTTCTTGGCCGACTGCTCTTTGACTGAAGCAGGCGGTTTTTTGTTGATCAACTCTTGGATCTCTCCCTTGAAATCCCTCATGAAGGTCATGAGTTCGTTCCTTGTGATGGGAGCAGACCCATCAGTCGGCTGTTGCCGAGCAAGCGGTGCGCCTGCTGGCTCGCTTCCTGTTTGAAGATACTCCCGTTCCCTCATTTCGGTATGACGGGTACGTCGGGCCCTTAGGGTCTCGTCTGGAGCTGTATGAGTTTCAACTTCAAATTCACTTTCGGTATCATGGTCCGACTGAACTTGAGGGTCGTCTAGGGGACGCCTCTCTTCTGGAGTCGGTACAGACTTGGATGCCATCTCTGAAGTACTCTCCCCACAGACGGCGCCAAATGTTTCGGGGTTTTCTGATGTCCTGCGGGAGAGTTACAATTCCGAGACTGGAACCGGACGCCTGTACCTGCAAAATAACGGAGACTCCTGAGAGCTCCGCCTCCAACGGTCAAGTTAGTACCCGATTAAGGAGTAATCAATACAGAAATTAAAGTAATGAGATCTCTCTAGGTGAGAGTGCTTAGTGTTGGTAATCTGTGTTGTTAGCGAGATTAGTCGGTTGTTAATAACTCTGTTCTTCTCTGCTTGATCTCTTAATTATTCGGTCTTCCTTGATTAATGAGGATTAATCGAGTATTTATAGCCTTGGGAAGCGTGCAACTCTCTAGGTTTAAGGTAAACCTAGGGCTGATCGGGCCTCTAGACTGAAATGGGCCTTGATGGCCGGTTGTCCCATTTGGCATGGGTGGACACGTGGCGTGTCTTAAGTGGTCCATGGAGGACGTATCTGTGATTGACACGTGGCAGGCTCCTGTTGGCCTTCGTGAAGGACACGTGGCGGAACCTGGTTGGTCCACTTGTCAGACGGTGATTGGTGGATAAAAATCCCCTAATCAGCACGAGCTTCCATCCAGTAATAATAATAATAACAATAATACGAAAAGTCAAAAACTTATCAAGATATTATACTTAATTAAAAAGTGTATGCTTACACAATCACCCTACATCTAAGAGTGAAAAAGTAAATCTTGCATAAACTATACAGTGTTTTTGAAAAGTTACAATTTGTTAAGTTACACCACCATCATCGGTTAAAAAGCTCCCAAACTATGTAACAAATTGAATGAACAAGAATGAGATGAAATGAAACCAAACCTGGCACTGACTGAGGAAATCAACATCACGCTCCAAGTTGTCATCAAAAGATTCACCCAAAAGTGCAAGTGAATGAAGGATCCAATAGCAAAGCCATGGTCGACTGCACAACAAAGGTATCATCTTTCAAAACTTTCCATAGGTGGGGCCATTGGATGAGATTGTGGGATGTGGAAGAAGGATGATGAAGGTTTGAGTAACTCTCGTAAATTTTTCGTTGTAAGCGATAATCTCTGTAGTCTATAATACGTCGTTTATTTTGTTGGTCCGTGCTAGTAGCTCCTAAGACCATAGAAGCAATGTGACCACGTTTTTTCCAAGACATTAACCATTTCGGCTTCATTCTTTTAAATTAGAAGTTGTGGTCTTTTTAAGCTACGAGAGTAGATTATACTATATGATGCTAGCGTGACGGTGAGCAATAAAACTAGCGATTCAAAATATGAGTGTTTGGTAAATTAGAAGTTGAATTTGTAAACTTCATAATATATGTGTGTTATTTTTACCATCGTATGTTAACTTTCATCCTCCATGTATGTTGACATAGAATTTACAGTACGATAATTTTTTATGTGGCAAAATCTTCCCATGTAATGTAAAACCAATTAACAGTTGTGGGATTTGGCCATTATCTCCTACTTGCCACATGATTCCTATGCAATGTCACCTATACCCAAATCGTACTTGCTTCAATGGGTACCTTGCTTTTCAATTTTATATACCTACAATTTTGCAAAGGGAGGCAACTTAGGAGAAGAACCAAGACTAAGTTTATGGAGATTTTTTATTCAAGTTCAATTTTGATACTACGGATATTATTTTCAAGCAGCACTGCCACTTCAAAGTTCAAACATAACAAGAAAAGTTTAAACACTACTTTTACGACTAACCACCACCTTAAACACTATGGAGTACTCAGCCAAACAGCCATATTTCATCAAACCTTAGACCTCAAATCATTACTTAAAAAACAAGACCGTATCTTGAATTATTAGCATAACTTATCTTAACTCTAACTCCATACCCATCTAAACTTAACATTTAAAACTTAAAAGTGCATAAGTATCAAGAAGAAAAAGAAAACACACTTGGCATCAAGAACACAGAACGAAGCAGGAAGCCATTTGAGGCCATTGGTGAGATACTCGGCGTGCTTATCGCTCGCAATTTCCATCCTTTAAAAGAGGCAATAAGCAATTGAGAATCAGAACAAATAAAATATACTTTATACAAAGATAAAGATAGAAAAATAAATAAATAAATAAAATAGCAAAGAATTAAAGAATACATGACAGTTTGAGCTCTCCTTGGGAGATCTTTGAAATGTTGGTAGATGCTAAAGACTTTAGACTCCACCATCCCTTGCTCTCTCATTGTCACTGTGACATTCGCTTCCGGTGCCGCCTCCATCGCTAAGGAAAATTCACAACCAAATGACAATCATAAAAATTACAGTTCAACAAAAATCAATTTGGTAAAGCTTTGTATGTGACGCAATGGTAGATAGCTTCGACAGAAAAGAAACAAAGAGGAAGAAAATTAAACTAACAATTAAACTAACGATGATGTTCATAAAGTTCAATAATCCACATCAGAATAACCTTAAATTGACTACACTGGCAAATTTTTTTATTTTTTATTTTTTTTACAATAAGTACTAATAAAGAAATACAGAAAATAAAGGCAACCAACAAACTACACTATGCAAACCCAAAAAGAACCTTGCGAGCAAACTTTATTCGAGCCAAGTTGGAGTACTTGAAGCCACACTAGGCCCACGACAACGCTTTGCACCCACACGAACCACTTGGCATCCTAAAAATGATCTAGGTTGATATACCAAAGAACTCATTTTCCTAAACCGAGGATGATAAATAGATTGTTGATGGCGAAGTGGTTGCCCGAAGACTTGGCTGCAAAGTGGAGAACTGAAAACCTAGAACACAAAGTCCTGCGAATTCATCTCTCCCATATGACTGTCAAAATCAGAAAGGGCAGTCATGCACTCCAAATCGTTGTGCGTCCCTAGAGCACCTAAGGACTGCTCAAAATGGGAACCGGCCATACTCTGGAATGGGCACCGTCCGCCGTTTCTCATCACATAATACCTTTTGTGAAGTAACGGTAGGGAACATCACTACACTTGACTTCACATCGTGGGAGACCTCTATTCTGTCGTAGTAGAGGTGATCACCTCCTTCGGATAAGACTGCAAAACCGGAGCATAGGTGGAATGCAAAATGGGAGGTGACAGGAACTCTAAAGTGAACCAACGCCGGGGGGACTTAACTGAAGTGGGAATAGAGGTCTTTGCTTCCCCATGGGGGACCTCTATTTAGATAGAAGTTTTACTGGGATGAATCCGAACTGAAATTAACGACATAGACTTAGAATGGTAGAACTGAATGACCTTGCCTTGCATAACCTACTGTAAATTTGAAGAAGAAAGCTGAAGGAATGTACTCGAGCCATGTCGAGAAACAAACTCGTGCATACGAGGAGGTGGGAAAGACTTACAATCCCTGTCATTACCAACCGAGTTTGATTGGAAATCACATTCCATATCAACACTCTCCGGTGGTGGGAAATTACATTCTTTATCACCACTAAACTTAAACCACTACACTGAAAAACAGCAATTGGAGCAGCCACTTCCACAGAACATTGGGAACTTGGGAAGTCGACTCAACCCCTCTATTTTTTGTCGACTAACGACACATCTTGTGACAAACCTTCAACACAATGCAATTTTGTTACCACCTTGGGAGTAGTAGGATCACTTTAGTAGCCTTAACCAGATCCTTTCAAGCAGAACGAAGCTTGCCCAATTCTTGATACGCAGAAGCCCTCCTATAGATTAAGATGCAAAGCAAAAGCCAATAATCGACACGAAGAAAAAGCTTCCATGGAACACGGCATAGTAAAACACAACAATTTACTAGCCAACTCATACTTGGAAAAGGCAAGTTTAAATTGAACAGAGTTCCCTTGTTCCTTGAACTACAAGTAACAAACTACAACATCACTGGGTTTATCCATAGAGGAGAGAAAGTGGATGATACTTTCATCATTAATCATCCGGAAGATGAAAAAAAAAATGAAGGCAGGAAATAACTCCATAATCAGAACTAGAAACAAACTAAGAGCAGGGCAACTAAACAAGAACAACTAACAACCAAAGGAAAAAGGAAATTCCACCTAACACATCATCTCATCAGCTTCTAAAAAGCAAATAACTCCGAAACTCTAAAACAATCCCAAAATAAACCAAGGTAAAAAAAAAAAAAAACTAGGAGACAACACCTTAAAAGGCAGAAGAAAACCAAAAGTAAAAACTAGAGCAGGCACAACCTAACCCAAAGGAAATAGCATGCAGAGAAGGAAAATAAAAAGCATAAATTTGACAAAGAAATCTAAACCAAAAGTAACGAAATTAAAAAGAAAACGAAAATGAATTAAGCAGTAAACAACGGGAAAGGGAACGTAACACCTAGATACAGAGTGGACAACGCTGCTTCAGAATGATCTTCCTCGTCAGCCGCACTTTGAAAGAGGTGAAGCGAAACAGCGAATCAAAGAAACTATAAAGTACCGGCTACCAGCCTCGCCTCGCCGGCGACGGCAAGGAGAAGAAGTGCCAGTCACCGGCAACGGCTAGGAGAAAACAGAGAATGGGAGGAAGGCGGTGGACGAAGTGGCGGTAAGGGTTTTATAGAGAGAGAAAGTAGCTCTTTTGCGTTGTTTGACAATTAAACTAACGATGATGTGAAATTAATAATCAATGAATAAGAGAAGGAGAAAAAAATTAACATCGTACCTTAAATGCTGCTTCAATGGAGGAGAGAAAGCTCAGAAGTCGCTTCAATTCAATGGCTTAATGACGGACACTACAAAAGCCACTGTCAAAGATACAGCCGCCACTTCAATTTCGCCGGAAAACTCTTCATCCACCTCAATCTCGCCGGAAATCTAGGAAGTGAGCAAGGTATTCGATGGTCTGTTTTAGTAACAGTACAATCTAGGTAGTGAAAAGACCGAAAACTACTCCCTCCAGATTTTTATTGCTTGTTCAATTTTATTACTAGTTTCATTTCACCGGATACTAAGTTTTATTTTACAATGGGGATCCAGTGGCGGATCCAAGATTGCTAGGATGGTGGGTCACCAAAAAATTTTAGGGTCTAGTTCTTAATTGATTTTATTCCAAATTTTTTAAAAATTCATATTACAGTACAATAGAACACATGAATATATGTTGCAACCAAATATTACTTAAAAATTTATATTACAATCCAAAAGTAGTACAATTTTTATCAAATTAATCCAACTCAAACAATTCAATTCAATCCAACTCAAACAATTCAATTCAATCCAAGTACAACAACAATACCAAGACCAATTCAAACAACAATTCAAACAACAACAATCCAACAACACCTCAAAACCAATTCAAACAACAAGTAAACAACAACCCAACACCAATTCGAATAACAACATGTAAACAACATCCCCACCCGTATACCAATTCAAACAACAAGTAAACATATCTCAATTACATAAAATTACAAATGAATAAAATTTAAATTCAAACAAAAAATTAAATTGCTAACTCATTTGATTTGAATTCAAAAATCCCTAAAATCCAACATATTAACTTCGATAATACAACAATGAAACCCCAAAATCTTAAAATAAATTCAATTATCTAATTAAAATTCAAAAACCCTAAATCAAAAAAATTAATTAAACAATTCCCCACCCAGCCCGACAGCCACTCCCTCCCCCTGCACCACCACCGAAACCACCCTCCTTCCAGAGCCACATGAGCGCAATAGACCCCCCACCTCAGCCCCACCAACGAAACCGCCCAAAACTTGAATTCCGCAGCCCGAAACCACCCTAAATTCCCATCCCTTTCCCCACCCCGAAACCCCCACCCCTTTCCCTGACCCGAAACCGCTAGACTCGAAACCCCTACCCCTGAAACCATTCCCCCACCCCTCGGAATTTGTGAATTTGTGTTTTCAAGGTTTCATCCTGACATTAAAGAGTTACACAAACCAAACCCTGCAACACATTAGCAACCAAAATTGACTCAATCATCAAACTAGACTCCAAAAATTACGTTAAATTCTTCGAATATCTATAACCAATAGTTCAATTATCCAGCGTCGAAGAACCCTAAATTGAGTATATACTGACAATTAAATACACGATTAACACTAGATTGCCAAAATTAATATTAGATGATTAAAGAAAAAGAAGCATCTAACCTTAGAGACTGCTTCAATGGAGGAGAGAAAGCTCAGAAGCCGCTTCAATGGAGAATTTCGAGTACGCTTCAATGGAGGAGAGAGAGAAGAAGGAGTACAGCGAGAAAGCGTGAAATAGATCTAAAGGGGGGAAAAGAAAATAAGATCAGAAAATAATTTATTTATTTTTTTTATAAAATAAAATAAAATAATACTGTGTCCTGGGATCCACGATGACTACATGTAGGTCCGTCATCGTGAGAATATTCGATCTTTTACCAAATTAAGCTTAATTACGAAACTAATTTTTAAAGTAGACACGTACCAAAACTATTTAACAAACTAAGCTACTAAGGTATATTGATTATTTTTTTTTTAAACAAAAAAACATAATTTCTGAAATTAAAATTTCCAAAAAAAAAAAATGAGTACATAAATCGTTGTCCCAGACAGCTAGGACAGCGTTTTATGAACTAAATAAAATTTGGGAAAAAAAATTGTAAGTATGTAAAACGCTGACCTATAGGCGTGCGGTTTGCAACTTTATAGGAAAACGAAAGCTGTAAATGATCATAGAATAAAAAATACGAATGCCCTCAATTAGTGTGAGTACTCGTTTTTACCAGAAAATCAAGATCTACGAGAATGCGCAGTCCACGTCGTCCAATTCCGTCGGGTTTGAGATGATTAAGGGGAATTTCGAGGGTATGGGAAACTCGGGAGGGCCTCGGGGATCCGATCAAGGCGATTATTTTTCTTTTTGAAACACCTAATTTGAAGGGCACAAATCAGAAATCCAACCGGATCTGTCGCCTAATTCCCAGATAGAGAGATTGCGTCCAAACTTTGGGGGCCCATAACTCGAGCTCTAGGCGTCCGATTGGGGCAATTTTTTCTTAAAACGGCTTGTTTTTTGGAGATCTAGAACTCCATAATTAGAACTAGAAACAAACTAAAAGCAGGGCACCTAAACAAGAACAACTAACAACCAAAGAAAAAAGGAAATTCCACCCAACACATCATCTCATCAGCTTCTACAAAACAAAAGCTCAAAGAACTAACCTGGAAAACAAATAACTCCGAAACTCTAAAACAATCCCAAAATAAACCAGGGTAAAAAAAAAACCAGGAGATAACACCTTAAAAGGTTGAAGAAGACCAAAAGTTAAAACTAGAGCATGCACAACCTAAGCCAAAGGAAATAGCAAGCAGAGAAGGACAAAAAGGCATAAATTTGACAAAGAAATCTAAACCAAAAGAAACGAAATTAAAAAGAAAACGAAAATGAATTGAGCAGTAAACAACGGGAAAGGGAACGTAACACCTAGATACAGAGTGGACAGCACTGCTTCAGAACGATCTTCCTCGTCAGTCGCACTTTGAAAGAGGTGAAGCGAATCAGCGAATCAAAGAAACTATAGAGGACTGTCTACCAGCCTCGCCTCGCCGGCGACGGCTAGGAGAAGAAGTGCCGGTCGCCGGCGACGGCTACGAGAAAACAGAGAATGGGAGGAAGGCGGTGGACGAAGCGGCGGTGAGGGTTTTGTAGAGAGAGAAAGTAACTCTTTTGCGTTGTTTGACAATTAAACTAACGATGATGTGAAGTTAACAATCCATGAATAAGAGAAGGAGAAAAAAATAAACATCGTACCTCAAATGCTGCTTCAATGGAGGAGAGAAAGCTCAGAAGTCGCTTCAATTCAATGGAGTGTACACGTCTCTCTCTGTAAATGCTTTAATGGCGGACACTACAAAAGCCACCGTCAAAGATACAACTGCCACTTCAATTTCGCCAGAGAACTCTTCCTCCACCTCAATCTCGCCGGAAATCTAGCAAGTGAGCGAGGTATTCGATGGTCTGTTTTAGTAACAGTACACTACTCCCTCCAGATTTTTATGGGACTTGTTATTCATCGCCCGCAAATCTCTACATAAAGCCCACATTTTATAATTTTTTGACAAATTTGCCCTTTTTATAATTTTAACCGAAGATAAATTTTTCGCACTAAAAAAATGTGGAGCAGCACCGGATCGCCGAGGATCACCGGAGAATCGCCGTCGTCATCGGAAAACGAGGTTCGTAACGCATCGTAAGGACGAAATGGTGGCTGGCGCCTAGCCAAAAGGCCATGTCGTGGTTGTGGCGCCTAGCCAGGACGCCGCCACCGTGGTAACGGCGCCTGGTGGAGAAGCCTCGACCATGGTAGTGGCGCGTGGCCAGGACGCCGGAGCCACGGCCAGGGCGCCCGGCCAGGACGCCGCCACCATGGCGGCGGCGTCCTGACCAGGCGCCCCGGCCGTGGCTCCGGCGTCCTGGCCAGGCGCCACTAGGGGAATATATTTTTAATTTTTTTTTTTTTTTTTATTTTGTTTTATTTTGTTTTGTATTTGTTTATTTTTTTTATTATGGTTTTTTTTGTTTGTTTATTTATGTTTGATAAATTTGAAATGAAATGTGTGTTATTATTTTGTTTTTTAAATGTATTATGCGTTAAATATAAAAATGATATTTAGAAATTTAAAATTTAGAAATTGCGTTTGTGATAATTTTGTGTTAAGTGTATTAATTTAATCTTAATGTAATTATATTTATACGTTATATGTTATTGTTACAGGATTATGGTGGAGACGGAAATGATTACAGTAGGATTTTTGTACATGATGGCCTGTTCGAAGATGCTCAACAAGCGATTGATTGGGCAAAACAGGTTGCAATTAGATCAGGCTTTTGTTTAGTAGTAGCAACTCATAAATCTCAACGGGATGGTAGAATGGATCGCATTTTGAGATGTGACCGTTATCGCAAAAGAGAAGAACGAGATTTCAGTAAAGCGATTCGGTTTGACTCAAAGCGGAAAGGTTGTGGGTGTCAGTTCCGAGTTAAGGTTCGACAACATCAAAGGCGTGACGGTTGGGAAGTGAAGGGTTACGGCAAATGGGGATATCACAACCATGAGCTGATAGCATACAAAGTGGGGCATCGGCAGTTAAGCGGCCTAAGTCCAGCTGCGAAACTAGTTGTAAAAGAAATGAGTGATGCTCAAGTGAAGCCCGCTAAAATATTAGCGTCTGTGTTAGAGAAATTCCCCGAAGACCAGCCAAACCGAAAACACATCTACAACGTCAGACAGAAATTGAGGTTTGAACGGTCAGAGGGAAGGAACCCTATACAGCAGCTTCTGCACCAGGCACAAGCACGTGGTTACCTTTACTGGTTTGAATCTGACGAAGACACATCGGAGGTAACTCATTTGTTCCTTGTCCATCCTGATTGTGCTGATATGATTTCGTCTTGGCCATCTGTGATTTTGATCGATTCAACGTACAAGACAAACAAGTACAAGTTCCCACTGGTTGAGATGGTTGGGATGGCTCCAACGAACCAGAACTTTCTGATTGGTTATGCAGTCATGAAGGATGAGACGGCTGCGAGTTACCGTTGGGTGTTGGAAAAGTTGAGAAACTACATCGGCCCAAATGTACAGCCATCGGCCATCGTAAGTGATTGTGAGGGAGGTCTTTTGTTGACTGTTTGATTAGTTTACTGTTGACTTGTTTATTGTGTTTATTGATGTGTGTAACAGGGAGAATGGACATTGAACATTTTCCATATAAGGACAGGATCCCTAATATCATGATGCCATTCTTGGACGGGTGGAATGATGTCATTGCAGATGGTAACTGCGGATTTCGGGTTGTGGCGGATGTGTTTCAAATGGGTGAAGACAACTACGGTTTAGTGCGGCAGTTGATGTACAGTGAAATCGCATCAAACCGAGATGTGTATGGCCATGTGTACGGCGAGGACTTGGATAGGTCTCTGCAGCGTATCCGGTGGGGAGGGGGACCTTGCGATCAAAATCATTGGTTCGATGCGCCACTTGATCTCTTTGTCGTTGCAAACATCTACAAGTGTGCAGTCATGCATTTCGGCCTTGGTTTACATAGTCGAGCCTATTATCCATGTACAACGGTTCTGCCCTGGTGTTCGCGCGAGACCGTCACCAGACCGGTAAGGGACGTTGCTATTGGATTTCTTGGGCCGTCATACAGACATTTTATCCGATTAGACATGTCACCCGATTTTCCGGTCCCACATATCATACCGAAGTGGTATGAAATTCGTAGAGCAAGCGTGGAGGGTTGGGATGCTTTGTACCATGCTCGCGTGCAACAGTGGAACAATTTAATTGCCATGTAGTTTTTGTTGATGTACACCTACCTTTTACTATGAGGCCTTGTATTGTCAATACTATGTCATTTCTATGTGTTCATTTTTAAAAGATAATGTTTCATTTTAAAAACTAACAACAATAATTTCACAATATTACAAACTAAAAAGATAATATTGAATTTTAAAAACTAAGAACAATAATTTCAAATATTACAAACTAAAAAGATAATGTCTAATTTCAAATATCAGTAATCCCTCTGTGACGCCCACTGCCACTGCTCAAGGGTCCGTTCCAGATCGTCAATAACAGCTCTGCCTGATGCACTCGTCATGCAGTCCCTTTCCTCAAAAAGTCGGTGTCCCAACTGCATAATCTTGCCCATCCACTACACAAAACAAAAAACATGAAACGACGTATTATACATATATATATTAAAATAAGAGAACAACAAATAAAAGATGAGACGTACCGCATAAGAGGCAGTGGCAGGTGGCACATCGTCATCATCTGCGTCGTCGATGTCTTTGATCAACCTCGGGTGCGAGTGCCGGATGTACCATTCCATGTAGTGCTGGTCACACATGGCAGTCACCCCACTTGGCGGCCGCTGCAGCTCCGCCGTCCATAGGCGGGCAACCATCGGAAACTGCTCCCACATGGATATCATGTTTGCCGGCCATTGGACGACGTACTCCTTCGACGACGCAGATCGTACCGCCTTACTGGGCCATGCCGGTGGAGGTGGGACAACTTGGACAAATCCAAGCTGGCGAAGACAGCGCTGCGGCATGTACGCCTCTACGATCTCGCGATACTGAATCAGTCCGGTGTAGAGGGTCCTGGGTACCCTATTACTAGGGTTCTGGCCGAAAGGCATCCAGTTCACCTGCACATTATTTAAAATCAGTAACAGTCATAAAATAAAGCATCAGATTGTAAAAGTAGAAATAATTTAATCACTGTACCTCTAAGGGGGACATCCTGTCAAGCGATAACCGTATGGAGCGCAGGCGGTCAACGGACTTCTTCTCGACACGCGGACTCCACGCACAGGCACGTGGCTGGCCATCACCAATGGGAACCGGGTCGCGGTGTGGTCGAAACGCAGGAAAATACTCGTATATCCAGGTCTGTAACAACGTCAGACATCCAGTGATACCTGCTGCATCAGCCCGGCTCGAGAATCCTAACTGGCGATACAGATACGCCAGCGTAGCCGACCCCCAAGAAAACTGGCCTACTCTGTCGTGCTCACACGCGTCAACTATGTCGCGTGGCCTGAGCTTGTTCCCGCTCTTATCCGGAAACAAGGTACACCCGAGAAGAAGAAAAACATATGCAGCCAGCTGTGTGTCCTGCGTCCTACGTGCCGTAGGGTGCAAACATCGCTGCAAGACGGCTGCGATCTTAACGCCGCCGTGATCCCACACACCAAGTGTCGATGTGTACAGCGCAGCCCTATCCACCGCCAACAGCTCCGCTAGTAAATCTGCCTGATCCGCATCAGTGACGACAGATGCTCGGTTTCCCTCCACGGGAATCCCAAGGATGGCCTCGACGTCATGCAACATGATCGTCATCTCACCGAACGGAAGGTGGAACGAGTTCGTATCCGGCTGCCATCGCTCAACGAAAGCCGTGATCAGCGTCCAGTCAATCCTGTCGTGCATGATTGCAGGAAGGTGACTCACTCTAGTGCCCCTCAATCGCCCGACCATCTCGCTCTCCTCCGGCCAAGCATCAGCCCAGCTACACAAAAACCAACAAGTCTTTTCCCGGGTTTGGCATTTCAAAATGCCTGTATCCAAAGCCCTCTCCTGGTCCTCCCAAATACGGGTAGCGATGTGTCCTAAAACAAAAAATATAAACAACAAACTAAAAAATGAAAAACATAAACAAAAACAAAAAATCAAACTAAGCTTAATTACTATGTTTTATTTCACCGGATACTATGTGTCCTATTCACCGGATACTATGTTTTATTTTACTATGTTTTATTTCACCGGATCTTTTAGCAAACTAAGCTTAATTACGAAACTCATTTTTAAAGTAGACGCGTGGTAAAATTATTTACCAAACTAAGCTTCTGGGACACCGTTTTATCCCCTTATTTATTTTGAAAAACTAATCAACATATAAAACACTGTCTGGGACAGCGTTTATATATTGATTATTATTTTTTTTTTAAAACATAATTTCTGAAATTAAAATTTCCAAAAAAAAATATAAATTAGTACCTAAAACGTTGTCCCAGACAGCGTTGTATGTATTAAAAAAAATTTGGGAAAAAATTGTAAGTATGTAAAACGCTGACCCATAGGCGTGCGGTATGCAACTTTATAGGAAAACGAAAGTTGTAAATGATCATAGAATAAAAAATACGAATGTCCTCAATTAGTGTGAGTACTCGTTTTCACACGGAAAATCGAGATCTACGAGAATACGCGGTCCATGTTGTCCAATTCCGTTAGGTTTGAGATGATTTAGGGGAATTTCGAGGGTACGGGAAACTCGAGAGGTCATAAGTACGGCCTCGGGGGTCCGATCGGGGCGATTTTTTTTTAAACACTTTATTTTGAAGGGCACAAATCAGAAATCCAACCGGATTGGCCGGCC
The DNA here is from genome assembly GCF_001683475.1 of Chenopodium quinoa. NCBI lineage: Eukaryota > Viridiplantae > Streptophyta > Magnoliopsida > Caryophyllales > Amaranthaceae > Chenopodium > Chenopodium quinoa. The sequence goes on along the minus strand of NW_018742309.1, from coordinate 4,933,780 downwards.
AATTCCCGAATAGAGAGATATTGCGTTCGAACTTCGGGGGCCCATAACTCGGGCTCCAGGCGTTCGATTGGGGCGATCGTGTGTATTATTCCGATAGAGGGTTCGGAATTATCAGAAAGCTAATATTAATGTATAATTAATGTTACGACTTAATCTTTATTGAACCCTTCGGGTCGCACCCCAATCGAATAACTGATCCGAGCCGACGAATTAACCCGAAGGATTAGATGAGTCATTAGAGTATTACGAACAAAGGCGTCGGATATCGAGCTTAGGGCGTTGAAACCGAGCGTCGCAAGTCGAGTCGAATTTAGAATTCGACGAGACGTAGAATCAAGTAAGCAACAAGTGCAAGCCAAGCCGTAGCCTAGCATTGGCCTAGCCATGCGAGTGCTAGGCTAGGCGAGGGCACCAACCACATGCATGCTAGCGTGGTGGGCATTGCACACAGCCACACGCATAGCCGCAGTTAGGCTGCGCTTAGCATGCAAGCATGGTGCTATGCGTATGCATGTTGTGCGTGCTTGCTAACATGCTAGGCCTAGCGCCCAGCTCCTCACAGCATCGCACTCGCACAACACACGCATTGCTAGCAGCGTGTTGTGTGTGCGTGTGTGTAGCTGTGCGTGCTTGCTAGCGAGCAGCACCAAGCAGCAACCCTTGACCTTGCCTCTCGCACAACAACACGCACCGAGCAGCAACATCGCAACAATGCATGCGTGACCTGCTTGCTGCACGCATGCGTGTGCTGGCTGGCTGGGCTGCCCAGGCTTGGTGCTAGGCACCATCTGGCAGCCTTGGCAGCCAAGGCAGGCTGCCAGCCAGCCAAGTGGCGTGGTCAGCCCGGTCACGGGAGGGGACCTATTTGGTTGGTTTTTGGCTTGGGGAGCAAGGTGTTTTGGTCCCCCCCATTGATGGTCCTCACCAACCTTTTTCTCTCCATATGACACTTGGAGCTTGTTGATTGCTTTGCATTTTAAATTGTTTTTTATTAAAATAAATTGGTGGAAAATTACAATTCTCCCACATTGATGGGAGAAGGGAGATCAAGGCTCCCTTCCCTATAAATACCCAAGTTTTGGGATTTGGGAAGAGCACTTGAGTTGAACTCAATAAGGCATCTCATCATTAGTGAGAAAAACTTTAAGTTCGTAATACTCTAGTTTTATTTAGTCAAGTCCCGACTAACCTTCGGGATTAAGATCGCTCGGGTTGGGTCGAGGGTGTGAGCCGTAGGAGGCCTACGCACTTGCGAGGTTAAGCTTTCAAGTAAGAGCTCGTTATCGAGCGAAGCACGCTTCGAGGGTAAGATCGTCTTTTCTCTTTCTCTCTCTTTTGGTTTTTAATTATGTGATTGCAGGTTTAGTTGCTTTAATTAGTGGGCGGGTCTTGGGCGAGTTTTTCTTCCACGTAGTGTCGAACATTAAGAAACCCAACAGTGGTATCGAAGCCGCGCTCATTTTAATTAATGTAACTAATAATTAATTGAGGTGATTTAAAATGGATTTAAATTCTGGTTTTGCTTTCTAATTAGATTAGTAGCTCGTTTTAATTAGTTTTAATCTCGTATTTATACTAATTTTGGCCAACGAACCTAGATTTCGACTTTAAAATAATGATTTTTGGGCGGAATCGATGTTTTAAATCGTTTTTTACTCTTTTTAAGGACATCCTAGAAGCCAAACATGTTTTTTGACAGGGTCTAGTCGTATCACCTAATAAAAAGAAATTCCTAAGTCCTCTAACTAAAGCAGATAGGGAAGTAGGGTCGAATCCACAGGGAAACAGTGTTCTTTTATTCCTAATCAATAATTATAATCTAAATTATTAAGTAACCTGGTGTGTTGTGTGAATTAAACTAATAATAAACTAAGCAAATAATTCTAAGGGAATAACCAATAATAAAAAGCTCTAGGGTATAGGTTCACCAATAAACAATATTCCAGGGTAAAACATACAATCAATTATCAATGCATAAATTAATCAGATTATAAAGGGCTGTCGCTACGTATTATAATCACATAATTAATCTACTGGTATTAAATCTCATCTCTCGAATCTCGACCTAACCATTAATAGATTAACATGCCTATTGAAACTAAGCCTAAATATCAATTCTCATCTCTCGAATCTCGAATCAACATTGCAAAACTCATACAATTAAACCTGCGCAAATATAATTGCATAGCATTAAATCAATCAATAGGAAATTAACCAATCATCAATAATAAATAATAATAAATTACCCCTTCATATTATTCATGGATCCCCATAACCCTATAATTAAACTACTCACACATACTTAATATTAAACTAGGCAAAGCAATTAAAGAAAGCATAATTAAATCAAAACAATGGAATTACTGAAAGTAAAGAGGGAAGAAATCGTTACCAAAATTAAAGGAAGTAATGAATTACATAAATCAAGAGTGTGTAGAGAGAAAAAGTGTAGAGAGAGAAAGTAAGAGGGAGAGAGACAGGGAGAGAGAAAGAAAAGTCGTCCGTGTCAAAGACGCCCCTAAACTCACTTAACAAAAGCGTATTTATACTAAACTATAATCCTAAATAAAGAAAAAGAGGAACGAAAATAAAAATCCTACATAAAACACGCGTCCGGTCGGGCGAGGCATCGCCCGGTCGGGCGCGCCTTTTTGATTTTAAGTGTGTAGCTCACGCCCGGTCGGGCGCGCATCCGGGCGAACCTTCACCCTATGGTCTTCTTCACTCGCCCGGCTGGCGCGCCTCAGGGTGAGGGCACTGCCCGGTTGGGCGGATGCTTGGGCTTACTCTTTGTAGGGTTTAAAGCAAACAAAAACAAGTCAAACAGACTTTTTCACAATATTCAAGCAAACTGTGAAGAGATGGAGAAAAAATGAATCTGATGCAGATTTCAAGTGTTCAAACTCCAAACCAACATCACATTTCCCTATGTATGGACTGTTGAAGCATGCATCAGAAAAATACACACAGCCAATTCTCAGAGATTTTGAAAAAAGAGTTAACTTATTTAATGGGGTGCATAACATATCTGCATGGTCAATTGGGAGATCATTACTTTTTTGAGGTGCAAATTGAAAGTGACAGATCATCTAGGCAAAAGGTCACATTTGTCAGCTCACAAAACAAAGTTGCATGCTCATGCAAAAATTTTGAAGAAGTAGGATGGCTTTGCTATCATTTTTTACGTATATTACACTAGCATTCAGTTACAAGAATTTCTGAACATTATATCTCAGCAAGATGGACAAAGATAGCTAAAGATGATCATGCAGCAGAAAAAATTCAACATAAAGAGATAAATACATGTCTTGGCGTCACACGATGGCAAGAAAGAGCTACAATCTTATTTTTAAATTTCAACACCACAAAGAGACACGTGGCTTCATAGAGGGAGAATTAAGGAAAATTGAAGAACAAGCATATCATATAAAAAGAAAGCTAGAAATGCAGCAAGCACAAGAAGAAGGTGAACAATCTAATCAAACCACGAAAGATTAGCAAAGTGAAGAAGAAATACCAACAGTAAACAATCCTAATCAGGCAAACACAAAAGGAAGAAGCAAAAGAATTAAGGGACACTTTGAAAAAGAAAAACAACCAAAAATAAAGAAAACAAAAGCAATGCAAGCCAAAGGAGACACAAGAGAATTTGGAACAATCACACCAATTCTAAATCCAAAGCTATTTCAGTTTCATTATTATGGTTTTTTCTTAACAATAGTTTCAGTTTCCGAATAATGTAAACATAATATTTATTAATTTATCATTTACTTTTACCTAATGTTTCAATTTTTATAAAGTGTCACTTATATTGTAAATAAGTAACCCCTAAAAGTACCATGTAATTAACCCATGAATTAATCCATCCCAAAACCCAATCCAAGAACAATAGTGTAAACAAGTAACCTCAAGTAACCCCTAAAAGCACCAAGCACCAAGTAACCCCAAGTAGTGTAACCAAGTAACCCCTAAAAGCACCAAGTATAAGTAACAGCCAACCCGAGTCAAACTGTGACATAATGTTTTAATTTTTGAAAAGTGGGATTTATATTGTAAATAAGTAACCCAAAAGTACAAAGTCAGTAACCCCATAATTAATTCCAAAACCCAATCCAAGTAGCCCCAACTAAGCACTAAGCACCAAGTAACCTCTAAGCACCTAGTAACCCCAAGTAGTACGTGTAACCAAATAACCAAAAGTAATCCCTAAGCACCAAGTAACCCCAAGTACTGTAACAAAGTAACATCATGTACTGTAACCAAGTAACCCCAAAGCACACAAGCATAATTAAAAGCACCAAGAAATAATTAACCCCAAACCTCAGTACCAATCAAACTAAATAACACTTAAACACAAAAGAACCAAAAAACCCAGATCCACCCAAAAATAGTAACCCCTAAGCCAAGTTATGACTAAATTTTACACTAGTAGAAATGATTTCAAATATTAACAAACAATGTGTCAAGTTCAAATGCAACTAATATTAACAAACTATGTGTCAAGTTTAAATGCAACTAATATTAACAAACTATGTGTCAAGTTCAAATTCAACTAAGTATAAAAACCTAAAGATATAAAAGTCAAATATTAACAAACTATATGTATTAAGTACAATTTCAATTAAATCTAAAAACCTAGAGAAAGTATACTTCTTACTTCCTTTTTTAATTCTTCTTCCGTGTACTGATTTTGGATGCTGGTGCTTTAGCTTTAGCTGTTGGAGCTGGTGCTTTAGATGGTACTGGTGCTTTGGCTGCTATTGGAGCATATGATGCATTGCCTATTGATTTAGATGCTGGTGTTGGTGCTTTAGATTTAGATGCTGATGGTTTAGGTTGTACTACTGCTTTAGCTGCCACTGGAGCATATGATGCATTGCCTGTTAATTTTCTTTTCGTAGCCGCCTCTTCTGTTGCTATTATAGTAGCCACCAAAGCAGCTGCTTCTTTATCAGCTTTAGCTTTTCTTCTTCTTTCAGCATCGACGCGTTTTGTAGCCCCTTTAATGAGCTTCTCATTCATTAAAACTTCAGAAATATTTACTGCATGGTTTTTGACAAAATCTTGAACACGGGACAAGACAAACTCTCGTTCCTTATTCAAATCAGACAGGACTAATGAAGCACAAATTTCAGCTCGGTAACAACATCGTTCAATAGCCTTCATAACCATATAAAATAAATTAAGTCAAAAGAATTGAAGAACTGAAAAGTCAAATGGAACCCTTGTACAAGAATATAAAAATACCTGGGTTAAAAGATAACTTTTAAATGGTTTGCCAAAATACGAAGCACATCGAAACAGACAGAACACTCCACAATCTACATTTCCACCAACTTTTTGTCCATCAACTTAAATCATCTGGATTGGAAAATCCTTCACATCTTCTCCCTCTTCATGGCCTTTAATTGTCAAATACCTTGACATGAGGTATCTCTAAATAAAACAAAGTAGACTTAATTATAACACACACACAAGCAGGAAACAAAAACAATAATAGAAAAAAGTAAACAAGTAACCCCTTAAGTGACCCCACCATATCTAACCAAGTAACCCATCCATTTCTGACAGAGTAACTCCCTAAGTAACCCCTCCATATCTAATAGAGTAACTCCCTAGGTAACCCCTCTAGAATTTTATATGTAACCTCTCTAGAATTCCATATGTAACCCTCTAGTAACCCCCCTAGTAACCCCTCTAGTAAACCCCCTAGTGACCCCCTAAGTAACCCCTCTAATAACACCCCCCCCCCCCACCAGTAACCCCCCTAGTAACCCCTGCATATCTAACCATAGAACTTCAAAGTTCCAAGTAACCCCCTAAGTAACCTCTATAAAAGAAAATAATATAAGTAACCCCAGTAAATGTAACAAAATAATATATAGAAAACCTTACCAAACAATAGGTAATACTGTAATACACAGTATGCAATCCATCGAAATTTGTTGAAGGTTTCCCTAACTCCTCATCATATATTGTATACTTCCTGTTGTCCAGATAATCAATGATTTGGTCAAAAAAAGTTGACAATAGCAACGACATAGTGACTGTCATAGCAAATTGGCATAAAAATCTACAAAACAGGGAAAAAGAAAGTTATTTCATTAAATAATTCATTCACTTATATACAAAAAATTTTGACAAGAGATCAGTTTTGTACCAACATAGCATCAAAAAATTTAGAACATCTGACATTTAAAAACCAATAATCCCATGCACCATATACATCTCTTTCATAAACACATCCATCTCTAGCAACAAGACATTGCAGAATAGGCCACTACATACAACAAACAAGCAAAAATAAGTGAATGAGTTATTGTATCATTGTGTTAAAGTATTACTGTATATGTGATATAAACATTTAAGACTTACCATATGTTCAACACCAAAGAAAACTCTACCATAAGTGAAACCTCACAAGATTTCCTCCAAATTCAAAAGAATATAAAAACAATCCATCACACGACTTGATATTAACTGGTTTGGGATCAATGTTTTAATTTCTTCACGAGGCAAGTTCTATCCATTAGAATAATTGAATAAAACCTTTGTAACACCCCAATAATTCTCTATTTTTACAAACCACTTACTTAAATAAAATAGAGGAGAACTATTGACATGTTACCGCCACGTGTTAAAACATTAAGGCTTTATCAGAATATCGCAGCGGAAAAAACCAAACTTCAGTCTTTAAAACAACATAGTTTAGAAAACCAATAGATCAAAGCTTACAAACTAGAACCATGTAAGGCCCTTATTTAAAACCAAACCAATAATCAAAATCCAAATCATAAATGAAATAGTAAAACTTAAATAAGCTTAACACAAAGAACGAATACTCTCAATCACACCAATCCTTTAACAATGCGTTTGTCAAGATCCTTGAAGTTCACATCATCAAGCTAACATGCGCAAAACTGTTCCCCAATAATATAATTGTAATAATTGGATCACCACAAGGTCATTGAAAGGCAAAGGCCATGACAAAAACACACACACACACACACAAAAGCACGCAATTAGCAAAGCTGAGTACATACAAGCTACGACGCACCAACCTAGCATGCTCAACTAATTAAAGTAAAATAAACATGCAACATGAATTCATCAATCAAGACTCCTCACTCAAACAGTTCATTTAACTCAATATACTCACTAACCAATTCTAAATCACTTTACTCTTCATGTTTAATTTAATTAATTTAATTTGGAGTAAGCAATAGATGAGGTTGTCCAATCCACCAAATCATTTTGGTCCCAAATGACCATTTAAAATAAAAATATCGCGATGCAAGAATGGGCACGACTCCATTCTCACAAATTTAGTCAAGGATCCCATCTAACTTTCATTATAAAATAAAAGTGTGATTACCAAAAGAAAAGAGAACATGTTGATCAAACAAGCCTCGGAAAGCCACGGGCTACCACCGTGTACCCCAATTTATAATTGTCAATACTCTAGAAAAGCACACTTTTCTAGAGTTTTATTGCTCATCCATGTTTCACTTTACGTGATTACAAGTTTAGTTAATAGCCGACCCATTTAAGTAACCATACACAATAATCATTCATATAATTCACTTTTAATCTTATTTAGGACAATGATGATCATCACAAATTGACCTTTAATTCCTTTAACTTCCAAAGTATCCAAATTATTGAACATTGTCAACCCGCCTAACCAATTTGGCTTAATCCACCTTTACTCAACATACTAACAAGTCATGCTTGAGTAATAATAAAATAATAATAACCTTGTGGAATAATTAATAAACTCAATCCAGTTAAACCCTTCAATTCCAATCATTCAATATACCAAATGTGGTTAATAAACGAATCCAATAAAAATATGCTTGTATCAACATTCCATACAAACAATTAATCCAATAATTCAACATGCTTGCATCCATAATTCCATACAAACATAATCAATTCACCAAAACATGTCTCATAAACATAAGCACATGAATTAATTCAATGTTTAACCAAACAATTTCCATCTAAGAGTTCTATAAACATGAAACTAAGTTCTTTCCTTTAGGTACCTAAACATGACACTACTTACAACGAAGTAGACATGTACATACCTCGTGTAAATACTCTTTGTGCCACTTTTAATCACTTAAAAGTCTCCTAGGGAATAATCACCTCCTAGAAAACAACCAATAGTCATAAATTAATACCCAAACTAATTTCCAGCAATATAACTTGATTAAAAACTCCTTAAAACTTCCTTAAGACATGTTTTTATGCTTAGTTAATCATTAGAAATACATTAGGTACAAAAGTCTCAATTTAATTAATCATAATAACCCTAAAATCCCAAATTTAATAAATTAAAACCGTAGATTTATAATTCATATATAAAATCTGAAATTTATAACAACCATAGTAAACTGAAATTATAACTTTGGATCATCAAAACATAGTTTTGATTCGAAAAACAGAAACTTTATACTATAAAATCAATACATAAACATAATTAATAATTTTAAGCAAAATAAGAAAACAAGCCGGCGGTGGGCAGCCGGTGGTGACCGTGAGAAATTCTCATGTAAGAAGAAGAAAGAGGAAAAAAAAAAAAGAGATCGAAAAGAATTTAACTAACTTTTTTTGTGTGGGAAAAATTTTGGGGATTAGTAAGGTATTTATAGGAGGAAAATTATAGGGTAAGTAGGGTAATATTGGGCCTCATGAAAATAAATAATGGGCCACTTGATTAATGAAATGGTTTGGACTTTTGTTTTGATGGTAATGAATTGTAGGATGTGAATACATAAAAATCATTTGTAATAAAATAGTTTATCAACCCAAATAATAGTTTGAAAACTTTTAAAATAAATTCCTAAAAATACAAATAATTATAAATAAAATAAAATTTCATTTATAAATTATTTAAAAATACGGGGGATTACAACCTCCTTGAAATGAAAACAAATTCAAAAGTCATTAGTAACCCCAAATTCCTTTATATAACCCCAAATCCCCATATATACCCTACCCTTATAAGGTTTTGATAGCAAAACAAAAAGTAACACGAACCCTTTAAGTAACCCCTACCCTATATGTAACCTATACCCTATTGAGTCTAGAAGTACTCACAAACAACAAGTAACCCCTGCCTTAAAATAAGCTTTAGGTAACCTCTACCTTATTAAGCATAGAAGTAACCCACCACAAACAGTATGTAACCCCTACCTTAAAAGAAGTCAAACCCTTTAGGTAACCTCTATTGTATTAAGCATAGAAGTAACCCCCAACAAATAATAAGTAACCCCCTACAAAAAATAGGTAACCTCTACCTTATTAAGCATAGAAGTAACCCACCACAAACAGTAAGTAACCGAAACACAAGCATTCCATATATAATCCAAAACCAAGTAACTTACGATTCTTTAACACCAGAATAATTCTCAACAAAGCAATAGTAAGCAACTTTAAGCCTTAGCTCCTTCATTGCATATATTTTCTTCTTGTTCTTAACCCTTAAAGATTCTGATGTCAACTGTAATGTATAACCACCACGTTCACCACAGTCAATATTACAACTTAAAAGACCAGCAGAATTAGACACAGATCCACTACTATCAGAATTTTGAGGAGCATCCTTAACATCAGGAAATTCTTTCATCTTTTCGTTCAAAGCTTCAAGAGCCTCTTCTTCGATATGACCAGGCACACTACACCACATTATTTCCTTCTTCCGTCTAGGTTTTCTAGAACTACCTGATCCCGATTTATTTTTTTCGCTCGAGTCTCGGAAACTTTCCCCTTTAAAGTATTACACTGAACAGATACAACAACTGGAGCAGATGAAGCAGTGGGAACAACGGTAGATGATAAAGCAGAATCCATAATAGGAACAGGAGAAGATACAACAACAAGAACAGGAGCATGTGATGAAGCAGGGAAAACGCTAGAAGAAATATCAGCAAGGGCAGAAGATGCTACTGGAGCAACTAATAGCAGGGTAATTGAAGTAACAGGAACAACATAAATATCAGGATTAACTTCTTCTATTTGACTATCTTTAATATTGGAAATTTCCTGTATCTCAAACAAAGAATCACCCACCACAGCTTCTTCCATTTGAGAATCTAAAATATTCTGATTTTACATCCTGTACTTCCAATTGAGAATCATTAGTATTCTCATTTTTATCACTCTCAAATACTTTTTCATGTTGCTCTTCAACATGAGAAAGTTCAATTTGAGAACCATCAATGCTGCGATTCTTAATAACAAGTATAGCAACATCTTCCCTTTCACTAGAGAAAGGCACCTCCTCTGCTTGTAAAGATTTTAACCACCATCTTCAGAAATAATACCACTAGTAGCATCTTCACTAGCAGCTCTTCCATTTGTATATCTTTAGGACTCATATTCTGAATATCCTCGTGACTTTGAATAACCTTAATCTATGTTCTTGAGGAAAGTCTTCTTCAAGATGAACTCCACCTTCATCTTCATTAATCAACCTTACCACATCATTCACAACAACATTTGAAAAATCCACCAAATTAGGATCAATTTCTGGTGGAGTTTGCTCAGAAACTTCAACAAAAATATCTTTAACGACTTCATTCCCACTTTTTACATTTGGAGTTAAAATGGGAGTTGAAAGCTCTTGATTTGAGTACGAAAACAACTCAAATGAAGGCATATCCCTTCAAATTTCTTCATTTTCATACTTTGTTTAGCAATCATACCAATTTGATCCCAAAAAGACTGATCATTGAATATTGAATCCGACTGAGAGAACTTAGGAGATCTCTCCTTCGAAGGAAGCTTGGAATCTTCATGAACAGCTACTGATTGCTGCTTAATTGAACCAATGTGTTGTTCACATCGATAAACAATTAGCTTCAAATCTCTCTTCATTAATAAATACTTCTCCTCCACATCCTAAAATAATTCAATCACACTGCAAATCTAAAAACAACACATTAAGTAACACAAAAACAGAACAACTAACACATACAATACAATAAGTAACCCCAATTACTCATTACTCAATAAAGATATAATATAATCAATTTCAATAACTTATATGATATATCAAGTAACCCCAAAAAAATAAGTAACCCCACACACCTAAACACTATATCAGTAACCCCAAAAAAATATATAAAACAAATTAATATATAGAGTATAAACTAATTAGTATATCAAGTAACCCCAAATCAATAGGCAACCCCAAATCAATAAGTAAACCCTCAAGTAACCCCAAATCATAACCCTTATTAATAAATCAATAAGTAACCCCAAAACATCATATAACCATACTAAAAATACCACAAGTAACCCCCATGAAATACATAACTAACATGTAATTCCAGAATAAGATAAAATAGTTAAAACAAATCAAAAGTAACATAAACAAAGAAACAAATAAATAACCCAAAAACATGATAATCAAAAGTAACCCCAAATCAACAAATAAGTAACCCTAAAACAACATAATCATAAGTAAACCCCAAAAAACAAATAAGTAACCTCATAATAAGATAAAATAAGTAAAAGTAACCCCAGAACAAGATAAAATAAGTAAAAGTAACCCTAAAACAAGATAAAATAAGTAAAGCACATCAAGTAACCCCTAAAAAACAAATAAGTAACCCCAAAACAAGATGAAAAAAGTAGAGCACATAAAGTAACTCCCAAAAAACAAATAAGTAACCCCAGAACAAGATCGATAAAATACGTAACGCACATCAAGTATCCCCCAAAAAACAAATAAGTAACCCCCAAAAAAACAAATAAGTAACCCCAAAACAAGATGAAATAAGTAAAGCACGTCAAGTAAGCCCACTATCACAACATATAAAAAAACTTATTGTACTTACATTCTTTGCAACTTTATTGATTTCTTTATTTGATTCAATTTCTTCTAGAAGATCAAATGTAACAAACCGCAAAGAAAATGAAGATGGCTAATCTTCTCCTGCTTCTTCTCTGCATGAAAAATTAAAGCAGATGAAGATGGCTGCACATTTTTAGTCATCTTTTTCTTTTGATGTTGTACCACTTCTGCAGCATCACTTGCTTTCTCTCCTTTTTTCTTTTAATGCTACACCACTTTTGTAGCATCACTTTCTTTCTCTCCTTTTTTCTTCTTAGATTTCTTCTTGGCTCCTTTCTTCTTCTCTACCTTCTCTTTCTCTTTTGAAGGAACCTTCTTCTTCTTCTATTCCTTGTTTACTTGTTCATCTTTCTCCATGTTCTCTTTTTCCTGTTGATCCTCATCTTCTTCCTCAAGAACAGGAAGCTCCAAAACAGAATCAACTGTAGTTATTGGATATGTAACTTTATCCAATTCACCAACACCATAAACTCCATTCTCATCAACCAACCTTTACCTAAACTTGAAAGGAATGGTGTCCTTCCAACAAGTGTATTATTCCGATAGAATGTTCAAAATTATTAGAAAGCTAATTCTTCAGTGAGGTCAAGTGATCAGAATGCCTAGGTGGAGGCCGCTTTCGATCAATAATATTAATGTGTAATTAATATTACAGCTTAATCTTGACTGAACCCTTCAGGTCACACCCAATCGAGTAACCGATCCGAGACGAACAATTAATCCGAAGGATTAAATGAGTCGTTAGAGTATTACGAACAAAGACGTCGGATATCGAGCTTAGATTGTCGAGACCGAGCGTCGCAAGTCGAGTCGAATTTATAATTCGACGAGACGAGAAATTAAGCAAGCGACAAGTTCGAGTTAAGCCGTAGCCTCGCATTTGCCTAGCAATGCGGGTGCTAGGCTAGCTTAAGATGCCATGCGCATCACTAGGCATACCGCAAGCATGCTAGCAAGGCTGGTGCACTAGGCCGCAAGCATACTAGCAGCTAGCGCGTGCTAACGTGCTAATGTGTTGGGCCACGCACCCTGCCGCATCATCGCTAGCTCAAGCACAACAGCAGCGCGCTATGCGTGCTGTGCTATGGCGATGTGTGCTAGCATATCAGCCTCACGCATCGCAACCTCTCGCACACAGCCACGCATCGCAGAATCGCCTAACATCGCTGCGTGCTATGTATTGTGGCTGTGCATGCTTGCGTGCTGGGCATCGCAGCATGCTATGTGCTGAGGCTAAGCATGCTTGTGTGCCAGGAAGCGCCTAGCATACACTACACAGCAGAAGCAGCCTGCATTGCATGTGTGGCTTGCTGGCTGCGTGCATGCGTATGCGGGCTAGCTAGCCAGCCCAGCCAAGGTGCCAGGCGCCAGCTAGGCAGCCTTGGCAGCCAAGGCAGGCTGGCTGCCAGCTATGAGTGAGCTGCTCTTGAGTTTTGATGGGGACCGATGCTTAGTGGCCTTGCTTGGGGAGCAAGGGGATTTTTGGTCCCCCCTAGTGATCCTCACCTACTTTTGCTCACCCTTTGCCACTTGTAGCTTGTTGATTGAATTGCATTTTATTTTGTTTTTGATTAAAATAAAATAGAGGAAAATGCAAATCTCCCACATTGATGGGAGAATGGAGATCAAGTCTCCATTCCCTATAAATACCCAAGTTTTGGGTTTTGGGAAGAACACTTGAGTTGAACTCAAAAAGACATCTCCCTATAGGTGAGAAAACCTTTAAGTTCGTAATACTCTAGTCTTTTCTTGGTCTAGCCCCGACTAACTTTCGGGGTAGAGGCCGTTCGGGTCGGGTCTCGAGGGTGGACTCCGTTGGAGGCTCTCGCGCTTGCGGAGCTAAGGCTTTGAAGTCCGAGCTCTATAGGAGCGAAGCACGCGTCGAGGGTAAAAATGTCATTTCCCTTTCTCTCTTTTATGTTATCAATTATGTGATTAAATATATAGTTGCTTTAATTAGTGAGCGGGTCTTGAGCGTGTTTCTCTTCCGCGTAGCGTTGGACGCAACGAAACCCAGCAGCGGCATCGGAGCCGCGCTCATTTTAATTATTGTAACTAATAATTAATTGAGGTGATTTAAAATGGATTTAAATTCTGGTTTTGCTTTCTAATTAGATTAGAAGCTCGTTTTAATTAGTTTTAATCTCGTATTTTTACTAATTCTGGCCAACGTACCCAGATTTCGACTCAAAAATAGTGATTTTTGGGTGGAATCGATGTTTTAAATCGTTTTTGACCCTCTTTGAAGGTTGTCCAGAAGCCAAAATCCACCTAGAAACATGTTTTTTGAGGGGGTTATCGTTTTTGACGAAAAATTTTAAATCTTTAAACCTTGATTAATCATGGCATGTTAAAGGTAGATTAAATATATGGTTGCATCACTAATCTACTGCAATTATAAACCTTATTAAGCATATGTATGAAGTCATAATTGGTGCTTAATTTGGTGAGTTCATTTTTCACATAAACTTGAAATTCTCACATTTTTGCAAATAAATTGCTTTTTGGTGAACTTGTAATTTTGAAGTCCCTAATATCTTAAAGTTCCAATCTTTAATTGTTTATTTGGTTGGAACTTTGATTGCTAAATTCTATATTGAACTAATTTTTGGATTTAATCATTTTGAGTTGATTAAAGTCCTAAAAGTTCAAAACTTGTTATTGAAACTTAATTAATCTTCATATTGGAAGATGTAATTTTTCAATTATGCACAAGTTATTGTTGGAAATTTTTCATTGGATGAAAGGGTTTAATTTTCCAACCCCTTTAATTTTGTTAAATCTCATTATTACTTTCTATTTGATTAAATTAATTATGAGTATAGCCCTTCAATTTTGTAGCATCAAGATGGACCTAATTTGATTCACAGAATGGTTCTTGAATAATTTAGGCTTGTGCACTACTAAAATTGAATTTAATTAAGTTGGACTTGTTTTATTTTCATTTCGCTCTAAATTAGTTCTAAAATAAATTTAGAATTAATTTTTATCACACATAAATCGAGAATTAAAATCCCGAGGCAAGTGCACGCAAATCGAGGCAAAATAGCCCAAGCCACACCCTCAGGCTAGCCGGGCTGCTCAAGCAGCCCACATGTGGCTGCCAAGGTGCGAGGTGGGCTGCCTTGCCTCGTAGATGCGCTAGTGTGTGTGCAAATGTATGGTGCATGGTGCTACGATGTATATGCAAGGTTGCGCTTGGTGCTATGGCTGTGCGAGAAGATGCGTGTGGTGCGTGAGGGTGCCCGCATGCTGCTGGGCAGCAAGGCAGCGAGCCCCAGCCAGCCCAGCACACGCTGCCAGCACCAACATGCACGCAAGCATGCGAAGCTTGCTGCGATGCGTGTGGTGCAAGCAAGCATGGCGTGCTCTGCTAGGCAGGCAGGCCATCAAGCTCAGCCACAGCACCTAGGGGCTGCTAGGCAGCCATGGTGCGCAACCCAGCACCCTAGGCAAGCAGCTACATCCTTAGTGCCTAGCAAGCCTATCCCCGTGGCTTTGATGCTAGGCACTTGGGGTATGTTGTGGGCCATTTTAATTATTTTATTTAATTGTTTTAACGAGGCTAGGCCTTGGTTTTTCCGGCTCTTGCAAAAATAATTTTGACAAAATTTAGGTTCACCAACTTAATTAATTGGATTAATTAAGTTGGATGCGGAATTTAGTGGGAGCTTCGTTACTTGCATGAACTAATTACGTTTTAATCACGTAAAATGGTTAACAACTTTGACTAGTTTTAATTAGGCGCGTTAATTGGATTAACCACCTAAGTTAGTTACTAGTTTGCGCGTGTTATGCATTGTTACTTGTTTATCGTTGTAAAATGCATGGGCATTCACATATAGTGAATGGATGAATGGAATCTATATTGTTTCACAGGTTTTGTGAAAATGGTAAAAAGTGGGGCCCGACTAGGATAGTAAATACGGACTGCGATCCGTTATGTATTTTTGTAAATCTAAATACGCTTTACGTACCGTTGCGTATTTTTGTACCTTAATATTTAGATTATTTCTAGTCGTAATAACTAGTAGATGCTTAGTTGGCGGAGATGTCTCGAAGACGACGTTTCTAAGAAGACAAGCCAAAGAAGTTGCATCGGAGACCCTTGAAGATTTGAAGATTTCAAGGGGTCATGCTAGTTGCCAAATGCATCTTATATTTATGATTTATATATATTGTGTGTATATATGATTGAATTATATGATAGATGCATGTATAGGATTTCAAATGTTGCGATGATTAATTAAGTTCACTTAAATCAACCAACATGGAAATCCTGAGTCCTATAATATTGAGCCAAATTTGCCATTCCAAGAACGACACTTACCGAACTAATGCGCGTGGTGATGGGCTACGCCAAAGCGAGGCATCACCGCTTCCCTAGGAACGTTAGGTATACTAGGTATACAAGTCGTCTTGGTTAAGCTCAACGATATCAGTAAAGAGTCCTTAGATGTCGTGACAATGGAGATAAAAATGTCAAGGAGGCATTAGATACGACGTTTTATCAAACCAAGAGTATCTTGGAGCTATTAGAAATCGGATTGATTACCCTAAAATATTAAGTGTTAAGACAAGCCAAAGCATGCTTAATCACTTTCTGATTTTTGGGATCTTGGAATTGTTTTATTCTCGCCTAAAAGGAACAAATTTTTTAATGCGTGAATAAGACGTGTAATAAGATTGAAAGTTTTCATGTATGCTTTGAATTTCAAACTTATTATGTTATCAACTTGATAAATGGTTATACTTTGCACTTATATTTGTAGAATTCTAAATCAAATTACATTATTTTCAATGATTTGTAAAGGAAATCTTTTGAGAATGGTTCTCAAAGAATGGAAAGGCATTTCTAAAATACAACCTCTCATAATTGACTTTCAGGACGGTTGGATATCATGTATTCAAAATACTGGGTGGTTTTGATGAACATGAAATATTGAGTTGAAAGACTCAAATTGTCAATATTTGACAGCCAACATATCTTTTCGCTTCATACACAAATGAGTAGGACTCATTGATGTAGCAATTCAAGTACGAATTGAAGGAAAAGATGGAACTTTGTTTCACGACGCATTAGATGCTTAATTATGCCTAACAAAGTGTAAAAGTCAAGGCACTTAAATAAATGGTTCTTAAAGTTGTGAGATGGTGTATGATAAGAAATATAGTAAATAAGGAACAAAGGAAAGGAATAAGATTCCTTTACTACCCATGAGTTCATGTTATGGTCAACTTAGCAATTCGTTATCTTCATAAGTATTGGATACTGCTTGAGTGTTCTACTTTGAAAATGACCTCAAACCATTGAAGACAAGCTAAGTTATTGACTTACAAGCTTAGAATGAAGCAAGTAATGCTACATCAGTTGTAAGGTCATTTATTTTGTTTAAAGTCCTTTTAAGCCAAGGCTGGAACGAATAATGGTTATTGTGTTCTATAATCAGCAAACGATCCGTCTACACACGGAAAGACTCACATTTAATAAAAGAGCAATAGTTGCGGGTTTTATTTGAATGACATGGTTGTCTAAGCCATAAGTCAAGAATGATAGATTATAAACAAACATTTCCCTAACATGAAAACTCACAAGGTTCAAGTCATGGACATGATTTGTGTTCCAAACATCTTTAGCAATGTCACATCAACAAGAACATACTCAAGGCTCTATTAGATAGACTCTTGATAGTTGATCGATTCGGAATCGTTCTAAGACAAGCAAGTCTCACTTGTTGAAATCGACAAAGAAAGGAGCTATTGTGCTTGGCATAGACAATTGACCCCAAAAGCTAAAGAGGATTCCATTAATTCATCGTCTCACAAGAATTTGAACGAATGTGGCTACATTCATTAAATGTGAACAAACTAGACCTTGAGTAGCTCAAATGTTCAATGATGTATAGAATCGACTTAGCAAGATATCAAAACGTCTAGATTAGATCGAGCGATATTTGCTTGAGCCAAGAGTGATCGTATCAAAGTTATGAAATTGAAATTTCATAATGAGCTCCACAAAGAATATAGTATGTCTTGACGGAGACCTCGATGCCATTTGGAAATGACTCGAATGATGATGGATCACATCCCTTCCTATAAAATTCTTAAAGATTTGCACAAATGACTAATGTTACACTAAACAAAATTGTCGAAGCTATGAAAGGACACCATATTCAGTTATGGATAGAAATAGTTTCTAGCGTCTTTTCAAGTATATGTCTAGGGCTCTTAGCTCAGCGGGAGTTCTTTGACTTAGTGGGAGCTAAGTGGCTCAATAAGGGCTAAGGTAGCTCGAGAAGGAGCTAACTGTTTGTTACACAACGAACTTTTACCCAAAGACAATATACATGTCTCTTTGTGAGTATTCAAGTGAGACTATGGGCATTACTTCCACAACCTAATTTAGAACATAGTATGTGTTGCTCTAAGTGGTGTCTTTCTGGAAAGTAACACATTTCCAAAACGACAAGTGGGAGGAAAATGAACTCGATGACCATAGAGATAAGCAACAAACTAGAACTGAGAATCTCTGAAGACTTTAGAAGGGCTTCATGAGAATGATTGATCAAGAATACTCAAAGGACTTTACAAGTGCCTTAAATGAGAATTCAATACTCACAAAACTTTAGTAGTGGTGGAGTAAGATCAATATAATCAAAGGGCTTTAAAAGCACCTTGAAACTCAGTGTTTGATGCAATTACCCCGTATAGGTATAGAATTCACCAAAGGCTTGGATTGAATCCTATAAATTTCTATTAAGTTAAAAATAAACCTAAAACTTACAAGCATATTATTCACCATTGGATGGTGAGGGAATAGTGTCTTGTAAATTAGCTACGACAAATCCAAATTCCGAATAATGGTTAGAGGCCATAAAATCCAAAATAGACTCCATGTATGTAAATCATGTTTGGAACTTGATTCATTTGCATGAAGAGTGAAAGACGCATCAATCGCAAATAAGTTTTCAAGGAGAAAACTAACAAATATGGAAATGCATAAGCATACAAAGCTAGATTGGTTGAAAAGGATAGAATTAATTCACGGCGTTGATTTTAATAAAAAACCTATTCACCAATCGGAACGCTTAAGTCTTTTCGTGATTATTCTAGCAAAATTGCGCATATGAAATATGGAAAGATAGATAACAAAACCGCCTTCCTAAAATGGGATTTAGGAAGAGACTATGGAAATAGTCTAAGAGTTTTGAGAATCTAAATAATGCTAGAATTGAAAGCAAGCTCAAGAAATCCATTGTGGGATTAAGTGAAGCATTGTATGTAGGAATTGGAACATGTATTCTCATAAAGTTAATAAAAGGTTTGGCTTATGGAGAATCATAGAAATTCTTATAAACAAGAAGTTTAGTGGGAGCAAGAGTCAATCTTGTATGGTCCAACAAGAAGTTTACGAACTCTATTGTGAAATGACTGTCAAATGCTAAATTCTTAGATTTGAAAGGATTTTGACAACGGACCAATCAAAAGATGATACTTAGTACATAGTGGGAATTAAAATCTATTGGATAGACTTAATGAAATGTTTAAACGAGTAGAGGAATTTACCGTGTTAAACATGAAGGACTTTGAAAGGCTTTCAACCCATATGTATAAAACTAAGTAGATGTTTGAACTAAGTATAAGCTAGGCTAATACTAAATCAAACAAGAAAGACTCTAGGAGAGACTTTCAACCGTATCATATAGCAAACAGTTTAGCAAGACTCGGTGAAACTGGATGAGCTAAAAGGTCACATGAATGGAATAAATTGGGAATAATTCTGCAATTGAAACCATCATGTGTGCTATGATATGGAATCGTCACTCTACTTACATGCTCAAAGCATGAGAAGTATCAGATACCAATCAATTTAAATCTAAGTGATGAATCGTTAGATTATGATCAAGAACATCCAAAGTACTTGGATAAGTAGAAGGGATGAGTTCTTGACATATGGAAACAAATGTAATTTGAAAATTGATGTTGCAAGCACATCCTTAGCAAGGATTAGATCCTTAATAAGGAATCTGTTTATAAGCACGAACTAGAATGCGTCGTGGCTTGAGAATGGTAACATGGACGCGCATCCATGTATAATGTGCAGAAATTTAAGGTAAATTTCCATAATCACAAGTGATTAGGGTCTCCCAAATCATTGTGAGCCGTTTGGAATGAAATCTGAGCAAAGCACCATCAGAATGTCTATTGAAATATATGTTGAGAATATTGTTGCCTGGAAGGCAATAATAAGAAAGTGTTCAATGGAAAGTTCGTTGTCGAACGTTGATTGTAGGTTGTCAAGTTGAAAGATCTCAAGTCATGAAAATGAGTGGGAGCCATTACTTGGACAATAAATCCTAAATCATATATGATCCGCAACACTCTTAAAATTTTATCATCTTATTATGAAATTGTTCGATCATGAAGATGCTAAGATTTGCAAAGTAATAATAGCTAAATCTATGCAATAAGTGAACGACAACATTCACCATAATTGCATGAAAGAAATCAAGCATATTAAATATGGGTGTGATCTCTATAAATGTTTTGTGAAGAGTGTTACTCTTAAAACATTTGGGGGAAACCATTAATCATAAGATGAAACGTTGAAAAGTTTCATGGTGGAATAGAATTTTACTAATAAAATTCCACAAACTACTTAATTGTGGTTTAGAATTAAATAATGAGTCCATTTGATTTCTGAAAATATTCAAAACAGAGTATTTAAACCTGTTAAGTGAACATTGAACATTACAATCGAAAATTATCCCTAATCAAGGCCATTTAAATGATGGACGATTAATGACCACTTGAGATTAGTGTGTAGTATGATTTATAGCACCGTTTCTTGTGCTATGAGGACATGATTGTCATAAATCATTTACACAGGTATTGGTTTGGAACTATTCCAGATCGACCTATGAGAGTACTTTAAGAGATTTAAAATCGTCATAAATATATTTCTCATTATAGATATCGGAACCTTTTTCCTCGACCATGAGTATTACAAGTTCTCTTGTTTGAGTACTAGTCGTTTTGATGTTGTCAAACATCTGTCGTAAATGGGGATTATAACGACAACACTCGGGTGACTAGGTCCTCTTATTAAGGGAAGCTTACAGTACAAGACTGGGAATGTCCCCCTATTAACAATAGGGAATATGTCTTTGTTGTTTACAAGGCCTCTCAAAGAGCAAGACTGTGAAAATGCATGGCCGTGCTCAGATGGATTTTGGAAATCATCTGCTTATTGACCGTCGAACTCGGAAATCGAGAAACACTTTTGGACGTAATAAGGATGACGAAGAATTTTACCTTATAGTTCATGAAGAGACAATAAGCGACATAGGAAATGGGTTGTACACTAATTGCACACTTGTCCGGAAGGACAAGTGGGAGATTGACAGGAATGGTGTCCTTACAACAAGTGTATTGTTCCGATAGAGGGTTCAGAATTATTAGATAGCTAATTCTTCAATGAGGTCAAGTGATCGGAATGCCTAGGTGGAGGCCGCTTTCGATCAGTAATATCAATGTGTAATTAATATTACAACTTAATCTTGACTAAACCCTTCGGGTCACACCCAATCGAGTAACTGATCCGAGACGACGAATTAATGAAGGATTAAATGAGTCGTTAGAGTATTACGAACAAAGACGTCGGATATCGAGCTTAAAGTGTCGAGACCGAGCGTCGCAAGTCGAGTTTAATTTAGAATTCGACGAGACGAGAAATCAAGCAAGCGAAAAGTTCGAGCTAAGCCGTAGCCTCGCATTTGCCTAGCAATGCGAGTGCTAGGCTAGCTTAAGATGCCATGTGCATCACTAGGCATACCGCAAGCATGCTAGCAAGGCTGGTGCACTAGGCCGCAAGCATACTAGCAACTAGCGCGTGCTAGTGTGTTGGGCCACGCACCTAGCCGCATCATTGCTAGCTCAAGCACGGCAGCAGCGCGCTATGCATGTTGTGCTATGACGATGTATGCTAGCATAGCAGCCTCACGCATCGCAACCTCTCGCACACAGCCACACATCACAACATCGCAGTGTGCTATGTGATGTGGTTGTGCATGCTTACGTGCTGGGCATCGCAGCATGCTATGTGCTGAGGCTAAGAATGCTTGTGTGCCAGGCAGCGCCTAGCATACCCTACACAGCAGTAGCAGCCCGCATTGCATGTGTGGCTTGCTGGCTGCGTGCATGCGTATGCGGGCTAGCTAGGCAGCCCAGCCAAGGTGCCAGGCGCCAGCTAGGCAGCCTTGGTAGCCAAGGCAGGATGGCTGCCAGCTATGCGTGGGCTGCTATTGAGTTTTGGTGGGGACTGATGCTTGGTGGCCTTGCTTGGGGAGCAAGGGGATTTTTGGTCCCCCCCACCCCCCTTAGTGGTCGTTACCTACCTTTGCTCACCCTTTGCCACTTGTAGCTTGTTGATTGAATTACATTTTATTTTGTTTTTGATTAAAATAAAATAGAGGAAAATGCAAATCTCCCACATTGATGGGAGACTATAAATACCCAAGTTTTGGGTTTAAGGAAGAACACTTGAGTTGAACTCAACAAGGCATCTCCCTATAGGTGAGAAAACCTTTAAGTTTGTAATACTCTAGTCTTTTCTTGGTCTAGCCCCAACTAACTTTCGAGGTAGAGGCCGTTCGAGTCGGGTCCCGAGGGTGGACTTTGTTGGAGGCTCCCGCGCTTGCGGAGCTAAGGCTTTTAAGTCCGAGCTCTATAGGAGCGAAGCACGTGTCGAGGGTAAGAATGTCATTTCCCTTTCTCTCTTTTATGTTGTCAATTATGTGATTAAATATTTAGTTTCTTTAATTAGTGAGCGGGTCTTGGGCGGGTTTCTCTTCTGCGTAGCGTTGGACGCTACGAAACCCAACAAAAATCATGATTACCCCAATGTTTTATCAATGGCAGAGAAGTAGGACAAACAATACCTCTAATAGGCGTCATTTAGAGCGCGCCTACTTAAGCATGTTGTGGATATGCTTGGCAATCATAGGAAGTGAGAATTGACATTATACAATTAGGGACAAGGAAAGTAGGGAGCCTCCAACAAGTTTTTAAGGAACTTGTAAACCATTCACGAATCTTTATAAGGCAGCCACGTGATAAGTCTATTTTATATATATATTTATTCCCCGTTCCAATGGTCATAATTGTGTTTATTTGAGCTCTATGGAGCTACTTTTGTTACTAATATGCGTTTTCTAATGTTTTTGTAGAGTTGGTATTATTTTATAGGAAATTGCGGATTTGGAGCATATTCCCAGATTTATTGGAGCCACTACGAGCATTGGAGTAAGGTCGCATTTATATGACCACATTCCGGAGCCCAGGACCGGTTGGAGTCATCAAATCGGTGATTAAGGGCTCGGCGAAGAAGAAGGGTCCGGGGAAATGGACCATGTATTCAGAACCCAAAGAGGAAATGCGAATTGGGCTAAGAAACGGCCCAATTGAAGAACTCCAAGCTTGCCCGAGAGCTCGCCCGAAGGCGTGCCCGGCAGGGCGAGGAAGAAAGAAGAGAGTAGTTGCTCGCCCAAAGGCGCGCCCGGCCGGGCGAGATGCCGCTTGACCGGGCGCGTGTTTCTAAAGGAGTTTAAAGATATAATTTCCTTTTATCTTTTATACGATTTGTTTTAGGAAGTTAAGGACGTTTTTCACTCTCTTTTACTAAAATTACGGATTATTATTAGTTTAAGCTTTTGTTATTACTCTTACTTTCTCTCTCTACACTTTCTCTCTCTACACTCTTGAGTTTTATGTAATTTATTATTTCCATTAATTTTGGTAACTATGTCTTCCCTCTTTACTTTCAGTAATTTAATTGCTTTGATTTAATTATGCTTTCTTTAATTGCTTTGCCTAGTTTAATTTTGATTATGAGTGAGTAGATTTATTTCTAGGGTTTGTGGGGACCCATGAATAATACAAAGGGGTAATTTATTATTGTTGATTATTGATGATTGATTATTTTCCTATTGATTGATTTAAATACTATGAAATTAGATTTGGCCAGGTTTAATTGTATGAGTTATGCAATATTGATTCGAGATTTGATAGATGAGAATTGATGTTTAGGCTTAGTTTCAATAGGCTACGTATTATAAATGGTTAGATCAAGATTCGAGAGATGCGATTTAATATCGGTAGATCAATTATGTGATTATAATACGTAGCGACAGCCCTTTATAATCTGGTTAATTTATGCATTGATAATTGATTGTTATTTTTACCCTGGAGTATTATTTATTGGTGAACCTATACCCTAGACCTTTTAGTATTGATTATTCCCTTATTTAATTTGCTTAGTTTAATTATTAGTTTAATTCCTACAAATACAAATTGGTTACTCGATAATTTAGATTATAATTGTTGATTAGGAGTAAAAGAACATTGTTTCCCTGTGGATTCGACCCTATTTCTCTATCTAATGTAGTTAGAGGACTTTAGGAATTATTTTTGATTAGGTGATACGACTTAAGCCTGTCAAAATTTGGCGTCGTTGCTGGGGAAACGGTTCTATTTTTATTTCTGATTATCATTGTAGTCTAGATTATTTTTCTTTATTCTCAGAGAACGCAAGTTCTTTGGGGCAGTTTCTCATATCTGTTTGTTTAGATCTATGTTTATGCCCAGGAGTTCTAGATCAGGTTACATTCCGTTTGACCCTGAGATTGAACGTTCTTTTCATAGACAGAAGAATCTTTTTAGACAGGTACGAGCTACTTCCGAGGGTACTATACCTTTGGAACCACCATCTGATTCTAGTGATACAAAAGTTTATTCAGAACTAGAAGCAGAGATGACGCACCAACCACCTCGCAAGCTCAGCGATTATTCGCAGCCGACCCTGACAGATTTCCCTCATCTTATTCCTCCACCTGATCTCGAAGGAGTATAGTTTGAAATCAAACCCCAGTTTATCACTATGATTGAAAGGAAGCAATTTAGCGGAGCTAAGGGTGAAGATCCAAATCTTCACATCTTGGATTTTTGCCAATATTGCAATACTATTAGGCAAGTTGGGGTTATGCAGGACCAAATCAGGGAGATTCTTTTTCCCTTTTCTTTGTGTGGTAAAGCTAAATTGTGCTACAATTGTTTGAATAGAACTGCACTTGGTATTACTAACTGGGATACTCTTGCTTTGAATTTCTATAATAAATATTACCTTGCAGAGAGGACAGCTTTACTAAGGAGTTCAACCCAAAATTTTGCCCAAGAAGCTGATGAAAGTCTATATGAAGCTTGGGAAAGGTTTAAGGATTTGCAGAGAGAGTGTCCCCATCATGGTTTGGCGCAGTGGCAGACAATCCATGCCTTCTACAACGGGCTTAGAAATACATCTAGATCAATACTTGACTCAGCAGCAAATGAGAGATTTATGAATCTCCAAGTAGACTTAGCAGGAACAGTAATTGAAGAGATGGCAATTCATAATTCCCAGGCCAATACGGTAATCCAAGAGGTTTTGCAAACAAGGGAAAACATAATGTCCATTCAATATCCTTTTTGCAATCTCAATTAACCTCTATTTGCCAAAAAATTAGATAATATTAGTACTGATATTCCTACTTCCGTAGCTAATGTTTCTGCTGTCAATAATAATATTAATGATGCTTTTTGTGAAAATTGTGGATTTGTAGGACATTGGGAACAAGATTGTAGGAGTTCCATGGAGCAAGTTAATGTCTTCCAAACCTATAGGCAAAATAACCCCTTCATTTTTTAACTTTATTTATTTTTCAAAATTCTTAAATTAAATTGAGACACATAATTTATTTTCTATGCAAACACTCCATTAATTTATATGTTTTAAATAAATATTAGCTATCTCATGAAAAAAAAATCTTATTTTACGATATTATGTGGTTATCACTAGAATTTCATAAAAATAAGGCATCTTGAATTCTTGATGTGTGTGTGTTTTCTTCTTATTTTTTATATTTTTCATCCTCCAACTTTATTTTAATTTTTTAAAAAAAAGTATTTCCTTCTAATATTATGATAATTATTGAATATTTTGCAGAGCATGATCCATGGAAATCTTGGTAGAAAAATAGCAAACCATGTTCATGATGATGATCACCATATTCATGCCCATACATCATCATTCCATGGAGCAAGTTAATGCCTTCCAAACCTATAGGCAAAATAACCCCTTCATTTTTTAACTTTATTTATTTTTCAAAATTCTTAAATTAAATTGAGACACATAATTTATTTTCTATGCAAACACTCCATTAATTTATATGTTTTAAATAAATATTAGCTATCTCATGAAAAAAAAAATCTTATTTTACGATATTATGTGGTTATCACTAGAATTTCATAAAAATAAGGCATCTTGAATTCTTGATGTGTGTGTGTTTTCTTCTTATTTTTTATATTTTTCATCCTCCAACTTTATTTTAATTTTTAAAAAAAAAGTATTTCCTTCTAATATTATGATAATTATTGAATATTTTGCAGAGCATGATCCATGGAAATCTTGGTAGAAAAATAGCAAACCATGTTCATGATGATGATCACCATATTCATGCCCATACATCATCATCATCTAGCATGGATCACATGGAAATATCATGGAACATATTCTTTCACATTGAAGACCTAAAACTAGGTAAAAAAAATATCACATTATATTTTCCCATAAAAAACTCATCTTTTACTCCTCACATAATATCTAAACAAGAATCAAATTTAATCCCTTTTCCATCAACCCAAATTCCGAAAATACTCGACTTTTTCTCATTTTCTCAAGATTCACCTCAAGCTAAGGCCATAAAACACACCCTTATGCATTGTGAAACCCCTCCTTTAAAAGGCGAGACCAAATTTTGTGCTACCTCTTTAGAATCTATGCTTGATAATTTAAGCCTAATCTTCGGGTTAGGCGAAAAATTCGAGGTTTTGACAACTACAAAGACAAAAAAATTTATCCCTATTTTGCAAATTATACAATTTTGGAAGATCCTAAGGAAATTGTTGCAACAAAAATGGTAGGGTGTCACCCTGTGCCTTACCCTTATACAGTGTACTATTGTCATGGGCAAGTGAGTGATAATAGGTTGTTTGAGATCTCACTTAAGGGTCAGGAGGATAGGCAGCGAATTGAAGCTGTTGCAATCTGCCACATGGATACTTCTCAGTGGGACCCACGCCACGTCTCGTTTCGTGTGCTCGGGATCGAGCCCGGGGCTGCCCCTGTGTGCCATGTGTTCACTCAAGATAATCTAGTATGGTTTTCATCCCATAGTTCTGCTACTTAGTGTAGTGTATGTAGTGTGTGAAATTAAGAGCATATATGTGTTTTAAGTAATGTGGGCTGAAATTGGTTCTTGTAAATCTTGTGTTTAGTAGCAGTTGAAGTTTGTATGTGTCTTCATGACTGTATGGGCTTTGGCCTATTATGAGGATTTAATCTCCTATCAATTAAATTAATTTGTCAATATGTAAATTTGTTGAGTGTTATCGCTAAATTTGTACAAGAAGCTCCATTTCAATAGCCTCAATTATCCTAAGGGAGCTATGTTTTTCTTGATCAGTGTAATTTCAATGTGTCTGATTGTATTCTTGCTCCTTGAATATTCATGTACATTTCAATGTTCTAACATAAATCAATAATCATCAAATTAGATTAGAAATCCATTTTCTTGGATATTAAGTGTAAAATTGACAATTTTTGACACGACTTACTGATACAAAATTAAATCACACAAGAATTTGGTGGGGAAGATCAAACCCAACAATTCACCACAACGAATATAGCCCGAAGTCAATACTTTATTTAAAACACTCTTATAACAGTTGGCAGTTCTACAACTTTAACTATTATAAACTACATTTTGGATTGATTTATATGCAACATAAAATTGACTCAAATCCAAGCATAGCTAAGGTTAGGCTTGGATCAAGTGGCTCATATCCACAAGCTATGCTGGTAGTCTAGTGACTTAACGATTTGTAACTAAACACAACCCTTGATATCATCACTCGTTTCCAATAAAATATTAATGAATAAAGGTTGGCTAAACTCTTAATGAAAGTCGTAACTAATTTTCGAGCATAATATCCATACACGACCCATGCCCATCGACATACCACTCGTATTGGCGGATTTTTTCCCAAATTGAGCTTTATTGGTAAATTATTTACCAAATTGGTCTCGTGGGAAAAGTATTTCCCAAACTAAGCTTCTGGGGTGAAACGCTGTCTCGGACAGCGTTTACACCCAGTTTTTTTTAAAAAAAAATTCAAGAAGTAAAACGCTGTCTCAGACAGCGTTTTACCTTGTTGACCTGTTGGTATGTATTTTGGCAAAATATACTAGTATTTTTTGCCAAATTATACTGGAATATGTATATGGGCTTTAAAACGCTGCCTGAGGCAGCGTTTTATGTTGAAGCATAAAACGCAGCCTGAGCAGCGTTTTATGTTAAAGCATAAAACGCTGCCTGAGGCTGCGTTTTATGTTAAAGCATAAAACGCTGCCTGAGGCTGCGTTTTATGTTAAAGCATAAAACGCTGCCTTAGGCAGCGTTTTTCTGCTAGACTGCATTACCAGCAGCATCTGCTACACTGCATCACCAGCAGTTTCTGCAATCTGCTGCTGCCCCTACACATAACCCTCACCCAGCAGCATCAGCTCAGCCCCACCATGAACTACCACCCCCACCACCATCCACCACCATCAACCACCTCCCCCACCACCACCGGTCGCCACTCTCGACCACTCCTATGCAATGCAAAACACCCTAAACAACGCAAGGACATTCCCAACACCCCCATCATTAACCACCACCCCCACCACCATCAACCACCTCCCCCACCACCACCGCCCGCCACTCTCAACCACCCATAAACTACCATAAAACACCCTAAACAACGCAAGAGCATTCCCACCACCAGCCCCAACCTTTCCACCACCATCGACCACCACCGACAACCATCAAACACTGGAAACAACCCCAACAACATGATAACCATCGTGAAACAGCACTTTAAGTGCAGGAGACCAAATATATGCTGCTTGATACATATAACGGATATAAAAGATATAGTTTCACTAACAAAAGTCAAATTCGGACAAGTAAGGGAAATAAACTTCAAATTGTACAAAGAGTCATTTAGAAAACATTTCTTGTATTAATAATGTAAGCGTTATATACAACATTGTTAAATATCTGAGTACCACAAAAGGATCAACTAACTAATACTATCCGGACTCATGTATTGGAGTTAACTGATCTCCATCCTGTGTGTCCTCCGTCCGTCTACGAACACGCCTCGGACGCCTCGTGTAATGCTGAATGGTGGTGAATGGGTCTCGGGACGGTGGAGGAGTCAGCTGGCGAGACGATGAGTCATCCTGGCTGTGGCCGGGAGCGGTGTTATGGATGAAGTAATCCTCTGCCTGTGTAGAGCCCGATGTATGACCTCCACCACTACTCTGTCCGAAGTCGAACTGTGAATGGAAGGAGTTGGGGTCATGATTGTCCCTGGGGTGGACGAGATGGCCATGGCCATATCTCTGCACGCTATGTATGCCCATATCTCGCACGCGCTCAACCTGGGCTCTGGTGGGTACGGCTGCTAAGGCATCTGAAAGTGCATCAACCATCGCACCCATATCCCCCGCCTGCAGTAATCATCCATGAATTAGTAATATGATATAGAATTTCAAATAATTTTGGAAAACAAGAAACTGAAAAAACTCACAAGTCCGCTGATAACATCATAAACTGGATGGTAGTGCGTGGGCGGTGGGGTGTAGGTAGGGTTGATGAAAAGGCGTGTAATCTGCCTGTACCATACCATGTAAGGATCACGCGGATCCATAACACCTGAAACAGGTGACCGTCAACGATGGACTCCAACCGCTGGTCCCAAAGCTCAATGAATTGATGATGCTCCAGTGCCCAGTTTGTCTCCAACTTTCCACGACGGTCAATGCCGTGGAGGCGAATACTAGTGTCACAGGGCAGGGGATAGGCTAGTGAAGTCCGAAATGTCGCAACACTCGGTCCGGTAGGTGGCTCTCCACGACCTCGAAACAGATCATGGGGGTCCTGGCAAGCCACTCAGCACGATGCTCGAGCAAGTGTTCCGGCATGGCCTCTACCAACACAGCAGAATAGGGATCCCATGTCATCTGCAACAAGGATATATCGTGAAAAGGTTAGGGCAATGCCAATAAACAGTATAAAGAGTAAACAAACGATTACAAATTTAGTGCAAGATTCCACCTGTTCATCCGAGAGTCGATCGAGGGCGTCACGGTAGTAGAGAAGACCTCTCGCTGTATGCGCATGTGTTAGTCTGGGAACCACCCACCTGTGGCAACAAATTATTTAAGAAGTTGTACTAGCTAATTATAACAAAATTTGAGTACACAAGTATAATGTTACGAACCTACAACCGTATGCCTGATCGGGTTCAGGGAGCGGGAGAGCATCGTATGCTGCGTACTGATCGTCCTGGTCCAGCTTCCCTGGACGGTGTACAACAGGCCTACCTGGTCTCCCTACATGGATGTGCTCCCAAGCCCATAACTGTTTTAAAAATCAAATAAAAGGTAAAGCATAAATAACGTCAAGTCATTATCAAACTAGGCTTAAGGATAATGATGAGGTTTACCTGTAGCACAACCAATGGACCTCCAATCAGCTGTGCTCCACGCTGTGATGCTCTACACAGATGGCGATACAAGACCGCCAAACAAGCACTACCCCAACTGTATCCACGGATCTCATCCCGGTCGTGGTCTAACAGCTGCAGGTAAATAATCTGAAGATGGCTTCCGCTCTTGTTTCCAAAGAGCACACCCGAGATGAGCAGGAACAAGTAAGCTCGGGCGTATCTCTGCACTGTGGCGTCGTCAGCGTCCTGAGGTAAATGTCCAAAAGTGTCGCGTAGCCAACCGGTCCTCAGCGCGCTGCCCCTGATCTCGTTTGGCTCTGGCTGAACCCCTAAAAACCGACCTACTAAACCTGCGGGGTCAAGTACCACACCCCCTGTCACCGCATTCCCATGGATGGGAAGGCGTGTGAGTATCGCGACGTCCCGCAGCGTGACTGTCGCCTCCCCCATAGGAAGATGGAAGGAGTGTGTCTCCTGCCTCCATCTCTCAACTAATGCTGTGATAAGCCCTCGATCTATTTCTCTGTAGCCCACGCGATGAATACCACCAAAGCCAACCCAGTCGACGTACTGAAGAACGCGTGGATCGACTGCCCAGCCGAACCTCAAGTGCCTGCACCCCAACATTTCCGCTATGTCCACCTGGTAATTCATTTAAAAACTGTAAATAAGGGTCAAGTATACAAAAAAACAAGACAAATCTGTATATGAAATGGCACGTGAG
This sequence comes from Chenopodium quinoa, assembly GCF_001683475.1. NCBI lineage: Eukaryota > Viridiplantae > Streptophyta > Magnoliopsida > Caryophyllales > Amaranthaceae > Chenopodium > Chenopodium quinoa. Next base: position 4,902,539 of record NW_018742309.1, on the reverse strand, counting down.
AAATTACCGTCTGCTCCCATATGTCAACACTCCGATGTCTATCCTGCAATGTAAGGACATAAGGGTCAAGTGGTCCTGGTATCCGATCGTGTCCGACCATGATATCTGTTCATTCAAAACAATTTCGTCGACAATTTAATCAACAATTTTGTTTATATTTTTCCTCAACAATGTACCACATTATCATCAATAATTATCAACAATTTATCACATTTCATTACTAATTAGCAACAAATTAATACAATTTACATCACAATTTGCTACAACATACAACAACTATCTACTACCAACTATTCAATGTAAAATTCAACAATGTACTACGAATTTAGGGTTTACCCGGATTTAAAGAGTGAGTGAGACAATGCCGGCAACAACTTCCGTTCACTTTGGCGGCGGCACGGCAGGGGAGGCGTTGGCAATGGCTGTGGTTCTTTGTTGCTGACAATGAGAGTTAGTGAGAGAGAGTGTGTAAATTGCGTGAAAGAGATTGAGAAAAAAAGGCCTGGAATTCGTTATAATTCCCGCAAGAAACGCTGCTTGAGGCAGCGTTTAATGTACAGATAAAAACGCTGCCTCAGGCTGCGTTTTATGCTTGTACATTAAACGCTGCCTGAGGCAGCGTTTCATTTAAAGATATAAACGCTGCCTCAGGCAACGTTTATTTGTATAAAACAGGTATGAAATACGAAGTTTTTGAAAAAAGTCAAACTACCATAAAACGCTGCCTCAGGCAGCGTTTTATGTCTTGATTTTTTTTTTTAAAAAAAACTGAGTGTAAAACGTTGTCCGAGACAGCGTTTCACCTCAGAAGCTTAGTTTGGGAAATACTTTTGTCACGAGACCAATTTCGTAAATAATTTCCGTATAAAGTTTAATTTGGGAAAAAATCCCGTATTGGCTCATACAATGGCTCGACCCATGCCCAACTCTTTACCCACCCCAATCCAAAAGAGTTACACCTTCCAAAACCCAAAAACATTACCATTCATCGAGAACATCTGTATAGCAGAGTCGTCTTCTTCACTAACACCTTCTTTCTCTCTCTTCTACTCACTCACTCTTCCAAGCACCCAGAAATCACAAAAATGGTGGCAGCTTCAATTTCAACCAATTTTACTTGTTCTTCAATTGCTTCTCAGAGAACTAAAACCTCGCCATTTCCATTGCTCTCCCAAAGGTATCTTTAATTTCACCCCAATTTAAATTTATCGCATTATAATTTTTTTTTTAATATTTCTAATTCATTGATTTACAATTGCAGAAGCTCGAATAAATCGATTGTTTCTGTACTATCCAATTACTCCAGTGATTATTCATCTATTTCTGGTAATTTAATTTCTTACAATCTACAAATTTATCTTTTCAATTTTTTTTTTCCGAAATTTGAAATGTTTGAGGATGATTCTTATTTGTTACTGAAACGTATAATTAGACTGCTTAGCTGTGATATTTTCTTGCATTATAGTTTTCCGAATTGATTGAAAAAGTACGAATTTGTTGTTAGTATTGCTGTGGGTATGAATTGGATTACTGCTTATTTTTTTAGCTTTTAGTTGGTGTTATATGTTAATTTAGGCATCTAGTTTTTTTTCGCAAATTGAATGGAAATCTGAATTAGAATATCATGATTGATTTGTGGGATTGCCCAATTTATAAAGAGAGGGGATTTGGAAATGGAAATGTAGTGACATTAGGGTTAGAGAAATTTGAGAGGAGTATGCCATTGAATACCCTTGTTTGTGATCTCTCAAGTACGAATGAGGTTTTTATGGAAATTGGAATAATTGTTTGGGAGGAGACTAAGCTGAACGATTTTAGGAAAGATAAACTTATCTACCAGCAATAGATGAATGACAAATACGAGAAATACCCCCCCCCCCCCCAAAAAAAAAAAAAAAAAAAAAAAACAGCTCTGTTGGTAGCCAATATAGATAGCGGTTATGAGAATAGATTCAATTATAATTTGGCAAGAAAAATTACATCATAATGTCCTTAGTAATTCAATCTCATCCTCAAACTTGTGTTATTCTGTAAAAATATCTACCACCTAATATCACCACAGATGCTAATGGATGGTAATGAAAAATTGTATATATAAAAAAAAGCTAATCTAGGATGAACTAGTATTACCATGGGAATGAACCTTAATTTTTCTTACAGATTGGCAAATTCATTCTCATTACCACCATTTAGTTCTACTTGACAAACGGGTTGTAAGTGACTAAGTGGTCTATTTGTATTGCCTTTTTTTTTCCTGGTATGCCTATTGCCTTCAAAGAAGAAATGTGGGTGAAGTTGCTGATGGTGTGTTGTACTTCTCTCTAAGTTGAGCTTGACTTTGTATGTTTAAGCTGCGATGTCATTACAATTGCAGGATTATCTAGTAAAAGCATTGGTCTGCCTTTGAAGCCCGATCAGTCTGGTCAGTACAATTCAACTTTAAGGTATGTTGCTATTCTAGTTAAGATAATTTATCCATTTGTCAATTTGAATCAATATTTCGTTTATCTGGAAACAAAGAACTCTGCAAGAATTCAGAAAGAAAAATTTGCAGACTTTAATTTATCTGTTAAACAATGTATTATTGTACTAGTATACCACATTTGCATATCGTGTTATTGTAATTATTAGCATTTGATATAGATTCTTGGATAGGGAAATAGAGGAGGGGGGAGGGGGGTTGTGGTCTTATGTCTCATTGGGAATTTCATGTGACATAGGATGTACCATTGAAATGATCTAATCTTCAACCATATGGGTTCCTGCTTAAGTAATGTAGAGTTACACTCAATAGCGGCAGAAGGAAAGGAGTTAGGTCTCTTTTATCATTGTTAGTTTCTAAGTACAATGTTCTATATATGAGTGGACAATAACTGATGGAATAACCTTATTTTATTTATTGCTGTATTTTTTGATTGACTATTGCCTTGATAGTTACATTCTTCCCTCATACTCTTCTACTTTGTGCCAGCAATGGGCCTATAGAAGCCAGAAAGGGTAATCCACCTGTAATGCCTGCTGTAATGACACCAGGGGGACCTTTGGACCTTTCTAGTGTTTTATTCAGGAATCGGATCATATTTATTGGGCAACCAGTGAATTCACAGGTGGCTCAACGTGTTATATCTCAGCTAGTAACTTTGGCAGCTATTGACGAAAATTCTGACATACTGGTATTCTTTTCAATAGCTCACGTGTTCTTCCCTTCCCATATCAATCTTTGCATCAAGGTTCAGGGATGAGAATTTTTGTGGCTGATGTGTATCTCATCCACCTTTTCAGATGTATTTAAACTGCCCTGGTGGAAGCACATATTCCGTGTTAGGGATTTATGACTGCATGTCTTGGGTAAGCTGTCTAAGATTATTTTGCAGTTGTTGGGGGCAAGGGCGGGGGTATATTTGGTTTTATGCACAATGTGAAAGAGAGATGGGGTAGTATTGGATTCAGAATCTTTTTGCTGGCTCCTGGGGGTTCATATCAGTAAAAGAATACTGGAAAGCTTCTGTTAACAATGGTATTTTCACTTTCAGATAAAGCCAAAAGTTGGGACAGTTTGTTTTGGTGTAGCTGCAAGTCAAGGTGCGCTTCTCCTTGCTGGTGGAGAAAAGGGGATGCGGTATGCGATGCCAAATTCACGTGTTATGATCCATCAACCACAGAGTGGATGTGGGGTATGTGTTTAATTCTCATATTATACCGTGTTGATGCAGCAAATTATACAAGGGGTTCTGGTTTAATATGTTGAATATGAGAGCTTGATCTTTGCATGTATCTTGTAGGGTCACGTTGAGGACGTCAGGCGTCAAGTGAATGAAGCAGTTCAGTCTCGCCATGTTAGTATCAGTCTCTATTCCTCATTTGTTATAAGCAAGCGTAACTATAAAAGTCATTACTCAGCATTTACATTGAACTTCTGTACTGATGGACGCAAGTGTTGGGGGCTAGACATGCATCTTATATGATTTTTAAGTATTTGTAAAAGTTCTTATGAGTTTACTGCTTTACAGTGTGGTATACTGAGTCTAGTTCTGATCAAAACTTCTTCCTTGTGGATTGTATTGCAGAAAATTGACAAGATGTATGCTGCATTCACTGGTCAACCACTTGAAAAAGTACAGCAATACACAGAGAGAGATCATTTCTTATCTGTTACAGAGGTAACGTCAAGCAATTATACTGTTGGATATGTGGGCTTCTTAAATGTTCCTCTCTACTTGAAAAAAAGCTCCTCTAATTTTTGCAATAATAAAAACATTGTTGCGTACTAAGAGAATAGCAATTGTCTCATTGCTTGCAAACTATAAACTTGTGCTTAAAAAGCAAACAAAGTTCAGTGCAAAAACTTGCAGTTTTTGTCCATCATCCCAGATTCTGGAATTTAGTAAAAATATTTCACAAAATTTATATTTCTCACCTGTATTAAGAATTTGCTTTATCCTTTCCTCGCACCAGTTTGGCAGAAAAAAGTGCTTAATGAGTGGGATCATGCTATCCATTTTGCATGATCTTCACAGTACACACTGATATCAGCAAATCTTGGTCTGAACTCACATTGGATTTTTAGGTCATCACTCGTGATTTCAGAGGTGGAAAATCCATAAGCCTTTCTTTATTGTTCCATTACCCCTATTTTTTGCGGAGACGAATCTTGTGTGTGTGTGTGTGTTTGTTAATTATGCTGATTTTGTTATTCTAAAAAGTCTTCATAATGGCTTATCGGCAAGATTTTGTCCTTTGTTTATATTCCTCCCTTCCTTGTGCAGGCGATGGAGTTTGGTCTTATAGATGGCATTTTGGAAACAGAGTATTGAGGATGCTGCGTATGACATGTTGCAATCATTTCATGGATGCATCTTTCTTATAGCTGTTGTACAAAGTATCGTTCACTAGTCGTCCAATACTAATTTTGTTGCGTTGCAATCTCAGCTTAACTAATTAAGTTGCAACATTGTAATTGGAAGGGACATGGTTGTTGTCCTTGTATATCTTCAAAGAGGAATTATATTCAATTTTTTTGAAAATCAAATGGTAAATTGCAGGCAAGTAATGTTCCAATTGATTTTGTTTTGCTGAACAGAAACTCTACAGATCCAAATTCTGCTTCTAGCAGGAATGGTTTCCGATTAGAGAGGGAGAGGTGCAGGCAATTTGTTGCTTTTTCAAGTTTTGTTGAGCACAAGGTCAAAATATAAGAAATATCACTAGTTTGCTATATAAATGGTATGACTGATAAAACGTTTCCATCATGATAAACTATTGCAATAACAAGTCTGTGTTCATAAATTATAGTTCAAGATGAGCCTTCTCATGGACGTGCACGTTCATAAACAAATCAATTTCAATCAATTTACAACCTTGTGCCAAACTCACAAGAGCTTTAAGAAGTACAAAATGATTGCCTCCCTACAAACAGGGACCAACTTTCTTATTTTGGGGGCTGTGGGAGGAGATAACAATTCATGTATTTAAGATTCTCCCTCCCCATAAGAATGTCGTGGCATGTTTAAAATGCTTCTCCTTTTATCTATCGATCAGTAGCACTTCTGGTGTATATGCTATGTACCTGAGAATAGAGTAAAAGACAATAGCCAAGATATCAGAAACAATGCTGTACAGCATGTGAAGTAAAGCACGACGAATCCATTCTCAAAATCTGAACATTGAACCAGCCAAATAGTTGAATATTGAAAACTTTGCTGATGGAGAAATGTGTAATCTCAAGCCTTCACACATTATAACAGCCATCAATAATTTTTCATGTTATGAATAGCAGAACCCTTGACGGTATAGAAGAAAGTGTAGTAATTATTTTTGCTTATCTACTCATCTTTACACATAACAGGGGGCGCCCTTTTCAGTTTCTGAATGTTTAACAAGTAAAAGATAATGGAACAAACAATTTACATAAAGACTTACCATAGTTTTGGCGAACTGTAGTGAATCTGTAAATGGCCTTGATTAAGGAACCGTATTTCTTAGACTTCAAATTTCCCATATGTCTACAACAGAAAAAGAAAGCCTCAATGTAAAACATCCACTGTAAATGTATGGTCAAAGCAAGACACAAGAAGCATAACTACAGAAGATAGGCCCTAACAATAGGGCAATGGAATGCACTAGGCAACCAAATTTAATATGGAGACACGGCGTACAACTAACAATTTCAATGTGCTAAGAAAATCTCCTTTACAGAGTAACCTGATGTCAGGAAACGAAAATTGGGTTACGAAGAAAAGAAAATAGGAGGGAAAAAAATTTACCAGTGTGGTTCAAGAAACAGTGACATTTACTTTTTTTGAAGGGGTGACATTTACTTGTGAGAGCCTTTAACCTTTCAAACCTTGTCCATGACAAACTGTGCCCTTTGTTTTAATTTTTTGATTACTGCTGTGTTAGCTAGTCCAAAAAAATTGTGCTTACAACGCAAGGTTATAATGGTTCACACTTCCAAAAGATTTACTCACACAATCTCAGTATAGCTTAATCTCCACGGTGGAAAGCCAAGATGACATCTTGCTGGTCCGTAAATTAAGAGTAGATCAGGTTCGGGACCAGAACAACCTGCTCATAGAAATAAATTGAATAAGGAATTACTTTAAGAGACTAAATAGTTGTCAAATTCAGAAAAAACCTTCAAAGAAAACATTCTGAAAAATAGACAAACCAACTAGTTGTAAAGCCTCGTCAATGATTGGTTCAGTAAATTTTGTCTTGTCTCCATTACCATCCTTATACTTTGAAAAAAGCAAATTTGCTGCTTTAACTACACCTTCTTTCCCATCAGAGACTGAAACAAACTCCAAAATCAACTGACTAGGCTTTAGGGCAGCTTCATCTGTTTCAACTGCCTGCAAAAATAGGATAACTTTTTCAGCGAAACCTCCCGCAGAACTAACAGCAAAAAAAGGATCTATCATAATCTGATGGGAGTAGATGCAAGTTTATGATTCAACCATTTTCCTATCAAGATAAATCCATTAATTATATGCAAACCCAAACTACTCTCTGTTACATAACTCTGTAGCAAACATGCACAAAAGCTTGGCTGGTTAGGATTATATAAGAAGAATTGATACCTTCCGTGGTCTTGCATTGCATTCATCTATGATGGTCTCCTGTGATTCCTTCAACACCCCTAAACAACCAGAACCTTAGGCAAACTGATACAGACAATTTTGGGGGGTTGGGGGGTAATTCAACATCTATTTATAGATCACCACAATTTTACCTTCCATATCATAAAGACAAACATGCTTCACTCCAATAGCAGTCACCCAATGCAAAAGCTCAATAACTTCTGAAATCTGGTGCGCTTCTTCACTTTCAATCACAATAGCCAGGTATTTCACCTTACTTGGATCTAAAGATCTGTATTTCTTAAAAAATCCACAAGTGATAAGGTAGCTTTCAAGCGTGTAATATACATCGTTTACCCAGTACCATATTGTCACCAAAAAATGTAGAATATTCCACAGTAGTATAGCAGCAAATCTAGTAACCTGCAAAGGCACATGATGATACATATTAGACACATGAAAGAAATTACAAATAAGCATGTGACACCCTGGTCATAACTTGTGTGCAGGCACACGAAAAACACGAAAGACACAGTAGTTGGTTAGGTCAATTCAATTTTTTTTTTAAAAAAAAGACTTTGTGCAATGGACCGAAACTCACAGCCCAACATTATAACATACAGCCGCAGGAAAAGAGGCCCACGACCCAGCAGCCAGTAATGAGGGAAGAAAGAGGTAGGGGACGTCAGCAGAATCAAGTGTCAGAGAATTGTGGAGAGGCAATGTTACCACACTCACAGACAATCAATTGTGGCAGGAAAAGCAATGAAAAGAGGACAGCGCATATATAAAACAAAACCAGCAGCCAGCATTCTAGTAGCATTGTATATATAAGAAGATTAGGGATTTCAGTGGCTCCTTGTCCAGAAATTGTGTGTAATTCGAGTGTTGTGGGCTAAACCCACTATCTTTTGAGAGTAGCTGCCAAAAGCAGCCATCCTTGTAAAAATCGTAACTTTTTTTTAATCTCAATCAAATCGAATCTTGTGCTGGTTGCGTGAGTCAGTCCATTGCAAGTGGTATCAGAGCCACTACGATCATGGTGCAGACGGTTACCCAGAGAGTGGACGTGCTGGAGGAAAGGTTTAGAAATCTGGAACAAAGGATAGAAGGACAAGAAGAATCGATCGGGCGAATGGTTTCACGGGCGTTGGAGGAGGTGGTGGTGAGAGTAGAAAGCAAACTAGACCGGTTCCGGGATGAACAGTTGACTGGCGCCTCGGAGGTGAGAAGAGAGAACGAGAATTGTAGGGAAGAAATTCGGGCTGAAGTCCGAAATTCCCGAACTGAACAGAACCGAGAGAGCACCACTTCGGCAACGAAAACTGACAACCGTTTGGGGTCGAGGGGCGGTAGTGGTTGGAAGTACCGGAAGCTTGACATGCCCCTGTTCGATGGTTCTGAACCGGATGGTTGGATCCTCAGAAGTGAGCAGTACTTTGCGTTCTACAAGTTGAACGAAGAAGAGAAACTTCAGGCGGCGGCGGTGGCGGTGGCCATGGACGGGGATGCGTTGAGGTGGTTTCAGTGGGAAAATAGGAGGTCGATCGGAGGATGGCAAGACCTATCCCGACGAGTCCTACAGCAATTCCGACCACAAAACGCCGACACCCTCCACGAGCAGTGGCTAGCGGCAACTCAGACATCCACGGTGGCAGAGTACCGTAAACGGTTTATAGGGTTAGCCGCTCCTCTGTCAGATATACCGGAGACTCTCATGCTGGGACAATTCGTCTAACGGGTTAAAAGACGATATCAAAGCCGAGTTGAGGGTCATGGATCCTTTTAATCTCGAGCAAGCCATGGACCTAGCAGTACGGATTGAGGAGAGGAATAAGACTGGCAGACTCGGCGTGGGATGTTCAACGTCGGAAGAAATGGGCCGAATGTAGGTGGGATGTTCAACGTTGGAAGAAATGGGCCGAATGTAGGTGGGATGAGGAATAGTGGGTCCATGGGAGGAGTAGTAGGGGCGGATTACTCCAAAACCATAACTCAGGCCCAAACTAAATCGATTGGGGAGTCATCTCAGGGCTCAATTAATTTGGGCCGGCCCAACTGTGCTGGAGTACCAAGGGGGAGTGAACCAAAAAGGATGACTGAGAAGGAGTATCAAGAAAAAAGGGCCAAAGGGCTTTGTTTCAAATGTGACGAACGCTACGGTATAGGCCATATCTGTAAAAACCGTGGCTTAAGTGTAATGCTCGTAGAAGAAGATGATGGGGTGGAGGATAAGGCTCACACCGAGAAGACGAAGATCCGGTGGCTGAGGCGGCGCCGGTTGGGGTTTCCTGTGCTCAGTCGTGGGAATCTCAAGCCCCAAAACGATGAAATTGAAGGGCAACCTCCTAGGGCGTTCGGTGGTGGTTATGTTGGATCCGGGCGCAACCCATAACTTCATAGCAGAAGGGATAGCTCGAGAATTAAAGCTGATAACTAAGGATGAGGGTGAATTCGGGGTCTCTTTAGGTAATGGGGAAATCATTCACGGCCGGGGAGTGTGTAGGCGTGTGAAGCTTGGGCTGGGAGAAGGGGTGGAAGTTGTAGAGGATTTTCTTCCTCTCTCCTTGGGGAACACTGACGTGATCTTAGGGGTTCAATGGCTAGAGAAATTGGGGCCCGTGGTTATGAATTAGAAGACTCACTTGATGCGATTTCACATCGCGGGGTGGCCGGTTACCTTGCACGGTGATCCTACTTTGGAAACCACTCGAGTCTCGTTGAAGGCGATGATTAGGGGCATCAATAAAGAGAGGGAAGGTGTCATTGTGGAAGTGAGGAGAATGGAGAAGCCTTCCGATGTTGAGAAGGAGGCTAAGATATTTCATGGGTTTCTGAAGGGGCTATGGATGAATTCAGTGTTGTCTTTGAAGAAACGAGAGGTTTACCCCAGAGCGTGGAAGGGAGCATGCCATAGTATTAAAGGAGGGGACCAATCCAGTGAATATCACACCGTATCGATACCCACAGAAGGATGAAATTGAGAGGATGATTGGTGAAATGTTGGATGCGGGAATTATTAAACCCTCTACTAGTCCCTTCTCCAGAAAAAAGATGGTTCCTGGAGATTCTGTGTCGATTACAGAGCCTTGAATAAAGAGACAGTACCAGACAGATTCCCCATACCTGTAATTGATGAGCTGTTAAATGAACTTCATGGAGCTAAAGTATTTTCAAAGCTGGATTTGAAAATACGTGTCTGGAATGAGGACACTCATAAAACGACTTTCCGTACACACGAAGGGCACTATGAGTTTCTTGTCATGCCGTTTGGATTGACTAACGCCTCGGCTACCTTTCAATCCTTGATGAACGAGGTATTTAAGCCGTATTTGTGTAAATTTGTTTTGGTGTTTTTTTATGATATACTTATTTACAGCAAGAATGAAGAAGCCCATGAGAAGCATGAGAATAGTATTAACAGTATTGAGGGAACACAAATTGTATGCTAATCAGAAGAAATGCGATTTTGGGAAATCTGAAGTGGCCTACTGAACGCGGGGAAATTAGGTCGTGGACTAACCTCCTAACGTTCAAATAAATTTATAAATCCTAAAACTAACCCCTAAACAAGTCTAGTGGTAAGTTCGGAGTCGAACCACAAGGAACGGTAATGCTAGATTGTTCTTAATTTAATGCTTAAGCTACGCCGAAGTCGAGTTATGGATAGAGGACACTACAACTACACTAAAACACATATAAAGAACAAGGTATGATAAAGTCTACTATGGGAAAAGATCCACTTTGAACAATTAATAAGCTAATGAAAATCCATTTGATAATCAATCATGCAAAGAAAGAATTAAAATGAGAATTAACTACACTCAAAAGTAATCTCTCAAATTCCTAGCCTAGATCCCTCATTGACTAGGTGCATAGAAGAAATTTACCCAAAATGCAATCAAATATATCAATTCTAATTCACAATCCCTTGTCAAACTAGAACAAATATGCAATTAAGTTTGCTATCATGGGAGATCAATCCAATCTAAAACAAACAACATGCCAACATCAATTCAATCAATTTAATCACACAATTATCATCAAATTTATCTCAAATAACTCAATTAATCATTACAAAGCTTCACTCAACACCTAGTAGAAGGGAAACTACTCAAACATGATGAAAGCAATTAAATAAAGCATAAAAAGAAGAGAGAGTAAGAAATGCTCATTGATATAAAATGGAGATCTTCAAATCATCAAATTCCTCATTTGATTATCCAAAATCCATGAAAACCATTGTGTTTCTCACTTTCTCTCTCCAAAATTTGAGAGTTTCTCTCTCTAAAAACCTAAAACTAACCTAAAATCTACTGAAAAAAATGAATACCTCCCTCTAAAATGAGCAAAAAAATCTATTTATACCCCTTACTAAATTGCCTAGGAAGCTCCGCAAAAAGTCGAGCAGCACGTAAAGGAGCGGGCGCTCCAATGCCAGTGCACGTGCTCCTAGCTCTAACAGTGGAAAACGGAATTGTTCCAGAAAGTTTGGAGCGGGCGCTCCTCTTAGACTGCGCGCCCGCTCCTTCGCGCTGGACAAAACATCCAGCTTCAAACGAACATAACTCCCTCGTTTTACATTGGAATTGAGCATATGACCTGTCGTTGGAAAGCTCTTGAGATAAGCTTTCATCTCCAATTGGAATCACTCAGAAATGTTTTGTAAATCAAAAGATATAGGCATTTGAAGTTCGATCTTTGTAAATCAAGTGCACATTTCTTCATTACTTGTTCTTTTATGTTTTATATTTCTTCAATCTTGAGCAATGAACTTATCCAAGTGTTCCTAAACATAAGAATAAACCAATGAAGTTTAATCTAATGCAAGAAGCAACAAAAAATATGCAAGAAAAGCCAAGATTGATCAACAATGACATTTCACATGCAAACACGACAAATGAAATAAAACCTTATTAAAACCAAGTAAAAAGATATCAAAACAATGAAAAACTAACTAGAAACTCCTAAAAGATAGTGACATAATTGACACTAATCACCTACTTGGGTCACGTTATATCAAGCAAGGGTGTGGCAGCGGATAGCGAAAAAATTCAGTCCATGATCGATTGGCCCACTCCTCAGAATTTACGGCGAGGGGATTCCTTGGTCTCACAGGATATTATAGAAAATTTGTAGCAAACTACGCCCACATTGCACGCCCCTTGACTGAACAATTGAAGAGGGATAATTTGGGTGGAGTGAGGCAGCCACGGTGGCCTTTGAGCGGCTGAAGAAGGCAATGACGGAAGCCCCCGTTCTTGCAATGCCATCAGAAGGCGTTTGTAGCGTTTGTATTGGAAACTGATGCATCGGGACATGGGCTTGGAGCAGTTACAAGAAGGTCGCCCTATTGCCTACTACCATAAGGTGTTGGGAGTACAGGCTAAGGGGAAGTCCATCTACGAAAAGGAATTGATGGCAATCTGTTTGGCAGTGGTGAAGTGGAAACATTATTCGATGGGACGACGGTTTATCATTCGTACAGATCAACAAAGTCTCCGGCACATAATGTTGCAGAGAGAGGTTGGTGGGGATTATCAGAAGTGGGTGAGGAAGTTGATCGGTTATGACTTCGAAATACAGTACAAACTTGGAAGCGCTAATAGAGTTGCAGATGCGCTTTCCAGAAAGGAAATTCCAGAACATGAACTGCAGACTTTGGTGACTACCCAATCCGTGAAATGGGATGAATTAAACCGAGAGATTGAGGGGGACGAGTGGATACAGGACATGAAGAGAGCGGTGTTGGCTGAGGCAAACGCCCCAAAGGGGTTCACTGTACAAGCCGAGCAGTTGTGGTACAAAGGAAGAAGGGTGATTCCCAAGCAGTCCCAATTTATTCCGACTCTTATTAAAGAGTATCATGAGACCCCAATTGGGGGCCACAATGGTGAAGTCAAAACGTACATCAGAATAGCAGCAGAATGGTAATGAGGAAAGATGTAGGAGATTGGGTGAGAAGTTGTATAGTATGTCAACGAAACAAACACTCGCAATTGAAACCGGTTGGGCTGCTTCAACCGCTGCCTATACCAGAGAGAATATGGGAAGACATATTCATGGATTTTATTGAAGGGTTACCCAAGTCGGGGGGAATTGATAATATTCTTGTTGTAGTTGATCGGCTGTCTAAATATGGCCATTTTGTAGGCATGAAGCATCCCTTTACGGCGAAGACAGTGGCTGAATGTTTTGTGAAGGAAGTGGCCAAGTTGCACGGATTCCCCACCTCGATTGTATCAGATCGTGACAAGGTTTTCTTAAGCCACTTCTGGTTTGAATTATTTAAGCTTCACGGTATTGAATTGAAGAGGAGCACCGCTTACCACCCCCAAACGGATGGGCAAACCGTAAATGTGAACAAGGTACTTGAAACTTATCTGCGATGCTTTTCCAGTGAGAAGCCTAAGGTGTGGGCAAGGTGGTTGCCTTGGGCTGAATTTTCTTATAACACGGCTCCTCACTCTTCGACGGGAATGACCCCCTTTAAGGTGGTTTACGGAAGAGACCCCCTTGTTCTTATCAAGGGCAATCATACTTCAGTGGAGGAGTTGGAGGTGTGGCTGAAGGAGCGAGACCTGATTTTGGATGAATTAAAGGTCAACTTGACTATGGCTCAGCAAAGAATGAAGACTTATGCAGATCAGAATAGACGGGAGGAAGAGTTCGAAGTGGGGGAGAAGGTCTTTTTGAAGTTGCGCCCTTACAGACAACAATCCTTGGCAAGGGGACCATATGAGAAACTTGCTGCCAGATTTTATGGGCCGTATGAGGTTAAGAGACGTGTGGGTAGGGTAGCTTATGAGTTGAAGCTGCCTGAGGAATGTAAGCTCCACCCGATTTTCCATGTTTCCCAATTGAGGAGGGCAGCAGGTTCGAACTTGACCACTGCAACACTACCTCCTCAATTATCAGCTGACTTTGAGTTTATAGTGGAGCCTGAAGCAGTGTTACAAGTGAGGCAGAAAGGAGGTAAATCAGAAGTTCTCATTAAGTGGCTGGGGTTGCCGGATTTTGAGGCTACTTGGGAAGAATTCAGTGGAGTTGATGCCCAGTTTCCGTGGTTTCACCTTGAGGACAAGGTGAGAGTTTTAGAGGGGGGCAATGCAATGGACCGAAACTCACAGCCCAACATTATAACATACAGCCGCAGGAAAAGAGGCCCACGACCCAGCAGCCAGTAATGAGGGAAGAAAGAGGTAGGGGACGTCTGCAGAATCAAGTGTCAGAGAATTGTGGAGAGGCAATGTTACCACACTCACAGACAATCAATTGTGGCAGGAAAAGCAATGAAAAGAGGACAGCGCATATATAAAACAAAACCAGCAGCCAGCATTCTAGTAGCATTGTATATTTAAGAAGATTAGGGATTTCAGTGGCTCCTTGTCCAGAAATTGTGTGTAATTCGAGTGATGTGGGCTAAACCCACTATCTTTTGAGAGCATCTGCCTAAAGCAACCATCCTTGTAAAAATCGTAACTTTTTTAATCTCAATCAAATCGAATCTTGTGCTGGTTGCGTGAGTCAGTCCATTGCACTTTGCAAGTTAGAAATCAGAAAAATATTCCTAAAATGAGTATCACATGCCTCAAGAATTACTGTTTCTATGGACCTGTACATTATCTATTCACAATCAGCCTGGCTCAACATGTCTAATTGAGTTATTGCCTATATCTGATACATGAGAGAAAATGTATCCTTTCCAAACAATACAATAGATGATTCTGTCAGCTAATATTTGCATTGCATTGCAGATGAGAGTTATCCACTCCATGCCCACCAACATAATCCGTAAACTTTTAAAATTTTCATAGAGCATAACTCCATGCCCAACCTGCATGCAGTACTACAGAATCTTAGGCACTCCAGGATTATAGAATTCAAACTCTTACCTTCAAAGGCCTAATATAATCCACCAATTAAATTGTACAACCTCAAACAAGTTTGAGTTTACACTACCCAAGACCTATAGAATTTCCATATCTCTTTCTTGTTCTATAGTTGCTTTCACTATCGGAGCTAACTCAAGTTCACTATAAGATATAAGTTCGCCAAGAGTAAATTCTTTCTCCAGTTCTAACACAATTCACTAACCTGCATCTCATAAGAGACTAAAGTTTTCACAGCATTATTGGCAGTTCATTCATAGCTAATCTAAAATCCCTCTCAACAATCAGACACTTATATCTTCAAGTCAATTGATGTAACTAAGTTTAGGGCAAAAAATTCATTAATTTATTGCATAAGTCGGAACAAGAAGTTTTTCTTCCATGAATTTGACAACTCCAACACCAACACTGAATAACAACATTAAAGCAAACAAAACTTAAGCAACAGATTAAGTTCGTAGCAACATAAAACAATGGTTTCCGAAAGGGTTAGTGCTCACCTTGGTCATCCAATATGAACGCAAGTACCTTTCTCTAAAATCCATTAATCTGCAATTTCAACAAGACATCAAATATTTCAATATTCAATAAGAAAGAAGAGCCGATAAACAATTCCACAGTACAAAAACCCAAGGAAAGAGCAAGTATTTTGCTAAGGAGGACGAGAAAACATTAAGAAATAAACTTCAACACACAAATAACTAACACAACCAGAAAGTCAGGAAGTGTGTGAAGAGCTTTAGCATGATATTTTCCTATACCTGTCTAGAAAACCTCTTTTTTCTTCCTTTCTTAATAGGACATATACTTTGTATGATACCCGTTTTTTTATCTCTCTAGAATTTAGCTCTACCATAGACACCCCTACTTCCCTACCTAATAATTAGAACTGTTGTCTCCCAAATAATCACCATCAATTTGAAAATCCATCAATCATTTGCAGTTTTTATACATCTTAAACTAAAATCGAGTTACTAAGCATAATCTATAGTTTAACACAATAATACTCTTGATTCTAAAATACTACCAAATGTACCAATAGCTTAATATGATCACCCTAACATAATAAGCAAAACTTCCACTTTCCAAGAAAATCACCATCGTTAAGGGATTAAATCAATAATTTAGACTTTTAATACATCCTAAACTCAAATCACATCGTAATTGGCAGGCCTGTCCCTGAGGAAGGGCAGGAGGGGCGGCAGCCCTGGGCCCAGGGAAAAGAGCTCTGATTTCATAGTTGAATCCTAACATTAAAGTGTTGTGCAATACATTAGCAACCAAATTTGATTCAATTATCTCATAATTTTAGGGATATTTGATTCAATTATCTCATAATTTTAGGGATATTTGATATGATGATAACAAATACAAACAACTTACCTCAGAAGCTGCTTCAATGGGGGATACAAGAACTAGATTCAACGGAGAACGGCAACCGCGCTTCAATGGAGAACGGCAACTGCGCTTCAATGGAGAACGTTGAATGCGCTTCAATAGAGCAATTCAATGGGTCGGACGCCTAAAAGCCATGACCCATGACCCGCCACAGTTATTAATGGGTTAGATCCGTCTAATAAATAAATGGGCTGACTCTTCATACGATCGTCCAATTAAGGGGCAGGATAGACCTTTTAAGGGTTTAGAATAAACCTGTTTTAAAAATTACAGAGTACTAGTTTATCTTTACACTTCCATTTCTCAAAGTACTATTTTCACACACCAAAGCTTGTATAATTTGTTTGTAAGTTTTTTTAAAAAAAAAATTTAAAACGGCTGAAATTACATTAATTAAACTGAGTTTACAACAAACGAAAGGAAAGTATGGTAAAGTAAGTCAATTACAAGTTATCATGTCGTAAATGTGGTTAGGATGAGTTTTTCTCAAAAAAAAATTGTGGTTAGGATGACTCTTTTGTCGTGGCCATTATGGCAAATTAATTGTGTCATGTGAAGTGTGAACTATGCAATTGTATGGTAGTGTTACCTACATTTTTATTATAAATACAGTTGCAGACTAGCAAGTGGAATTGTATGAGTTAGTTAATTGTATGAGTTGGTTAGTAATCTGTGTAAAACAGAAAATTATTTGTGAATAACTTTGGAAGTAAAAACTTTAATACTTTTTTTTTTTTTGAAAAAAAAACCCAACTAGATCAACCGAAGAAATTTCCAAAATGCGAGGAGGGATTACATCACTCCACACCCATTGGCCAAACTCCCATGGTTGAAAGCAAGGCAATTTGTGTGCTACATTATTACCCCCTCGCTTTACAAAAGACCATAAATCACTAGTAAAATTAGAAGAAAAAAAATCTAGAATATCCTTTATAATCAGATAAAAGGAATTGAAGCCATACAAACACTTCCTCATTGCCTCAATCACCACCAGATTATCACTCTTGATCCCAATGCATCTCATACCCTTGTGTCTCCCAATCTTCATGCCCCAAAATACCGCTTTCACATCTGCAATCTTAGTCTCTCATTTTTCACTTCATTACACCGTAGCTCCCCAAAGCACCACCCCCTCATTATTCTTGCAAATTGCACCCAGCCCCGTCCCCACCTCCCCCAAAACACCAGCATCAACAATAATTTTAACCACACCAGATGTCGGAGGAAACCTGCCCACAGACACACTCTTTCCATCCCTCCATTCCCCATGTTATTTAACTTTCCCACCTTTAATCTTCAAAGCATAGGCAACAATTTGCTAACATTTGGATTTTCACCCTCAATCATCCATTTGTTTCTTGTGCCCCACATAGCCCAACACATGGTAATTAAACTCACCATATCCTCTCCAAAATTACCACAACAGTGCTCCCACTAGTCACCCATACTACAAAGAAAGTGAGACAAAACCATAGAATAATTGCACTTACTCCAAATTGCTCGGGCTAAACTGCAATCTTTTAACACATGCATGACAGATTCTTCTTCTCTCTGGCAAACACTACAAGCTAGTAGCCAGGGCACAAACTAGCTACAAAAAAAATTAGCATTAAAATCTTATGTGGCTAAAAAAGCTAATTTGCTACTTAGCTTACCATTGGAGTTGCTCTAATACTCCATTTGTTCCTTTTATTAGATACATTTTGACTTTACACCCTAGTGTCCCAACCAGTCCAGCAACACCCACCCAAACCCTGATTCTAACTCTCGAACCCCACTTATTTGGCGAACTCCCACCCAAACCCCAACCCTTACTCTCAAACCACAATTATGTGGCGAACTCCTACCTAGCCGATCGGTCGAACCACACAACTCCCACCCACCCTAGTCGGCACGAACCTATGACCCCCCAGCCCTCCACACCAAACTCGACACCCCAATTTTTTAAAAAAATTATTTACTATAGTTAAAATTAAAAATATTTTTTTATATTTAAAATTAATATTAAGCTATATTTTGTTTTTAATTAAGTCAATTCTTATTTAATTGAGTGTTAATCATAGTATAAGTCAATTAATGACTTGTTTGACCGGTCACAAGTCAAATCTAGTACTTAGATTATTTATGGAATATAGACATCAATGTTAGACTTATTTTTTAATTCATTAAAGTTGACTTAATATTGGAAGATCACCTAAAGTTCGACTTATTGTGGTTATTTTTTTCATTAATTTATTATATTAGACTTTCCTTTTACTAATTATCAGTATATGCATTTCTATTTTACACAAATATTTTCCATACGAGAATGACAAAAAAAACAAAAAAAAGAATGGTGCATTATCTCAACAAGAATCAACACGTATTTTAGTGTGTCATTATGTATATAGTTATTGAAATATATACTTATGGATTATATATTGGTTATTATTTATTGATGATTACTAGTTATTTATTTAAGTAAATATAAAAATATGATATTTCATTATATTTTTTTTTTCTAACGGATAAATCACAAAAGAAGATCAAGAGAAGTGTGAATGAAAATGTCCAAATGACGCAATTAAAGAAAGGGAAAAAGTATTTAACAAATTATATAAAATTATTTACGTATTAACAAATTACATAACTATTTAACAATTATATAAATAAAGGTTTTTTTTAATTATCATTTTGCCCTGGGCCTCCAAAATGTCAAAAACGGCTCTGATAATTGGTTCATGATTTTTTCATTTAGCTATTCAACAACGGTGAGCCCCATACCGGTTTCCTCTCCTACTCTGACTAACATACTAAAAATATACTAAGAATTAAAAATTCCCTCGATTTTTTTTTTGAAGAAAAAAATTCCCTAGAATATATAAGTGAAATAATTAGCTATAGTTGCAGTTACTCAGTTAGACATGAATTTTTCACAATCAACTCAATTTCACAATCAAAAGTCATAACCCACAAATAGAAGCCTATCAACCAAAAAGTAAAAAAACCAGGTAATATTCGCTCTTAATCTCTAAAACCCACCTCCCAAAATCAAACATTTAATTCAACAAATGCACACCAGTATAATTAAGGAGAAAATTATATATATCATATATTGTACAAAAAAATGTATTGTACAATAAAGTTTTGATTTTTAGTAGATCAATCAATCTAAGGAAAAGAGAAAGTCGGAAATTTTGAGAGAAAATTAAACAAAACAAAAAAAAATATTAATCACATAACTTTTTTGAAGTAAAAAAATTCAATCTCGTAGCATTCTAATTGAAAAACAAAAATATCAAATAATTAGTAAGAAAGTTGAGAATACCAACCGATGATGAACAATTTGCGAAGTCATGATGATGATTATTACGCCGAGAAGTGGTGGCGACGAGAGTCAACGTGTAATCGATGGTGTTGGAAATTCTGGTGGACTGGTACAGTGGAGTGACTAAAGTTGTACAAGACTTAGGAAAAAAATGATGACAAATACAATGGAGCCCCATTTTATCATTTTGATAAACCACCTCAGGGCAGAATTGGCATATTTTATGGCCAGAACATGTAGAAGAGTGAAAATTGTTAGATGATTTAGAGTGTAGGAGAGAATTGTGATCATTTGATTTATTTCGGATGATTTAGAGTCGCTGCTTAGCGTGCCCGCGCTGAGGTCGCGCGTAAACCACGGACTATTCTGGATTCAAAGTTGATTGTGAGAAATAGGAATGGCGTGCCCGCACAGGTACAGGCGCATCGGGGCGTCATTGATGGTGCGCCCGCGCAGCACGCCCGCGATGTTGATCGCGCATAAACCGTGTACCCTACTGGATTTAGAAGCATAAATAGGCTGTAAAGGGACGCGCCTGCGCCTCCTCGGTTTTCAGCCCGTTGTGTGCGGTTATTTTCTCTTCTTTAAATTTCTTTCGTTTTATCGAAAGAATAGATAGTTTTTCAGAGACTGGTTTTTTTCCCAATAATAATATTCTCTACATTTTTCTCTAAAACTTCTTGCAAACTTTTGTGAAAAAAACTCTTGAAATTTAGCCTTCATAGTGAATTATTCATTGTATTTCGATTCTAGTACTAAGAACGGAATTTGCTGTCAATTGTATCTCAAAGAGGATTTCCGGTTTAACCCAAGTACCGTGTGGGGGAAATAAATCTCTTTAGAAAAGTGTATACACGCCTTTGACAGTGTATCAGGGATCTAGTCTTACGGGACATCGGGATTCTCATGTTCATGTTGGTTGTTCTCGGCTTAGAGGAAAGGCAAGTTTGATCAACTTCACATTAGTGTAGTCTTTGTAAATTTCTGTAATTTCTTAGACTTTGATTATACTTGATTGAAATACATTGTGTTGTATTTGATATTTACAATTAATTGTAATCATATATTTTAGGTTTTGTTCCCACACATTATTATAAGTGTTTCCTTAGTGAAATCACCGTGAACCTAACAAACATTTTAATGTACACGCGGTACCCACCTGTACCTTGCTTGGTACAAACAAAAAACGCGGAAAGAACATGTAGCTATTTTGTAAAGATCATCCAATTTTATGTTTTTTTTTATATCTAAAGAACATCTGTAATATTAATAAAGAAGAGGATAATATTATGTAATGAACATTATTTATATATACCCACCATAATTTAAAGACAAAATTTTAAGAACATTTCACAATAAGCAATAAACATTATATAACAAATAAAAGTACATTACACTGACAATCAAAGAACATGGACATATGTTCTTTTCACTCTTTTTTGGTGCAAATATGTTATTTTTACTTTAAGTATTTGTTCATTACATTTTCATAGTATGTTATTTTCACTACAGCTGTATGTTCTTTATATTTGTATAATATGTTCTTTCCACGAAACGACTGTACAAAGCACGGTAAAAACGCTTGTAAGAACCACACATTGCAAAAGAGAAATGTTATTCCCACTCGGACCAAGACATGACTTTTACTTGTTCTGTCATAGGGGTGTAAATGAACCAAGCCGATCAATAAACTATTTGGGTTCGAGTTCGATTGAAGCTCGTTCATGTTCGTTTATTTGGTGAATGGCCCGAGCATGAACAAATTTTGAAGCTCGTTTAATAAATGAGCTTGAACACGAACATAGATGTGATCGTTCAAATAAATTCATGAACAACTCTTAATTCTTAAGTTTATTAATAATTAAGATTTAATTCTTAGGTTTATTATAAAGATTTAATTATTATGCTAATTTTGAGATTTTCAAATGTCAAAAGTACATAGCTCGTTTATTAGAGAAGCTCGTTTATTACTAAGCTCGCTCGTTTATCAACTCGTTTAATAAATGAGTCAATCACGAGCCGTTCACAGACATATAGTGTACTAAATAAGCCGAGCTTGAACATATTTTTAAGCTCGCTTGAAAGCTCGAGATCGTGCTGACAAGCATTAAATCGGTCGCTACAATCTAACTCTTAATCAAACAATACTTATACAAACACCCTATAACCAGCATAATGGCAAATAAAGGTTCGGTCCACGAAGAACGGGAGTAACTGCTAATCAATCCTAAAACCTAAGCTAGTTCGAAATCAATGGAAGATGGTGTTCTAAAATACTACTAATAAGATGAAATAATCAATAAACTAAGACACCAGGGAGAACGGGAATCTGCCTAACCATTGGTAACTAAGCAACAAGGAATCATAGAGACAAACGGGATATGCAAAGACTATATGTTTGATCAATATCACGTGGTAGGAAGACAACGGGCAATATTAAGCTTGGATTTCTCATGCACTTAACATTACTCGATACATAATCAAACCACATTCAACAATGAAATACTCAATTCACAATCTCTTGTTCAAATCAAGAATATCATGCAATCAAATTCAAGATTCTAGGTTAGCTACTCCTATTATAATGAATTAACATGCAATCGCATATAATCAATTTAATCACAATCCGTTTATCAAATTCAACCCTCAATTACATAGATTACCTAGGCCGGGTTTCATCCCGAAACCCTAGCTAGGAGACTACTCACACATATTCATAATCAAAGCAATAATGAATTCCAAAAGCATAATAGAACTAAACATGAATTTTGATTAAGGAATAATAAAGCTTGATTAATAAACAAGAATGAATAATACCAATTGTATTGATGCGAATCAATGACAAAGTTTGGAACTTTGATATCCGATGTCAATGAATAATACAAAGAATCCC
Organism: Chenopodium quinoa; assembly: GCF_001683475.1. Taxonomy (NCBI): domain Eukaryota; kingdom Viridiplantae; phylum Streptophyta; class Magnoliopsida; order Caryophyllales; family Amaranthaceae; genus Chenopodium; species Chenopodium quinoa. The sequence continues at coordinate 4,879,970 of NW_018742309.1, read as the reverse complement.
AATGAATCTTGCTTCGAATCAATCCGAAAAACTACGATTTACTAGATCAAATCTATGGAATCTCAACTACGGAAGTGCTCTCTATCTCTCTACAAAGTCTCTCTGAAAAATACGTCTCTAACCTATCTCAAAATCTGTCTCTCTTAACCCTTACAATCGGGCTATATATATGTGTTTTAAATCGGAAAGTAAATCGCAGGCTGCCCTTCGTAAATCAGCACGGCCGTGCTAGAAGTGGCACGGCCGTGCAAACATGGCAGTAGCTGATCCGCAATATCTTCAATTTTGGCACGACCATGCTAATGCCTGGCACGGCCATGCTGATGCATGGAAAATGGCACGGCCGTGCAGCATAGGCCGGAAGGTTGCACGCACTTTGGTCTTCTTAAAACAGTCACAACTTCTTATCCAGAGCTCCGTTTGAGGTGTGCAATATATCGTTGGAAATCTCTTCAAGTCTAATTTCCAATGCAATTAGAATCACTCCATTATCATTTGTATATCAAAAGTTATGAGCAAAATAGTGAACAGGTGTCATATTTGTGATCTGTTCAGCCTTGCCTGCTACTTAACTTGCCTTTCAAGGCCTTGAGAACCGCAGTAAAGCCTTAGCTTGGTGGACTAGGATCGATAATAGCCTGATTACGCACCAATGGTTCGGGACTCGGCATAACTTGGTCAACTATACCTGTTAACACACCAAAAACAGACCGAAACCCGTGAAGCACGTAATATGAAGGAAACGAGTGTAACAAGGCAATAAACGACCAAAACGGGCCTAAATACATCCAAAATCACCCATTTATATGCCTTAAAGCGCGCCCTAATGTGCGCTTGCCAAAACCCCCCAAGCGACACTTTTGCTAGTCCTCGAGCAAAACTAAGGGATAAACACACACACAAGATCAAATAAACTATTGCCATTACATATAAGTCAAGTTTAAGCACAGAATAAAGTCAACGGATCCTACTTAGAACAACCATGAATGGAATAAAAACTCACTCAAACAAGCAACGAGACACACAATCCAAGGTATCGTTGATCAAAATGTGAACAAGACCTAAACCAAGCATAGAGAACAAAGGAATCATGCTTCCCTCTAAGCCCAACCAAAACAGCCTCGTCCTCCCCTTTTGCTTCAAATCACCACCCTAATTGGCCCCTCGTGATTCCTCGAAGGAATCAGAAAAAGTGATATTTTGAGGAAATAACAAAGGTATCCCAACATCTCAATTACGCATAATATTTCCATAGGGTTGAAAGGTATCTCCCTCCACCGTTTGAAAACCGAACACCTCTAAAGTCTAAGGGTATTAAAAGGTTGTAATGTATTGGCAATGGGTAAGGTAGGTGAAAACAATTTAAAATGTGGAGTTAAATCCTAAATGAAGCGCAAGAATCACGATTCTCAAAAACAAAGCTCAAGAGATGCAATTCACATTCCACAATAAACATTGATCACACTCTTACACATCCCAAACTCTCTATGTTATACACACTCAAATCACCTTTTTCAAAATTCAAAGCTTTTATTCATATGTCCTCGCCTTTTTCACAATTCGGACGACTTTTCTCTTTTTTTTTTTATTTTGATTTCCTTTTCTTTTTTTTTCTTCTTTTTTTTTCAAAAACAAACTTTCATATTACATCCTTACAATTAAGCTCACTTTCAAACTTGCTCAAACCAACTATCGATCATTATTCTTGATTTAAACACAATAAGCTCAAACAAACCTTGCGAGGTAAACGCTTCACAACTAAGGGTTGGTAAAACATCGGCCATTGGGTTTGTAACATGGGTAACCAAGAATGGAATTAAAGGCTCAACACGGTTAGCAAGTAAGATGATGTAAAAAGAAAATTAATTTGTAACAAACAAAAGGAACAAGAATAAGAAAAAATGAAAAAGGTGCCCTCTTCCTCCTTTAAAAGTGTCAAGTCGGTCTCAGGAGCTACAAGTCAACACAAAGATCGAAACATGCGTAATCAAGGATCCAAATATGCCACTCAAGAAGAATGATGAAGGCTAGAACAATAAAACCTCACGGGATTTGAAAACAAAGCAACTACCAATCAAGGGGATCAAATCCACAAAGGGACGCGCCTCCATCTTACCACAATTCAACGGCTTAGAGTTTCACATGATAACAAATGTTCTAACCAACTACCTTCGCCTAGACTCGTCTACATTGATCAACAATAGATTCAAACTGTGTATTCATTACTGACTTAAATAGAAATAGACATTCCACACACATTCATTCACGTTTCAAATCCAAATATGGGCATTATTCCAAAAGTTTTTGCAAATAGGCAAGTTTATCACGATCCAAAAATATAGGAAAAGACTATGAGGAAAATCATATAAACTAGACTACACATCCTCATAACAGAAGCTTTTCCTATATTGCACACATATATACACAACTAAGTAATCTAAACAAGCTAAATGGCTCATAAAGAGGCATGAAAATCACATAATAATCCCAATCGACAAACAAGTGATCAATTGATATCAACATCAATGATCCCAGGTTCTTTAGAACCGATCAAACATCCTCGAACCACTCAACTTATTCCTAAACTAAACTATCCTAAGCACACAAAAACAAAAAAAAAACTAAAGGAAAAAGGGAAAGATTTCACCGGATGCTTCTTGAAAACACACTAAGACAACATGAGATGCGGCGAAGCTCCTAATGCTACCTCCATGAGTCTTCATATCTGCACAGGTTAGATAAAAACAAACCAAAAACTAAACAAAAAAAACTCGTTTTTTTTATTTTTTTATTATAGGAATATGAAGAAAAACAGGGGAAATCAACAAGGAAATCATTTACCCCCCCCCCCAAGCTAGTATAGACATTGTCCTCAATGTCAGGCATCAAGAGCCTACCTAGAAGGCAAAAAGGGAAAGAGAAAAGTACCTCATTGACTGGGTCTCGGGTTGCCTCCCGGAAGCGCTTCTTTAACGTCATTAGCTTGACGCAACACATGGATTATAGGTTACCCATAATCAATACTTGCCATTGTAGAGGAGATAAGCTCACCATTCTTATTCTTGACAATAGTCACCACCCCGTTCTTGGGTACTACAAACACAGGGGAAACCCTTCCTTGATGTGTTGGAAGAGGTTTAAGCTTTACCTTTGGTGCTTCATTAGCCTCCTTTGCAGTGGCCACATCTAATGCATCTAGAAATTGCTCCTCCATGTCCCTGTTTTCCTTATTCTCATTCAACTCAAAATCATGATTAGTATAGAATAATTCTTTACGCATATCAGAGACAATGGAATCAACAGTGTCAACCATCATGCAATTATCAGAATTAGAACAAGGATATTTCATAGTTTTATTTAAATCAAAATCTAAAACCTCCTTTCCTACTTTCAATGAAATCTTGGCACCCTTTACATCAATAAGGGCACCCGAAGTAGCTAGGAAAGGACGTCCTAGAATTATAGGTATATGAACATCCTCATCCATATCTAGGACCACAAAGTCAATAGGTATGACAAACTTCCCCACCCTTAGGGGAACATCTTCCACCTTACCCTTTGGAAATTTGATCTATCGATCGGCTAATTGAAGGGATATGTTAGTGGGAAGAAGTTCTCCTATATTTAATCGTTGATAAACAGAATATGGCATGAGACTAACACTAGCTCCAAGATCACACAAAGCATTATCAATATTCATTTTGTTTATAGCACAAGGGATTGAAAAGCTACCCGGATCTCCTAACTTAGGAGGCATTTTATTCATTATTATAGCACTACAGTGTTCAGTGAGGTTAACAGTTTCTACCCCTTCACAGTTTCTTCTACCACTCAATATATCTTTTAAAAACCTAGCATAGTTAGGCATTTGCTTAATAGCATCAGTGAATGGTATAGAAAGGTGGACTTCTCTCAAAGTCTCCAAAAACTTCCCGAATTGGGCATCTAGCTTATGTCTCACATGTTTTTGGGGGTAGGGGAGTCTATGTAATAGGTCGGGTTCATTGGTCTGTGCTCCCACCTGTTCCTTTGGGACCTCATTAATTTTATCTTTTTCCCCAGTCCTCTCTTCCTCACCTTTGATTACTTTTTCAACGATAGGTGGAGTCTCAGGTTGACTCTCATTAGTTTTTACTTTTTCGTTCCCTATCAGAGGCTTTCCACTTCTAGTTGATACGGCATTTACTGTGTGTTTAGGGTCAATCCCATGGGGTGGGAGTTTAGAAATACCAACTCCATCTTTTATTGCTCCGGCCAACTAGAAAATTTGGGTTTCCAACATTTTATCGTGAGTCATCACTTCATTAAACTTTTTATCAGTGGTGGACATAAAAGTGTTGAACATTTTAGCCTGGGACTCCATCATTTCCTCCAAGCTAGATCTTTGTGGTGGTCCTTGAGCATAATAATTATCATTTGTAGCTCGGGAACCACGCACATTAGATTGTTGGGGATTTTGATTAGAGTACCCCTTATTATTATTCCAGTTTCCTCTGTTATTAATGTCGTTTCCCCCTTGACTGAATTGCCTTTGGGAATTATGATTCATTTGATTACCCTGTTGGTATTGGTTTTGATTTCCAAAACCACCATGTTGATTATAGGGTCCTTGGGGATTTTGGTCCCTTTGGCCCCTATTTACCCACTGGTTTTGATAATCAAAATCTTTACCTCCCTGATTATAATTGTTCCCTCTTTGATTAGGTGGCAGATATCTATTATTGTCATTCCTAGGTCCGTTATCATAAGACATAGCATTGACCTGTTCATTATTATATCTATTACCATCATTGTTATTAGGATCATATGAGGGATCAAAATTACAGGCATTAGTATAATGATCATAAGACCCACAGTTTTCACAGAAAATACATCCTACAGGCATATTAGAAATGGAAGGATTAGGATTCATACCTCTCCCCTTAGATTGGGAGGGAAGATCTTGCAATGGTACGGAATCGAGCTTGGCTTTAATCGCTGACATCTCCTTCCCGAGGTTCGTAATTTGTGATGTCAGGTTGCTAATGGCATTGAGGTGGTCCACTGAATAGACCGCTCTTCCACTCTTGTTCACAGCATCTCGCTCGCCGTCTTGCCAATCCATGTGGTGTCGTACCACATCTTTGATAATATCTATGACCTGCTCTTCAGTTTTGTTCATTATTGGGCCACCTGCTCCCGCATCCAAACTGGTATTCCCTTGAGGACTTAATCCTCCATAGAATATCTGTAGCACCTGGTATGTTGGAATTCCGTGATGCGGACACACTCTCTGGTACTCCTTGTACCTTTCCCATGCTTCATAGATAGACTCCCCACTCCTTTGCCGAAACCCTTGAATCAAGGCTCTAGCATCGTCCGTATTCTTTTGAGAATAGAATCTTCCCAAAAATGTTGTCGTGACATCATCCCAAGTATGTAGAGTATTTGGTTTTACCTCCTTCTCTAACCATTCGAGAGCTCTCCCGATGAGTGAAAATGGGAAAAGCTTTAATCTCACGAACTCTTGAGTCACCCCATTGACTTTAATAATGTTGCAGTACTTCTCAAACTCGTTTTGATGAGCCAAAGGGCTCTCATTCTTGGCACCGCTAAACTGCCTTCGTTCGATAAGGGTGATCATAGCCAGCCGGATCTCGAAGTCATTGGCTTGAGTGGTGGGTGGAGCAATCCCACTTGAAGCTCTATATGCCCCGGGAGTTCCCAACTCCTTAAGAGGTCATGGTGGTGGCTGATTTTTTGTCATTGGAACTGGTTGTGTGCTTGGGCCGGTTTCCTTTCCTTGAGAGTTTAATGACTTCGATCGAGATTTGCGATTGCTCTTCAAAGTTCTTTCGATTTCGGGATCAAAGGGTATTAACTCTCCCTGTTTAGACCTGCGCATACACACTAAAAAAACCAGTCAAATAGCAGGGCTACAAGTGTAGCCAAAAGAAAAAAAATCTTTTTGTATTTTTTTATGAACTAGACTCAAGAAATCAAAAAGCAATTAACAAACACCGTTCCCCGGCAACGGCGCCATTTTGACAAGCATTAAATCGGTCGCTACAATCTAACTCTTAATCAAACAATACTTATACAAACACCCTATAACCAGCATAATGGCAAATAAAGGTTCGGTCCACGAAGAACGGGAGTAACTGCTAATCAATCCTAAAACCTAAGCTAGTTCGAAATCAATGGAAGATGGTGTTCTAAAATAGTACTAATAAGATGAAATAATCAATAAACTAAGACACCAGGGAGAACGGGAATCTGCCTAACCATTGGTAACTAAGCAACAAGGAATCATAGAGACAAACGGGATATGCAAAGACTATATGTTTGATCAATATCACGTGGTAGGAAGACAACAGGCAATATTAAGCTTGGATTTCTCATGCACTTAACATTACTCGATACATAATCAAACCACATTCAACAATGAAATACTCAATTCACAATCTCTTGTTCAAATCAAGAATATCATGCAATCAAATTCAAGATTCTAGGTTAGCTACTCCTATTATAATGAATTAACATGCAATCGCATATAATCAATTTAATCACAATCCGTTTATCAAATTCAACCCTCAATTACATAGATTACCTAGGCCGGGTTTCATCCCGAAACCCTAGCTAGGAGACTACTCACACATATTCATAATCAAAGCAATAATGAATTCCAAAAGCATAATAGATCTAAACATGAATTTTGATTAAGGAATAATAAAGCTTGATTAATAAACAAGAATGAATAATACCAATTGTATTGATGCGAATCAATGACAAAGTTTGGAACTTTGATATCCGATGTCAATGAATAATACAAAGAATCCCAATGAACCTTGCTTCGAATCAATCCGGAAAACTACGATTTACTAGATCAAATCTATGGAATCTCAACTACGGAAGTGCTCTCTATCTCTCTACAAAGTCTCTCTGAAAAATACGTCTCTAACCTATCTCAAAATCTGTCTCTCTTAACCCTTACAATCGGGCTATATATATGTGTTTTAAATTGGAAAGTAAATCGCAGGCTGCCCTTCGTAAATCAGCACGACCGTGCTAGAAGTGGCACGGCCGTGCAAACATGGCAGTAGCTGATCCGCAATATCTTCAATTTTGGCACGACCGTGCTAATGCCTGGCACGGCCGTGCTGAATCTGGCACGACCGTGCTGATGCATGGAAAATGGCACGGCCGTGCAAGCATAGGCCGGAAGGTTGCAGGCACTTTGGTCTTCTTAAAACAGTCACAACTTCTTATCCAGAGCTCCGTTTGAGGCGTGCAATATATCTTTGGAAATCTCTTCAAGTCTACTTTCCAACGCAATTAGAATCACTCCATTATCATTTTTATATCGAAAGTTATGAGCAAAATAGTGAACAGGTGTCATATTTGTGATCTGTTCTGCCTTGCCTGCTACTTAACTTGCCTTTCAAGGCCTTGAGAACCGCAGCAAAGCCTTAGCTTGGTGGACTAGGATCGATAATAGCCTGATTACGCACCAATGGTTCGGGACTCGACATAACTTGGTCAACTATACCTGTTAACACACCAAAAACAGACCGAAACCCGTGAAGCACGTAATATGAAGGAAACGAGTGTAACAAGGCAATAAACGACCAAAACGGGCCTAAATACATCCAAAATCACCCATTTATATGCCTTAAAGCGCGCCCTAATGTGCGCTTGTCACGTGCTCAAACTCACCTAAGTTAAATGAAGTTGAACATGAACAAGTGTAATACCCCGTATTTTTATACGTATATTAACTTAAATAAGTATTTCTTAAAGTATTTAAATAATTTAAAATGAATTATTTATGGTGTTTCATTAATTTAAAAAGAATTATTTTAATTAAAAGTTTATTTCTAATTATTTAACAATCTTGAAAATATTTTATTTCAGATTTGGAAACTTTGGGGCATATTATTTTATAATAACATAATTTTTTAAGTCAACGGTATTTAAGGAAAGTCAAAATAATAGTTTGAATAGGAGAAGAAATCATTAAGGGTAGAAAGGCGAATTTAAGTAGGAGGGTTTAGAGAGGGGGTATAAATACCCATCACATGGGCAAATTGAACCTTGCCCAAGGTGGAGAATACCAAAAGGTAACTCTCTCTCTCTCTCTCTCTCTTTCTTTTCTTATTTTCTCTTTCCCTCTCTTATTTTCCCCTTCCCCTTTATTTTTATTTTGTTTCATCACCACCCACACACACCACTACCGGTCGGCCACCACAGCCACCACCAACCGGCTGCCACCACCACCAGCACTCGCCGGTGGGCGCGGCGGTAGGTCGGCCTTGATGGTCGTGCACTAATAACTTGTTATTTTGTATGATTTTAAGTGATTTTGAGCCTTAGAATTGTGAGAAATCAATGGCTTAGTTCACTAATTACTCTATTTTTATGCATTTTTGGTGTATCATATGCTTCACGGGTTTGCTAGTTTTTTGGTGCATATTTAGGTATAAATATGGCACTTTGAAGCTTTTGGACAAAGAAGAAAAGAAGTTGGAGACAAGAAGAGGAAATAAGGGAGCTATGAAAGAATGAAAGAAGCAAGGAAAAGTGTCCAAGAGTGAAATAAGAGCATTTGGAAGGATTTTTCACTAAGGTCAATTTCAAATGACAAAAAAAAAAATTCTACTCAAGTTTTTGAAGTGATTCAAATTGGGGATTAAATTTCATCTCAAGAGCTTTCCAACGACTGGTTACATGCCTTATTCCAATGAGTAATGAAGAAGTTATGACCTTCCGAAATGAAGCTGTTTCGCCACAAAAAGTTGCACGTCAGTGCCAAGTGATGCATGTCCGTGCAAGGTCAAGCAGTAGCTACTGTTCTCATTTTAACAGGTCTGCATGCCCGTGCAACCTTTGGCACGTCCGTGCCGACCTGTAGACGGACTAATTCTTGTTTTCTCCATCCTTTTACTTGGGGGTTATATAATATCCCTTTAGCTTCATTTGTTAGGGATAATTTTCTGTAGTTTTTAGCTTAGGTTAGGGTTTTTAGAGAGAGAAACTCTCATTTTCTAGAGAGAGAAAGTAAGAGAAACTTGTTGAAAGCTTGGATTATGAAGAATTGAAGAAAGAGACTTGAAGATTTAAATACTCCTTGCAATATCAATGAGAATTTCTTACTCTCTCTCCTATTTTGTTATTTTATTTACTTATTTTTGTATCATTTCATCCTTAATTACTTGTTTATGTTAGATTAGTGTTTGATTTCATGTTCTTAGTTGTTAATTCCTTTAGTTTTGCAATTTATTATGATTTGTGAGTAGTTCTTTTACTTGGGATGGTTGAAACCATTGATGAATTCACAAATACTTGTTTGTATGTGTTGATTTAGCTAATGTGGGATGTTTATTAGTTGAGCTTAAGTGGTTTCATTGTTAGTTCTTGTAAGTGGCCATTGCTAGAACTATTTATCTAAGCTTTCTCAACGAAGGATCGAGAGATGAACTTGAGTTAGCTCCCTTATGCTTAATTGACTTAAAATTCCATGAGAATAGGAATTCCTAGTCAAGGGAATGTTTATGTCATCGTGATTATGCTTTACCACTTGTTTTATGCTTTGTAACCACGAGAGTTGGTTATATTCATGACTCAAGTAATCCCTCTAGCTTGAGAGAGTAGTTAGGTGCCTTAGATGACTTCCCCTAATTTATCCCCAAATTGCTATGTCTTGTATGTTAAATTGTAGTTTGTGAATGACTTAATTGGTGGATACCTTCCCAAGATCCTTTTTATTATTGTTTGTAGTTTTTCTTCATAACTCATAACCCAAAAAGACTTGACTTAGCTTATCACAAATCGATATTTGTTAGTGCTCCCCTTAGTCCTTGTGGGATTGACCCTTACTTGCCCTTTCTATCCATTAGAGAGTCCAAGTTAGGTTTTTATCTATGGTAGTCTTGACGACGGCCTATCATGCACCCCTTTTGGGAAAAAAAATAAAAATAAAATTTTTCTTTTGATTTTTAATTAAATCCACCTCTAATTATTGTTTTTGGGTTTTGTGATGATTTTTTATGATGTATAATAATTTTTCAGATTTGGTTTTGAATTAAAAAACCCCCAAATTATAAACCCTAGGTTTATAAGTTTATGTATATTTATGAAAATTGTTTATGGGTGATTTAAATTATTGAAATAAGTATTTTAAAACACAATTACAGCAATTTTAGATGATTTAATCAAGCCGGAATGTTTATATATAAGCTATAATTATGTTTCTTGAAAGGATTTTTAATTACCCATTAATTGGGAATAAAAGTAAGGGTTTTAAATTAAATTTTTAGCTTATTTTAAAGGGTTTATGAGTGATTTAAGGAGTGTATATATTGCTGGAAATTTATATTGAATAGGTAATAATGCCTCTTTGTAATTTTGGTTGGTAGGAGTTTTCCAAGTGAGTGATTTTATTTAGTCGTGGCGATTTTAAGATCATATTCAAGGTACGTTCGCGTACTTGGTAATTATTTGAATATGTAGAAGCATGATAGGCTTTGATAAATAAATTCCAAGTAGTATCATGATAGGTGTTGGTTGGAATTTGTTGATTGGATTGATGGTGACTGACTTGTGAGGTATGAATTATTTATGATGAATTGGTGATTGAAATTAAATATGTTGGCATGTTGGATATGAATCACACTTTTATTATTGGCAGGATGGATGGCATGTTTAATTAAACTAAATGTTTAATTTGGTTTGGAATATGAAAACGTTCATATAATTTTTATTGATGCTATAAGCATGAGGAAGGAGCTATTTAAGTGTCTATGTACACTAGGATTAAATTATATTTTGGTGCCTAAGTAAACTTAAGGTGTTCTAAACACCGAGGGATAGGATTTGTAGTGCTTTATGCGCTTAAGGTGTTATTTAACACCGAGGTAGTTTAAAAAGGATTCAACATTAAATTTATGTGGTCGCTAATTATTCAATAATTAAATTGGTATGTTTGATTGCTTGAATGAATTATAATGGATGATTGTGTTATGGTTTGAGAGTCATCACCAAATATAATAATATGTAAAGCAACGTAAAGTGAAAGAGATTACTCACCAAAACTCTTGGAACGTATAAACCTAGTATGAACATATAGGGGGAGTTATGCGACTTTATATTTGACCATAACTTCTACCAGGAGTACACACTACTAGAAAACAGGTCATTTCCGACGAAAAAATTCCGCTGGAATCACCCTGAATTCCGTAGGAACCGGTTATAAGAAGCCCTCTTGTAGGAAAAACGACTATTTCCGACAGAAATTCCATTGGAACAATTTTTCCGACGGAATTTTTTCGTTGGAAGAGATTTTCCGGCACCAAAAAGTCCGTCGGAAAAGTAAAAAATATAATAAAATAAAAAAAAGCTCCACCCCTAAACCGTACCCCACCCAGATCCACCACACCAGCCCCGTAACCACCCAGAACCACCAACAAAACCTCGTAACCCACCCAGAACCACAAACAAAACCCCGTAACCCACCCAGATCCACCACCAAAACCCCATAACCCACCCTGATCCACCACCAAATTAAAACCCGTAATCCATAACCCCAACTTCCTACCACCGACACCACCAATAAAAATCAACCCCAACTTCCCAAACCACCACCAACACCAACCCTAAACCCCTATCCCACCTTCACACACCACCACACAAAAACTCAAAATATCGAAAATTAACCCCAAAAAAACAAAATTAGCCCAAAAATACGAAAATTAACACAAAAAATCGAAAAATACCACAAAAAAAAATCAAAACCAGTAGATATACATATTTAATTAGAATTTCACACAAAATTAAAAAAAAATTGATAATTAAACAACAAATATTAAAGGAAATATATAAATATACAATTATCTAATAAAATTTATAAACTAACATTACAATTACATAAAAAATTAACTATATATACAATCTAACCTAAATTAAAACTAGATCTACAAAACAAAACCTTGAGTGGGTGGCTCGCCGTTGTTATTGCGTCGTTGTTGTTGGTTAATGACGTTAGTGGTTGTTGGAACTAGCGGTGATGGTTTTTGTAGTGTCGCCGTTGTTGTTGTTGATGGAAAGGAGGACGGAGAAAGAGAAGAGGAGGATGGAGAGAAAGAAGACAAGAGAAACAGGAGAGAGAAGGAGAAGAAGATCGGAGGAGGAGTGAAGGAGAAATCCAGAAGAAGAGGAAAGAGAAGATAAGAGAAGAGGAGAGGAGAGAGAAAGAGAAGGAGAAAAGGGAAAGAGAGTGGCAGAAATTGAGGGGGGTTTGGGCTGTTTTAGGGTTTGGCTTTTAAAGGGTTTTGTTATTTTTTTATATTTTTTTAAATAAGATTCCGACGGGAATTCCGTTGGAAATTTCCGACGGAATTTTAATCCGTCGGAAATAATAATTTACGACGGTAAAATCCGTCAGAAATTTCCAACGGAACTGTTGAGCTCATCGGAATTTTTGAATTTTTCGACGGAATTTCGTGTCCGTCGGAACCCATCCGTCGAAAATAGGCTATTTTCTTGTAGTGTACAGGACGCTATATATTCTTTTATTATGCGCAGGAATTTCGCCACTTACAAGTGGTTCTTTATACTGGCACGGTTAGCTCCCGTGTTAGTATCCCTTTATTAGGGTAGGTTAGGGGGAAACACGTTCGACGCGTAATCAAATTGAATGGACATTGGTATTTGTCTAGTTAAATGTTGGATGTCTTGTATGCTTGTTTACAGGTGCAACAAGGTAAGTTGTGTGTTGATAGGATGAAAGCATGATAGTGTGTTTTTATTACGCTTATGTACTCAACATTGCTGATTGTGTGTTGTATGTTTGTTTGGCCTTGTCTTTACCTTGGCCTTACGACGACCCATTTCTAATGGCGAGTAGTGGGGACAAGTAGAGGGAATTTTTTCAGGTGACGAAGCATTTTCATGATGGGCATGAATGTAGACCGAATCATGCTTAGTTTCCATAGGAATATGATGTGTTTTATTTGCTTTGAATATTATTTATTTTATTATACTCATGAGACTAACGTAAAGGTTTTCAGTATTGTTTAGTTTTAAGGTCCTACAATGGTTCCAAGCTGTAGGTTGACTTTATTTGATTTTACTTTCATTTGGTTTGACTTTTAAGTTGACTTGTTTTGAATGGTTTTATAGATAGTCTTCCACTATGTGTCTTTGATAATTGCCTTAGCCGTTTCACGGTGGCGGTTATGTCTTAGATTTTCCTATTTCGTGTTTTAAAAAGGGCAAAACAGGTATTTTAAAGGAAAAGAATTTCTAGGGTGTTACAACAAGGTAATACTCGGCTCGACTCATTTACACCCCTACTTATTCATCGAGGAATTTTGATTTCTTTTAGCGGTTTCAGTAAAACTGTTTTAAAAAAAACCTAACCTAAAACGTTAAAATGAGCTTTTATTTCATACCCGTCAAGGCTAAATCCACATGGGCTTAACATGATACTCAAACACAAAAATACATATACTGTATTGATAATTCACCGGAAAAGAAAAAAAAAACACTTGTTTATACACATAATGCTAATAAAATGCATGAAAATACAAATACCAAATCATATAAGCACATTAAAGAGAAAAAAGGACAATCTTAGCAAGACGAAAGACGTAAATTAGCAAGACTCCTAATCATGGTAGTAGAACAAAGTGATTAGGGGATTTTCCCAAGCCAATCATCATTTGACACGTGGACCCTTCAGGTCCTGCCATGTGTCCGCCACATGGACCATTTAGATCCTGCCACGTGTCTGGCGATGATTAGTCCACCTTGGACCAGTTGTGCCACGCCATGTGGCTCCACCTATGCCAAATGGGCAAAAACGACCACCTAGGCCCAATCTTCGGAAGAAGCCCAATCAGCCCTAGGTTGACCTAAACCTAGGACTGGCACGCTTCCCAAGGCATATAAATACCCTCATTAATCCTAATTAAAGGGGGTGAAGCAATTGATTACACTCACCTAGAGTACCTAAACACCTGGATCAATCCTCACCTAGGGGAACCTGATCTTCCAACCTTCACTTTTCCGCACTGTTCACTCCTCAAACAAGTACTAACTTGATCGTCGGAGGCAGAACTCCTACCACAAGGAGTCTCCGTTGTTTTGCAGGTACAGGCGCAAGGATACCAGTCTCGAAATTGTAACTCTCCCGCAGGACATCATAAAACCCCGAAACATTTTGGCACCGTCTGTGGGGAGAGTACTTTCAAGATGGAATCATAGTCTGTACCGACCTTAAATGACAAGCGTCCCATGGGCGATCCCCTAGTTCAGACGAACCAGGATACTGACAATGAGGTTGAGGTCGAGACTCACACGGCCCCCGACGGGACCTTAAGAGCTTGACGAACTCGTTCCTCCGAAAGAAAGGAGCAACAGGATTGCCTGGCTGGTTCTAGTAAACCAGCCGGTCAGCCGCTTGATCATCAATAGGCGGCCGAGGGATCTGCCCCTATCACTAGAAGTGAACACATGACCTTCATGAATAACTTCAAAGGGGAGATCCAGGATCTCATCAACAAGAAGACGCCTGCTCTATCCAAGGAGCAGTTGGCTAGAAGACCCTCCCAGTCTGGGAGGAAGAAGCCTGTACAGGGTCGGGAGGCGACCCCTTATCCTAAGTCTAGGAAGTGGGAGCCGCCAGTGATCGACCTAACGAAGTATCACTTTCCTTCACCTGGAAAGAGAAAGCCCATCCGTCATGTTCAAGCGGATGGATAAAAAAAAACTTACTCAGATGCTCGATTGTTGCTAGAGCAGAAGAAGAATGACCGACTGTCAGAGTCGGCCTCTACTTTCGATTTTCAAGACAGTTTGCAAAATACCTCCATGAGGTATTCACAAGAAAATTATGAGAGCTAGACAGGCAGCACCTCCCGTCGGTCTGGATCCCATAAAGACCAGTTGGCTCCGCATGTGCCACACCAGCCATACGTGCCGCAACAACAATATTTCTTGCAGCCCCCTCTGTTTGGAGGGCAGGCGGCAAGAAACGTCCAACCTTTGGACTGGCAACTACGGTTGCTAAGACTTGGAGAACAGCCGTCCGCCTTCTCCAAGGAAATTATAGAGGCCGCCCAGCCGGCCAAAGTGAAGAATGTATTAGTAGGCGCCTATGATGGCACTACGAATCCAGAAGATCATTTGATGGCATTCACCAACCTTATGTACCTCCAAGGGTTGGATGATCTCACATGGTGTACTTTGAAGGGCATTGCACAACAGTGGTTCGGCAACCTGCCGACTGGTTGTGTGAATAATTTCAAGACCCTCGCCTACTTGTTCACCTCCAACTTCCCCATGAATATTCCTGCTAAGAAGACGACCCTTGACCTAGGGACTATACAACAGGGAGAAAAGGAGGGACTTCGTTCCTACATCAGGCGGTTTAATCTCATGAGAATTCAGATACAAGGGCTGCCGGATGAGGTAGCCTACACTGACTTCTTCAGAGGTCTTAAGGATGGGTCGACCTTCAAGTTTGACCTAGTCCGAAAGGAGTTGCTACTCTCCAAGAAGCATTAATTGAGTCGGAAGCCTACATACAGGTGACTGACCTGTGTAATACTGGGAAGCAGTCGGATGGAAGAAGGTTCGACAAAAAAGAGAGCCGACCAAAACAGTCGGCCAATAAAGATGAGAAGAAGAGAAAAGAAGTCTGGGCGGCCTCTGATCAGCCGTCCCAGAAAAAGAAAAAAGAGTTTAAACCATACTCCCCGAAGTATGAGTTCAATAAGGATAGCCAGGCTACCCTCAAAGAAATCCAGGGCCGGATGACCATTGAGAAGCCGGCCCCCATGAAAGGTTCTGCGAGTAATCAGAACCAAAAGAAATTCTGTAGTTTTCACGAAGACATTGGTCATGAAACCAATGAGTGTATTAGCCTCATGCGCTACCTGGACCGCCTGGCTGAAAAAGGTGATCTTGACTCCTATGTCAAGAAGTCCAAGGGAAATGCTCCCACCAAACAAAAGCAGTCGGCCAAGAAGAATCACTGCTCGGCTGACAGTTCTGATACTGATGACGCAATCGTCTATACCATAGCAGGCGGCTTCGCAGGACGCGGCCCCACAATCAGGGGCAATAAAGATAGCATCAGGCGGTTGGGTGTTAACTCCGTTAATCAAGGACAGACCGCCAAAAGTTCATTCCCAGAAATTGTCATCACAGAAGAAGATCTGGGAGGGGTTAGGGGGCCGCATGACGACCCCATCATCATTGAATGTAAAGTCGCCAACCAGAGAGTTGGCCGGATCCTCATAGATACCGGCAGTTCCTCTGATCTAATCAGCAACAAGTGCTTGGCAAAGCTCAAGTACAAATCTGACTGCATACATCTGGTATCTCACCCTTTAGTAGGGTTTGGGGGAAGTGTCGTACACCCAGTGGAGCGTGTGGATTTTCCTATCCGCCTGGGTGAGAAAGGGGAGGGTCGTCACATGGTGGTCCGGTTCTTAGTTGTGGAAGAGCTCTCGGCCTACAACATGATCTTAGGGCGACCCACCCTGAACAACTCTAAAGATGTCATTATTCCTTCTCTTATGCTGCTCAAGTTTGAGAAGGATGATGGAACAGTTGGCTCCCTAAGGGGAGATCAGAAGATGGCGCGAGAATGTTATTTCACTGATATTAAACCCACTATAGTGGCTGCTGGCCCAAGTGGAGAAAACAATTACCTCGCACAGCTCAAAGAGGATGCACCTGTTCAAGTAGCAGGCGGCAAGAAAAGAAAGGCTGCCCAACTGGGGTCCGAGAAAAAAGAAAAATGATAGCAATCACTGGTAGAGGAGCGGTCAGACTAATTCCGCCCTCAGTCGGATGGTGAGCATACGGATGTTGTCTTGGACGACTCACGTCCTGACCGAACAGTCAAAGTTGGGACGACTGCTCTTACAGTGCTGGGTGATGATCTTCACCAACTCTTAAAGGAATTCAAGGATATCTTTGCATTTGAGGTACATGAGATGCCAGGCATCAGTCAAGAATTAGCAGTGCATAAACTAGCTGTGGATCCGAAAAAGAAGTTGGTCCGGCAAAAGAAACGGAACCTTGACGAAGAAAGAAGTCAGGCGGCTGCCGCTGAGATTAAAAAGTTTCTTAATGCAGGGTTCATTCGGAAATGTTACCAGACTGGGTTGCAAACGTTGTGCTAGTAAAGAAGCCGAATAGTACCTGGCGAATGTGTGTGGACTACACTGATTTGAACAAGGCGTGCCCCAAAAATAGCTACCCATTGCCAAAAATCGACAATCTGGTCGACTCAACAGCTGGCCACGCTTTAATGAGCTTCATGGACGCCTACTCTGGCTTCCATCAAATTCCTTTGTGGAAGAAAGATCAGGAGAAGACGGCCTTCGTCACTGATCAAGGGTTGTATTGCTACACGGTCATGCCGTTTGGTTTGAAGAACGCCCCAGCCACCTTCCAAAGAATGATAAACACGGTCTTCTTTGACAAATTGGAAGGAATGTCGAGGTATATATAGATGATATGATTGTGAAGTCCAAGCTTCAGACGAACCATATGGGCGACCTCCGAGAAACATTCGCCACACTCAGGCGGTACCATGTCATGCTCAATCCCAAGAAATGTGTTTTTGGGGTTGAGTCTGGGAAGTTTCTCGGATTTCTCATCAATCAGAGAGGTATAGAGGCGAACCCCAAGAAAGTGCAGGCAGTGATAGACAAGCAATCGCCTCGCACGGTCCGAGAGGTTCAGAAGTTAACAGGTTGTCAGGCAGCCCTGGGAAGATTTCTCAGTCGGTCAGGCGATAAGTGCCTTTACTTTTTTCAGGCAATAAAGAAGAAATCCAGGTTTGAATGGGGGCCGGATGGTGAGGCGGCCTTCCAAA
The DNA here is from genome assembly GCF_001683475.1 of Chenopodium quinoa. NCBI lineage: Eukaryota > Viridiplantae > Streptophyta > Magnoliopsida > Caryophyllales > Amaranthaceae > Chenopodium > Chenopodium quinoa. Next base: position 4,862,101 of record NW_018742309.1, on the reverse strand, counting down.
AACTGAAGGTCCATCTGCACTCCTTACCAAGGCTGGTTAGCCCCTTGTCCAAAGAAGTGCTCTACATGTACCTTGCAGTGTCTAAACATGCTCTAACTGCCGTCCTCCTTGCTGAAAGAGATGGCTCTCAGCTCCCGGTCTACTTTGTCAGCCATGTGCTAAAGAACGCTAAGTTAAGGTACCCCCTAGTGGAAAAATTCGGTCTTGCTCTCTTCATGGAAGTTAGAAAAATTGAAGCCTTACTTCTTGGCACATCTATTCGTCGTATACACAGATCAGTCAATCAAGCGGCCACTGACAACCATGGAGTCGTTAGGCCGAATGATCAAATGGGCGATAGAAATTCAAAGCCTTGAAATCACATTTGAGCCAAGAAAAGCGGTAAAGGGGCAAGCATTTGCTGATTTTATTGTGGAGATGACTCGGCCCTCTAATTCTCAAATTCCAGACCAAGTCTGGAAGGTCTATGTTGATGGAAGTTCCACTTCGAGTGGTTGTGGGGCAGGCGTCATATGTCAGTCGCTGGAAGGCGACAGGTACGAGTACGCTCTACGTTTTAACTTCCAAGCCTCGAACAACGAGGCGGAATATGAAGCTTTACTGGCCGGTATCCGCATGTGTAAGGCGGTTGGGGCAAGAAGAATAAACGCCTGCTCTGACTCACAATTGATAGTGAGTCAATATCATGGAGAATACGAAGCAACCCATCCGACCATGATTAAATATTTGCAAGCGGTACGACAAGCGGCCGGGTCACTTGAAGAGTTTCATCTAACTCAAGTACCCAGGTCCGAAAACAACCAGGCGAATGCTCTCTCAAAGTTGGCATCCTCGGCCTCTTGTGATACTCCAAAAACCGTCTTCTGGGAAGTTATGGAAAAGAGAAGTATTGAAGAGGAACCTATTGGAGTTCTAGATCGAAGTTCAACCTGGATGGACCCAATCAGGGCGTATTTAACAGATGGCACCTTGTCGAATGATCAATCCCAGGCGGCCCTGCATAAAAAACGGGCGTCCAACTTTGAAATGTGCAAGGGCGAACTCTTTAAGAAGGGTTATCTTCTGCCCCTCTTAAAGTGTGTAACTCCAGAAAGAGGACGAGAGGTCCTAGAAGACTTACATTCAGGGTATTGTGCTTCGCACGTAGGCGGTAGGTCACTTGCTAAACGAGCAAGGCAGCAGGGTTACTTCTAGCCTACCTTAGAAGCAGACGCCAAGGAGATGGTGAAAAAATGTGACAAGTGCCAAAGGTTTGGCAAGTTAATTAACCATCCGGCTACTGATCTCACGGCCATCTATAGCCCACTACCGTTTGCTAAGTGGGCATGGATATCCTAGGTCCCTATACGCCTGTAACAGGCGGCAAGAAGTACATAATTGTGGCAGTAGACTACTTCACCAAATGGGTAGAGGCAGAGGCTGTAAAGGGAATTAAGACGAAGGATGTGATCTCATTCATCTGGAAAAATGTCATCACTCGGTTTGGAGTGCCCATGTCTATGGTTTTTTATAATGGTCCCCAATTTGAGACGTCTGTTCTCAAAAATTGGCTGGGAGACCAAGGCATCTCACACTGCTTTGCATCAGTCGGCCGTCCGCAAGCAAACGACCAAGTAAAGGCTTTCAATAAGATCATCTCAGACGGTATTAAGAAGAAGATTGAACGAGCAGGCGCCTATGGGCAGACGAATAACCACATGTTCTCTGGGCCATTAGGACGACTGAAAAAGGGGCAACTAGAGAGACTCCATTCCTCCTAACTTATGGGGCAGAAGCTGTTCTTCCAATTGAACACTACAAGCCGACTCTTCGAATAATGCTGTATGACGAAGAGGCAAATTGGGAGTCCATGCGCCTGGCATTAGACTCACTCCTTGAGCGAAGGGGCAATGCAGCCCTACGCCATGAAATCTACCGCCTGAGAATGACAAGGGCATATAACAAGAGAGTGCACAGGTGTCCACTCAAAGTGGGGGACTTTGTACTAAGAAAAATGGAAGCAGTCGGTAGGGCTAATGAGTCAGGAAAATTAACTCCCAGCTGGGAAGGACCTTACCGAATCTACGAAGAGGTCAAGGACGGCACCTACCGCCTGGAGACACTAGATGGCCAACCCTTACCTCGAACCTGGAATGTAGATAATCTAAAGAAATATTATTTTTAAATGATGTAAATAGCCGAGAGCTACTAATAAAGTTTGCTATTTTGCTTCATTTATATTGTATATTAAGAGACATGTCGCCTGCTCCATGAGTAACCGACTACTCTTCATTTTCTCATTAGTTGAGGGGCATGCCAACTGGTAAAACAGTTGGCTACTCTCCATTTTACTCAAATATGCATTCAATTAAGAGGGGCACGTCGCCTGTGGTTATACAGTCGGCTACTCTCCTATACTTAGTTCACCATGAACTACTTAAGGCCTTTGGCCAAATGATCACATCAGGCGCCAAGCCAACTGATCCAATCTTTAAATTAATACGACCTGTCCCAACATCATAGCAGGCATCCGGCGGCATCCCTCCGGATGAAATTCGTCGCAGAGAGCAGCTCCCTTTTGGGTGGAACATTGCTCTATAAACTAATTACACAGCACCTAGACGACTGACCCCAAGGGCAACCACGTAGCCGTTTTTGAGACAAGGATAACTCTAATACTAAATCAAACAAGTGTTAGCAGTTAACATCCGCGTCGGATAATCGACTGTATTACTTGGGATAAATATAGTCGGTACCTCTTGAGTAAATAGCCAACAAAAATTGGCGAATCAAGGGGATCAGCCGGCCTCCGCCGCCTGGTACCTCTACTACTCAAGCTCAGAAGCCGACGAAGGAGTAATTTTAAAGACTACTCATAAGTCACTCTTTCATACTTAGTAAGAATCCAAAAAGGTATGATGAGTCCGCCTGTCCAAAGGCAAACAAGAACTCTCGTACCGTGACCCCTACTAAGATGATTTCTTTTCAAATCTAACATGTTCGAAAGCCTGGTTCATAGGTTGACTGTTTTTGGCAAACAGGGACTAAAGAACTATTCTTATTTAAAAAACAAACAGGCGGGCTAATCATAAGCGGCTTGTTCCCTTCTAACTTGAAAAATTAAACAAACTTAACGTATTTCTTAAATTACGTTGGGAATCCGACTGGGTAAATGGCCGACTGATTGCCTAACCTGGAACCAAGACAACCGGTCATCCAGGGGCATAGGCAGTCGGTACCTAGTTCCTGTTCGCAATCTTTGGCTCACAACACTTTTAGTCAAAATAGGCGATATGACATGCAAACGGATAGTCAGGATCCTCTACACTTGGCAAAAATAAAGCATGTACAATATTCAGTGAGCAAAAACGACCGAAAGATGGTCGCCACATTCATATATAAACAGCCGGCCATAAAGACCGGCAAAATATTCAGAAACCTCGGCCCCTTGGCCGGGTAAAGTGATACTAGAACAAACGGCACGCATACCGAGAAAAGTTAGAAAAAACAAAGCTTTAAGCATTAGGAGGAGCTTGAGTCTCAACTGTCGCCTGATCGAGTGCATCCCCTTTGGTTGACTCGTTTTCAAGGGCAGGAGCTTTAGGCGCATCCTCCTGAATTGGCTGGAGGGCCACCACTTCTTGCTCCTCTTCTGAGCTGGAGTCGGCCGCCTCCTCTTCCTTCTTGTCCTCATTAGCCGCCTGCTCCATGATCCTTCGATTGTACTCTTCAGTACAAGCGTTGAAATTTTTTATCCCAGGCGGCATAGCTGGCTTTTGGGAAGAGGGTTGTCCAGGTCATCTTCATGATCTGGGTCGAGTCCTCCATCATGGCTTGAGCTAAAGCCATCTTTTTAGCCTCGCCTTAGCTTTGAGGTCTTGGGTGATGGCCGCTTCCTGCTTTTGCAGGCGGTCCTTGACATTCTCGAAGGATTTCTAAAGAGATTCATATTGGTGCGCCTTATGCCTAAGTGGATTCAGCTCTTCTCGGAGGTCTTTGACAGTCGTCTCCAGCTCGTTGTTCTTTTTCTTAGCCGCCTCCAACTCGGTGCGAACAGTCGAAGTGGCCTGCGCCTGATAATAAAGAATATCAGTTGTCAAAATTTCATTTTGGGCAATTTGAAACATTGCCTTATCAACGTCAGAGGCGGTCATAACTTTAGCATCCTTTACCTCTTTGTTCTTGGCGCTGATTGGCCTGCGGAGGCCGTGTCGCAACATGGTCTGAAAAAGGGAAAACAGGCGTCAAATTTGAAAATAACAAACGGCACGCAAAGTCAACATTTTAAAAATATTCTAAGTCTACCTCGGAAAGGAGACCCATGATGCCGTCTAGGTCAAGGGTGTCGACTCCCTTGACCGCATCCCTCTCCTCTTGAGGGACGACCTTAATCATAGACTTGTCCATTTGGACCAAGTCTGGTTCTTGAGGGCCGCCTGCATAAAAAAAAAAAAAAAAAAAAAAAAAAAAAAAAAAAAAAAAAAACATAAAAAACATGAGGAAAGCAATGAAGAAATAGGGTAATTCCAACAGAGCCCGTTTATACCTCTTGGCGGCGGACTGTCCCTAAGGACTTGTGATGGTTTACCCACACTTTGTGGGTGATCGGCTGTTTGTCAGTCGACTGCTTCCTGGCAGAGCCAGAAGAGCTCCCAATCGCCAGCTTGCGAGCCTTCGTATCCGGCTGCTGGGAAGAGGAGGGTTTAGACGTGCCCGCCTGCTAAGGCCGCAGGCGGCCAGAAAATACTCGTCATAGAGCCATCAAAACTTTGGGACGCAGTTTAGGGGCACTTGCTCTCGTACCCCATTAGTAGAGTTTGCCCTGATCTCTACTTTGAAAAGTCCTCGGTCAAGGATCTCTTCCCTAGCCTTGCGGGGACAAGCGGCATGCTGCGACTGCCCGCTAGAAGAGCCGGATCCTTGTTCCACCTATTGTAGCGCTTGTTCTGCAGCTTGTCAGGGCTGGCAATGATGAGGAAGGTGTTTCTCCAATCCTTCCATTTATTTTCTTTGCCCCTCGTCATCAGATAACCTTTGTGGCTCGTTATTTGGTACCAGCCGGTACCGCTTGCTTTGGGGGTCCGGCTAAGATAGTTCATATGAGTGAACACCTCAAAATTCGGCTCCACCCCATGAATTTCACATCCGGCTACATAGCCAAGGATGTTGAACCAGGAATTCGGGGCTAACTATCATAGCCCCACCTCGTATCCATCGAAGATTTGTTGAACGACCGGATGCAAGGGAAATCGAAGCCCAGCCTTAATGGCCGCCTCATAGCAGCCAAAACAGGCGTCACCGTAGCTAGTTCCCGCGGGCCAGACGATTGTATCCTCATCATCCAGCACAAATACTTGAAAATCAGGACCCATCACCTGGTCCGATAGAAAAGAGTCTATTCGTTCTTTCATGGCCTTGATACGGCCCTTTGGGACATGACAGTAGTAAGGAGTATTCAACTCCCTATGAGAGGCGGATGGTTCCGACCAATCGTCCCCCTTTTCAGCCGCATGAGAAGTCTCGCCTCATGCAAGCGAGAATGCGTTTCCTCTAAGTTTATAGAGAGGTGGCTTGAAGAGTTAGAGTCAGACTCGCTATCAAAAGAGTCCGACTCCTCCCTTCTCCTTAAGGGGGCCGACCCCTCTTCTTCTTCAGGGGCCATCTGCTGACTGGCCAGGTTAACAGTAAAGTGGGAAGGGGAAACCTTAGCTCCCTCCTCAGAGCTCTCGGCAGAAGGGCCACCTTGGGTCCCTGTGGTATCAGGCGGCTGGTCTGACGGCTCGCTAATCTGAACCCAAAAAGAGGAGCTATCAGAGCTTTTAATCCTCTTTGTTCTTTTTGTTCTTGCCATACTATCCTGCATAGATACAAAGACAGTTGGATTCCGGGACTTGCTCAAAGTTTGAAGTACCGCAGGGCAGTCCGCACCCCTAGTCCTAGACTCAGCCGTCCCCGGTGACCGGCTGATTGCTAACCTAGGTCATGCCGGATGCTTTTGAGGCCTCATTTTCAAAAAAAAAAAAGAAAGAAAAAGTGCAAAAGCAAAACAGAAAAAGGATAAAGGAACAGACGGTAACCTGAAACTTAAGTTCTGAAGGAAAGCTTGATCGAACAGGCGGTTGGTAAAAGCAGTCGTCCAGAAAGTCAGAGCTCAAGTTCAGGGGTCCGAGAATTCTCTTGAAAAAGTTCGCAAATGTGAACAAAAGACTTGGTCAACATGCCCTTATATAGGGTAAGATGAGAATGCGAAGGGTCACTTCTGAAATTCAAAAAATGAGCGGGAAAAACGTTCGGCCCATTGCCGGACGCCACCTGTAACAGTCCGACGCCTGTTACAGGCCGACACCTGTCACAGGTGACATGTGACCAGTCACGTGCCACCTGTGAGGGGCAAATGATTAGGGGATTTTCCCCAGTCAATCATCATCTGACACGTGGACCCTTCAGGTCCTTCCATGTGTCCGCCACATGGACCATTTGGATCCTGCCACGTGTCAGACGATGATTAGTCCACCTTGGACCAGTTGTGCCACGCCATGTGGCCCCACCTATGCCAAATGGGCATAAACGGCCACCTAGGCCCAATCTTCACAAGAAGCCCAATCAGCCCTAGGTTGACCTAAACCTAGGACTGGCACGCTTCCCAAGGCATATAAATACCCTCATTAATCCTCATTAAAGGGGGTGAAGCAATTGATTACACTCACCTAGAGTACCTAAACACCTGGATCAATCCTCACCTAGGGGAACCAGATCTTCCAACCTTCACTTTTCCGCACTGTTCACTCCTCAACCAAGTACTAACTTGATCGTCGGAGGCGGAACTCCTACCACAAGGAGTCTCCGTTGTTTTGCAGGTACAGGCACAAGGATACAAGTCCCGGAATTGTAACTCTCCCACAGGACATCATAAAACCCCGAAACACAAAGGATTGGAGCTTAGTTCAAATTCATCTGCAATCAACTTCTTAGATATTACTTATTACTTTGGTATTTGTGGTAGAATAAAGGGTTGGAGCTTGGTTTAAATTCATCTGCAATCAACTTTTTAGATATTAGCTTATCACTTTGGTATTTGTGGTAGAATAAAGGGTTGGAGCTTGGTTCAAATTCATCTGCAATCAACTTTTTAGATATTGGCTTATCACTTTGGTATTTGTGGTAGAATAAAGGGTTGGAGCTTGGTTCAAATTCATCTGCAATCAACTTCTTAGATATTGACTTATCACTTTGGTATTTGTGGTAGAATAAAGGGTTGGAGCTTGGTTCAAATTCATCTGCAATCAAATTCTTAGATATTGGCTTATCACTTTGGTATTTGTGGTAGAATAAAGGGTTGGAGCTTGGTTCAAATTCATCTGCAATCAACTTCATAGATATTGGCTTATCACTTTGATATTTGTGGTAGAATAAAGGGTTGGAGCTTGGTTCAAATTCATCTGCAATCAACTTTTTAGATATTGGCTTATCACTTTGGTATTTGTGCTAGAATAAAGGGTTGGAGCTTGGTTCAAATTCATCTGCAATCAACTTTTTAGATATTGGCTTATCACTTTGGTATTTGTGGTAGAATAAAGGGTTGGAGCATGGTTCAAATTCATCTGCAATCAACTTCTTAGATATTGGCTTATCACTTTGGTATTTGTGGTAGAATAAAGGGTTGGAGCTTGGTTCAAATTCATCTGCAATCAACTTCTTAGATGCTAGCTTATCACTATGTAAGTCGCAATCTTCATCAAAGGATTTCACTTCATTATTATTGACATCTTTAATGAGACTTTTATCTGCTTCTCCCTTTTCATGGGCTTCATATGCATTTATAAAATCTTTGATAAATTCAGGAATGGGCTGCTCATTCATTACCACTGTCCAATATTCTTCTGGGCCTTTCCTCCCATCAATTGGGCCTGCAAACTAAGTACTTCGTTTGTAATATGGAATGTTTTCATTACTCTTTTTTTTTGGCGGGGAATGTTTTCATTACTCTAATTACACTTGAATATGTTCTTGTTCAAATAAGTAAATATCATTTGAATAAGATGTACCTAGAGGTTAAAAACTAACACAAAAAATACCAAATTCAAATTACGACTTGTATGAACCCAATAATTTAACATGATTTAGATTTAAAATAGATTCGACCCAGATACTCGAATTGACACCTGTGTGGCTGTGTGTTCTATTCATCTGATTTTCACTTATCTGAACTTATTAGACCTTATTTTAGTTGTTGCTTCAAAAAAAAAAAAAAACTTATTTTAGTTGTAATTTGTATTATTTGGGTAACTTATTTTTCCTTATCTGAACTTATTTAACCTGAAATAAGTGAAAATAAGATGAAGTTCTAGATACACCTTTATACGTTTGTAAGAGAATTTAAGTTTTTAACCTTATTTCAATTACTATAAATTAATCATTGGTAAGTTGATATTCAATTTTTGAAATTAAAATAAATCTTCCTTGAAATTCATTTCTTAAAGCCATAACTGCATTAGTGTTTTTTTTTTTTGGAGCAACAAGGACTACATTAGTAACTTAAGCTTTAATGTAGCTAGATAGTTATAACTTTTCAAAAATAAAAAACCTTAGATATACAATATAAAAGGCAGGACTGCATAAGTAAGAGTACTTCCATACTATAGAATACACTAATACTATTATTATTGTGAATAATCTGAAAGGAAAATTATTTGTACGGACTATAGAGTAGAAGCAAATAAAACATAAGAAAAATACCAAAATAATTGAGAGTAGAACTATGAACATGATGTTGATGTTGCTTTTCATACTTGTGAAATCAATAAGCTAGCTAGTGAGTTTAGCGTAATATGATTTTATTTGGAAAGATAGCTGGTCCCGATTTTCTATTTATAGGGAGAAGAACAAGTAAACAGACAAACAATCAATAATGCAATAAATAATAGCTAACTCCAACACTTATAATCCTGGTCTCCGAGACCATCCAAATTTTTCCTACCGAAGTACCAATGTGCTAAACCCTCCACCTCCACAACAACCACAACAACAAGCACCACAACAAACACAGCAAAAATATTATCAACCTCCCAACCAAAGGGCCCAACCACAAATTCCACCTCCATCCACTGACCCTGCCTTGTCAGAAATTATAACTATGTTAGCAAGTATGCAAGAACACATGCAGAGTAGGGAAACACAAATTGATTCACTTTTAGCCCATAATAAAATCGTGGACAATCAAATTGCGCAACTTTCCTCTGCTCTACAAACTCGCCAGCAGGGAGCCCTACCATCGCAGCCGGTTCAACCTACAGATCACGTGAATGCAATTACGCTGAGAAGTGGTTCAAAATATGATAGGCCTTCTATGCCCAAAGATGATGAACCTATCATTACAAAAATTGCTAATTCTGATTTTGTTACACCAAATATTGTTGTTACTAACCCTACAAGGCTCCAGAATAAAACTAACTCTTCTGATAATAAATTGCAGGGTAAAACTCAAGACAAGAGTGGAGATGTGCAGAAACCAGTTATCAAACTACCATTCCCAAATAGACATCTTAAGAGTAAGTTGGATAAGCAGTTTGGTAAGTTTCTAGAGGTTGTCAAGAATTTACAGGTAACAGTTCCTTTTACAGAATTAATTACTCAAGTTCCTGCATAATCTAAATTTATAAAAGAGATCTTGACCAGGAAAAGATCTATTAGTGAGGTAGAGACAGTTGCTTTTACTGAGGAATGTAATGCTATACTATAGAATAAATCTCCACCTAAGCTAAAAGATCCGGGTAGTTTTTCTATTCCTTGTCACATTGGAAATTTGATGATAGATAAAGCTCTATGTGATTTGGGTGCTAGTGTAAGTGTTATGCCATTATCTGTGAGCTCTAAATTAAATATGGGTAAATCAAAAGCTATCAATATTACTCTGCAATTGGCTGATCGTTCTCTTAAATATCCTTTAGGTGTTTTAGAGGTTGTACCTGTTAGAGTAGGTAAATTTTATATACCTGTTGATTTTGTTGTTCTTGATATGGAGGAAGATTTGCAAATTCCATTTATATTGGGTAGACCATTCCTTCATATTGCAGGGGCAATAATAGATGTGAAAAATGGTAAACTTACGTTATGTGTAGGGGATGAAAATATTATTTTTAATCTACATAATGCCCCTAAAAGCCCCATGTTGGAAGAAAAGTGCTATAGTATTGATGTGGTTGATGTAAATAATTTTTCTAATAAGCCCCAAGCTCTCGTTAGAGATCCATTGGAGGCGGTATTTTGTGCTACATCTTCCACAGGAAAAGCCACTACATGGAAGGATGAAGTGGATGCTATAGAAAGGGATCTAAATTGTGTAGGGCTTGGGTTTGAAGAGGAACATGTGGAGAAAAGGAAAAAATTGAGAAAAATCGGACTCAAAGTGCTGTAGGACGCCCGACCGGGCGAGAACCCACTCGACCGGGCGCGAGAGGAAGTCCGTATACGAGCAATCTCTCCCAACCGGGCGGGATGGCGCTTGACCGGGCGCGAGAGAAAAGAGGATTATCACCCAAAATTCTCCCAAAGGTCGAAAAAAGTGTTAAACTCGCCCGAAGGCGCGCCCGGCCGGGCGCGAGAGCGCGACAACAAAACTGGCCAATATCAAAACGCCATAACTTTTGCGTTTCTTAACGGAATTTTGTGTGTGACCTATCGTTGGAAAGATATTCAAGTCTACTTTTCAATTCAATTAGAATCACTGCATTATCATTTGTATAAAAAAAATTATGATCGAAATAGTGAAGCTGACTCGTTTTTACCTCTTCTCTTACTAACATTTTGCTTCTTTCTTGTCCAGAATTGTACCAAGGTGATGAATTGTGATGCTTGGGATGGTGGAGGCTACGATTTTGATGATGAGGGGTAGTCGTTTGGGTTACTAATTTCTCTTTGAGCCAATGAGGACATTGTCTGGTTTGGCTTGGGGGAAATTTCTTGTAATACAAGTACACTTTCTTCCCTTTTCTCTTTATTTTCTTTGGTGTGTTTAGTTTAGTTTTTATTGCTTTCTAGGTTAGATTTAATGCTTTCAAAAAAATACGAAAAATACAAAAATACGATCCCATGAATTATGAATCATGCTTCCTTGTGTCCCATACATGAAAATTTTTCGAAATTGTTTTGATTCTTGGTATATGATGATAAGTATTGTGGATAGGTTAGCCATGATTTGATGTTTGATTGCTTGGATGCCCTAACATGAGTCAATTTTGTCCAACTATTTGTGGATTTGGTGCTTGACTAGTTGATTTGGTTAGGAATGTGTATTAGTTCCTGGTATGTCAATGAATTTGAGTATTGGTTTATAACTTTGAGTAATGTTTGTATGACTCGTTATTATGCACATTGAGGAGGACGAAGGCATTTTTTCATTTAGGTGGCCTTCAGAATTATTAGATACATTTGTTCCCTTCTTGCTACCCATGTTGTTGCTTGTATCCTTTCATTGTTTATTTAACCACATTATAAGCCTATTTTGCCCCATTGGTTACTAGTCCCAAGCTTGGCTTGGGGGAGCTATTAGTGAGTGAGGTGAGGAAGTTGTAGTGTGCACTTAATTTGCACAATGTGGGTGGATTTGAGAAGTTATTTATTTGTTCTTATTTTTGTAGATTGGAAAAAATTGAAAAATTATTGTTCAAAGTTGAAAATTCCAATGTGAGATAAAAAGAAAAAAAAAGAGCAAATGAAAAAAATTGTTTCAATGTTCAAGTGTTCTAATGAAGGTTGCTCAAAAGAAGGAAAAAATTCAAAAGAAAAAGAAAAAAAGAGTTCAAAGTTCTGTTCACTCAAGTTCTATAGTGTTATATTTTGAATATATGAGTGAAATTGTAAGTGTTGGGAATTTTTATTATCATTGGAGGTTTGGTGAATTTTTGGTAGAATTGAGTTGTGTTGGAGATGATTAGGTTATTATTTAAATTTGACCTTGATTTTATTTATTAGGATTTTGGCTCCCTTAAGCATGGCTTTACTCTCACATTTTCCCAAATATTTCCTACCCTTTACCCTAGCCTTACATTACAAGTTTTGAAGACCTTCCGACCTTTGTGCATAGAGTTGTGTGAATGTGAAAGTGGTTGTTTATCAATGCAAAGAATGATTTGATATATTTCGAGTCGACTACTAGGTTGAGTGCTTGTTTTCCTAAACACACGAGTGTTGTGAGTTTGGGAGGGCATTGTTCACATTTAAAGGGGTTGGATGGAGAGCAATCGAGTACATCTTTTACTTGCCACATAAAAGATTGAAGAGTGCGTGAGCACTAGTCTTGAATTCCATATACGCTTGTGGTTCGCTCTACTTGACAATTGTTAAGGAGGATGAGTAGTTGGATGGATTTGATTGATTGACTTTGATGCATATTTGTTGGATTTGCCTTGAATCGATTGTGCTTGATTTAAATTATTTTTGGGGTGAAGTTTTGGTTTATTTATTCATTGCTTTGCTTAGGGACAAGTAAAGGGTTGGCTTGGGGGAGTTTAATAAGTCTATTTTATATATATATTTATTCCCCGTCCCAATGGTCATAATTGTGTTTATTTGAACTCTACGAAGCTACTTTTGTTACTAATATGCGTTTTCTAATGTTTTTGTAGAGTTGGTATTATTTTATAGGAAATTGCGGATTTGGAGCATTTTCCCAGATTTATTGGAGCCACTACGAGCATTGGAGTAAGGTCGCATTTATATGACCACATTCCGAAGCCCAAGATCGGTTGGAGTCATAAAATCGGTGATTAAGGGCTCGGCGAAGAAGAAGAGTACGGGGCAATGGACCATGTATTCAGAACCCAAAGAGGAAATGCGAATTGGGCTAAGAAACGGTCTAATTGAAGAAGTCCAAGCTTGCCCGGTAGAGCGAGCCCTCACCCGAAGGCGCACCCGGCAGGGCGAGGAAGAAAGAAGAGAGTAGTTGCTCACCCAAAGGCGCGCCCGACCGGGTGAGATGCCGCCCGACCGGGCGCGTGTTTCTAAATGAGTTTAAAGATATAATTTCCTTTTATCTTTTTAGACCAAGTATAAATACAATTTGTTTTAGGAAGTTAAGGACGTTTTTCACTCTCTTTACTAAAATTACGGATTATTATTAGTTTAAGCTTTTGTTATTACTCTTACTTTCTCTCTCTATACTTTCTCTCTCTACACTCTTGAGTTTTATGCAATTTATTATTTCCATTAATTTTGGTAACGATTTCTTCCTTCTTTACTTTCAGTAATTTAATTGCTTTGATTTAATTATGTTTTCTTTAATTGCTTTGCCTAGTTTAATTTTGATTATGAGTGAGTAGATTTATTTCTAGGGTTTGTAGGGATCCATGAATAATACAAAGGGGTAATTTATTATTGTTGATTATTGATGATTGATTAATTTCCTATTGATTGATTTAAATACTATGCAATTAGATTTGTCCAAGTTTAATTGTATGAGTTATGCAATATTGATTCGAGATTCGAGAGATGAGAATTGATGTTTATGCTTAGTTTCAATAGGCATGTTAATCTATAAATGGTTAGGTCAAGATTCGAGAGATGCGATTTAATACCAGTAGATTAATTATGTGATTATAATACGTAGCGACAGCCCTTTATAATCTGGTTAATTTATGCATTGATAATTGATTGTTATTTTTACCCTGAAGTATTATTTATTGGTGAACCTATACCCTAGACATTTTAGTATTGATTATTCCCTTAGTTAATTTTCTTAGTTTAATTATTAGCTTAATTCCTACAAATACAAATTGGTTACTCGATAATTTAGATTATAATTGTTGATTAGGAGTAAAAGAACATTGTTTCCCTGTGGATTCGACCCTACTTCTCTATCTACTGTAGTCAGAGGACTTAGGAATTATTTTTGATTAGGTGATACGACTTAAGCCTGTCACCACGATAAAGAGACAATGATATGCAACAAAGATTGACCCGTGAAGGTTACACCCCATTCATAATCCATGAGATTACTAACTCCATATAGTTTGGAACCACGAAAGAAGGATCGGGGATGATGGTACGAAGTGAGCCATACAAATAATGATTCAATTTGCTCCAAATTTAATATTAGGTTAAATTGGTTGAATATTAATGCACATATAATCTAAATATCGTGATCACTTAAATTAACAACAAGACTAAAAGGATCATAACCGGTTGTCCAAATTATCTTATTAGTCGTGATTCATTTACATATTCCCTTTTAACATGCAATATGGTGATCGACAATATATAAAATAAACATTAATATTGGAAGCAATTTAACCATATTATCGCTAGTCAAATCATCAAAAATATAATAATAAATCTAAACATGATACTACCAATATTAAAATAAGAGTAATTAATTAAGTTAATTAATTACTCACGTTACGCGCGCTCCTTTAAATTGCTACATCATGAATAAAATGTTAGTAACTTCAAGGAATAATAAATCAAATTGAAATTAAACTAGATAAAATAAGAGTTGATTTGGTCCAAACCCTCAATCAGTTCTAACTTTCACCGCCTTGTTTTAAGTATGGAAATCCGGGTATAGTATGGAATCCTTGGAGTGCTTAAGGGAGGAATGGTGTATTTAGGAGAATATGTTTACGGCTTAGAATGTGAGAGAGAGAGAGATGAGAATGTGTGTTGGGTCCCCGAAATTGTGAAATCAGCCTTATATTTATAGAAGAAAATGATGGAGTAAGGTACGAAACCCTAGAAAAGAGGCTCCGCAGAAGAATAAAGCACCGTGGCACGGCAAAATTACTGTGGCACAATACTTTTCAAAGTTTACGTGTTTTTAAAACTTCGATAACTTTTGATCCGTAACTCAAAATAAGGCTTATAATATATCGTTGGAAATATCTTCAAGTCTACTTTCCAACCCAATTAGAATCAGGTCAAAATTATTTTTAGTTTTAAAGATATGGCCATTTTAGTACAAGGGTATCGGTTTTGGGTTGAGTTTTAGTGTTTTGCTCATATCTTCTTCATTTTAAATCGGAATTGGGCTTATGATACACCGTTCGAAAGATTATTTCAAGGCCTATCCAACCAAATAATATTTGAATCAAAATTATAACGCCACAAAAACTGTTTAGCTCGATTTTGTGATGTGAACACGAAAAGAGGATAATAAGTTATGGTTTGGGGAAATGGGCTAAAAATTGGGTTAGTTTATGAAATGTATTGGATTGAATATGGATTTAAGCACTCTAAATATTAAATACTCAACCCGACCAATAATGGCGGTGAAAGGTTGTTCATCATTGGATTTGGTTTTGGGGAGACATTTTTAGGTGTCTACAATATCCAACTAACTTATCAGCTAAATCACCTAACACATATTGACACCAATTATATTCCCTAATCGTAGTCACATCTTCCAAAGCCAAAACAAGCTTAAAATCAGCCAATCTGTTTGAATTTGGTGTTAGCAATGAAATCATTGCAAACATCACAAAACACTTCTTAAATTCAGATTCCCTAACTTCATACCTACATCTGATTTAAAAAATCCTTCCAACTTCTTAACAGTAACTTCAAACTTTTTACCACCATATCTTTTCTCCCAATCAAGCTTCAACTCACTATCTCCACGAGCAGATACTGGAACAACCAAAGGTCCCATTAGAATTCCAAATACATCATGCACATCAGTAGCAGTTAATTGGAACTTCTCACCAATAGGCATGACAAACATCGTACTACTAAGAACAAAACACTTACACAGCTAGCGTATCATTTCCCTTGGGAATTCAGTCATCTTAATAGAAAACAGACTCCCAAAACCAATATCATAAACAACTCGTTTTTTATTTTATTTAATAGATTCATTAAATCAAAAACCCCTGAAGGTCTACATCGAATAGTAACATCAAAATCCCTATAGAAAGAAAGAAAAAATCAATTAGAAACAATAAAACATACCGACTAATAGTTTCACAACATACCAAAAAACATAGTAAAACACAACAAGTAACCCAATAATATAAAGTAACCCCAGTAAGACAAAAACATAAAAAGTAACCCCTGAAACTAACATCAGAAATATGAACTAACTCTAGTCATAAAAAACATAGCAGGTAAACCCATGTAACCTAGTAAGACACAAATCATAGCAGGTAACCTCAGAAATAGAAAGTAACCCCTGAAATACAAAATGTAACATCAAAATAAAATATAATTAAAACCACAATAAGTCTAAAATAAAAATAAGCTAAACAAAGAAACAATACTGAATACATAAAATAAAACCAAAATAAAAAATAATAAACACACAAAAACAAAATACAAATACAGAACAAATTGCTTTAAAATTTTTCTTACCCCTTTTCAACGTCTACGACTTCAACAACTTCAGCTTCTACTGCTACTATTGTTGTAGAAGCTCTAGTAGTTCTAACATGTTTCAAATCAACAGGCTTCAAACCAACATATTCAACTACAGCTGTTGATGTTTTTGCTTTTCTAAGCTTTGGTTTTACATCTGCATCTTCATCTTTAACCAAATTCCTACCTCGCTTCTTAACAGCCGGCTTCACTTCAAAATCTTCATCCCTACTCTTCATTGACAGAAAACTATCTTTAGACAATAAGTATGATTGTTTAGCAGGTGGTATAGAAGAAATAATCGCAGCATTCATCTCATCATCTTTGTCTGCAATTGCATCATCAACATCTTCACCAACATCATCTTGGTCATTAGTTTTTACACAAGCATCCTGCACAACTCCAGTACCCACACTAACACAAACATCAACTACATCACTTAACCCAGCTTCACTTACCACATTTACACTAGCATCACCACTAAACCCAACATCAACAGTTACCACAACATCACCAACTACCCCAATATCACAAGCATCAACTTCATTTAAAGTGTTTTCATTAATAGAACCAGAAACAAAGATATCAACCTGTTTGGGAGCACTCACACCACCAAAAGGATCACTCAATCCACCATGAATTCTAGAATTAACCCTTGGTTATCAACCTCATTAGCACATGTTTAAAGAGAAAAAGAACAAAGAAAGTATCAATGAAGTTACTAATTAAGTAACACTTATCTTTGCACATAAGAATCAACAATCTCAAGAATAAGTAACCCCTATGACAACACATAGTAATTCTGTCCAACAACTAATTATAAATGAAAAGAATAAGTAACCCCTATGGTAACACCTAGTAACCCCTAAAAACATATATAATTAATAAATTAGACCTGGTAACCCCTAAAAAACAATGTATGGTTCTAGTAACACCTAACATATCCTACGTGAATAGAATAACCTGATATGAACACTGTATGTGAACAATGTATGGTTCTAGTAACCCTAAACAAATCAAACTAAGTAAAAAGCACAAAGTCACAATTATTGTCTTATACAACTAGGTAAAAACTAGATCAAAAGTTTTAAAACAACAAGGAACAACTAACACAAGAAGATTGCACATCAAAATTTTAAAACAGAAACAAAATCAAAGCATAAAACCTAAAAAACAAAACAAATGAAGTCAAATAAATCACAAAAGAATAACGAAAATCAAAGTATAAAACATGCAAAATAAGAAAAACAAGTAAAATGATCAACAAACAGGGAAAAAATTAGAAAAAGCAGAATCGAACACTATAGACACCTGATTGTGTCTCCCCAAAAACCAAACCCGGTGATGAGTACCTTTCACGTCTTTAATTACGAGTTCAGTGAAGAGTTGAAAATTCTCGCAGAGTTCCCTTGGGCTTTGACCCTATTTCTAACCTCACCTAAAGTGTTTTTGACCAAAATCATTCATTTTGCGTCTTTTAACCCAAAATCATTCATTTCGTGTCCTTAAAATCATTCATTTCGTGTCCAAACCTTAAAAACGTCCGAACCAGTCTAATTTGGTTGATGATCCTGGTCTAATCATTGTTTAGTTGTATGGGTCTTGAAAAGAGCTTTCCAACGATATATTATAACCCCAAATCTGACTTATAACGAATAGTTATGGCAAAAATACTAAACCAAGCCCAAACCGAGCCTAGGTCCACCTTACCTACGACCCAATGATCATGTGAGGGTCTAAATATCTTAATCCCACTCCTAATTTAGGATTCATTAGGAACTTCTATAGGTATTTAGATGGTTCTAATTTATCCTTTCCGAAAGATAAAGATCGAAGAGTTTGAAATTGAATAAAACTCCTCTTTTTGATAGTCCTTGTTCTATTCGAATTCAAAGACATTCAGATATGATTTTCGTGCCTCATAATTTTTATCCAAATCTTGAATGGTTTAATAGCCCTTGAAATAATCTTTCCAATGATGTATCATAACCCCAATTCCGAGCTATAACGAAAAAGATATGAATGAAATACCAAACTCTATCCAAAACCGACACTGTCCCATTTTTTTTACCATATCTTTTATTCTACCAAAGATATCAATTTGATTCCAATTGAGTTGGAAAGTAGGATTCAATAGCTTTCCAAGATATATTATTTATCTTATTCGACTTCTAGATCAAAAGTTACGATAAAAACAAAAACCGTAAAAACTATTGTTTATCGCATCGTGATGGACCTGTCGCGTCGCGATAAGCCTTTCGCGCCGCGATATGCCTGTCGTTCCGCGATGCTGTTTTACTTTGATTTGATTTGTAACCCTTTTCTGATCCTTCTATCCTCTTTTTTTTATATATATAAATAGAGGTCGTTTCACCTCGTTTTCAATCATCAACAAGCTTGATCACCAACAATCACCAACTAATCCTCTCTTTAAGCTAAAGCTTTTCTCTCTCTCTCTCTCTCTCTCTCTCTCTCTCTCTCTCGCTCTCTTCTTTCTTGATTTCTAGCCTTAGCCTAAACATATCCCAACACCTCCCTAACACACATCCTTGATACTTTTCCCTAAACAAAACACCATACCTCCATCACGACCTTTGAATACTCCAATCTCGAAGTTGCCTTCGACCTCGATGTGAAAGGTTAATAGTTCTGACGGTTTGGTCCCTAATCTATATTTCAATTCTTATTTGATTTATTTGATTTGATCTTTCTTGAAATTTACTAAGGTGTGTATTGTTTTGTTAGAAAGAGATACGAGACATCAAAGTAAGTAATTCGATTACTTAATTATTATTTTGATATAGAAATCATGCATAGAACCTTATATTAATTCCTAGTATCATGTTAGGATGTCTCTATGAATCCTAGTATCATGTTAGGATGTTGATTTTGATTCCTAATATCATGTATAAGATAATGCTTTGATTATGATTTTTATTTAGTGACATGCTAGGGTTTGTTATTAATCTGTTTAGTATCATGCATAGGATTTTGCTATTAATCATGTTTTGATGAGATTATGATTATATTGATGATGATATAATTATGATGATGATACTATTATGATGATGATTGTTGTGTCAATTATTGTGTTGCTTGATTTATTGTTATTTGCTTGATCACACCCTCTTTTGCAGGTTTAAAGGGAATTTGTACTTGAAATCACGCCTAATAAGATAATTGATAATTTGTTTTAGGCAAATATGATTTTAATTCAAGTGATCGGCAATAATAGATTTATTTGTGCATTAATGATCAACCAACGTAGATTAAATAGGTTTAGGCTAATTTGATGTATGTATGTTGATCGGAAAACGCACATGAATATCATAAGAATTAAGTAGAGGCTGATTTAGGGCGGGTTCAATCTCTTTTAGGTTGGATTTGTACCATCATCCCCGAATATCCAGTCATGGTTCCGGACCACTATGGAGTTAACAATTTCCGTGATCGTGAATGAGGTGTAACCTTCACACCCGTGAACGGTTTACAAGTTCCTAAAACTTGTTGGCGACTCTTTTATCTCTAGCTTCCTTCCCTTTGGACGCCACCATGCTTGAAAGCATGATCACAGTGAGGCTCAAGGTTGAGTTTGAAAAATTCCCCACAAAAACCTAAAATACAAATGAAATAAAAGAATACTAAATAAAACAAAATAGAAGCGTTAAAAACATTTGAAACTAAAAATTAATGAAAAACTAGGGTTTCAAAATTGAAATTCAAAACAAGTACATAATTTAACAAAATACAAAAAAGAATTGACAACAAAATACAAAATGCATAATGACAAACATAAAAATACAAAAGAACTCAAAAATAAATCAAAAACAAGCATAAATTCGTAAAACTGAAAAATTAGGGTTGCAAAATTACCTGAATCGTCGCCATTTTTGTTCGAAGATGAGCCTTTGGTACTCTTGTCGTAAACGATTCTCAGTTTTCCTATTGAAGAATGAAGTAGATTAAAAATTGAAGAAAACAACAATGGAGGAAATAGAATTTCAAAGAAGAGAGAGAATTAAACAAAGAAAATCAATGAAGAAAGAAAATTTGAGAGAGAGGAAATGAAGAGACAAAGTTGTTGAGAGTTAAAATGACAAGGAAGACGAAATGACGGTATACAAAAATTAAGACAAAAGGAAAACAAAAAAAATTTGAACAATTTTTGAAGAAGGGTTATAACGGAGTCTGTTATAACGAAACTCCTTCAAACGGACTGGGCCGCCTAAAAATGAGATTGGTCCTCATATTTTGGTTGACTGCATGGTATGACCAACCACATATGAAACTTTGTGAATAATAATTTTATTACACGGTATTAAGTGGCAAGTTTTTCTTAAGTTACCTAATTAACCATTTTTACTCCAACCTCAAACGATAGTCCGAAGCTGAGAGACGTCATAGTGATTGATTGATTTAGGCTTTTCGGGTGTGCTTGCGAGTTGTGGCTTACAATCCTCATAGTCATCCCCATCAGACGAGTATCCAACTTTTCGTAATCACCATCTCACTTCAATTGCTGTTTCAATTTCACAATTCAAACACTACTAAAAAATTCACCAAGATTCAGATTAATACAACACCTTCAATATTTCTTCTTTGTATGAATCTCATAATTTTTGCTGAAAGACAAATGATTCTCACTGCAACTCCAAACTCTTTGAAACTATGAAATCAACTTTAAGACCCTGTAGCATCGTTGTTGTTGTCGACAATGTCAAGAAATCTCAATCCACTAAAGTACATATTTTTTTAAAATTTTTGTTTTTAAATTGGTGAGTAATTTGCTAATTATAATGCATGGCAGCTTAATTATAGAGGATTATCTGTTTACTTAATATTTGAGGATTGAGTTGCATTTGTTTGGGGAATAATGATTTAATTTGTCGCATAGCCGTTTCTAATATTGTGGTGGCTCGGGGCAAAATGATAATTCTTTTATTGAATAAATCATTTGTTTTTATAATTATAAATATTTATGTAATTTGTTAATTGATAAATAATTTTATGTAATTTGTTAATTAATTTATCCGTTATTTTAATTGCATTATTTACACTTTTCCACTATTCACACACCTCTTTTGAATTTCTTTTGTGATTTATTCGTTAGAATATCATATTTTTAAATAGTCATATCTAATAATTTATTGCATTCGCCCCTTAATTTTGTGATTAATCAATTTATTACATGGTTATGACACACACATAAAATGTGCATAATTACACTTCTACATTGGAATCCTTTTTTGACTCGACTCATTCCATGAAAGAGTATTAAATTTACTTACTTGTCCCAATCTATAAATATGAGTGAGAAATAAATAATAATCATGTTTCATAAATAATAAATGTAGCTCTTTCTTATAAAATAGAATTAAGGTTACATTAATTTTTTCTTGTTACTTATAATTATATAATTACATAATTCAGTTCACTTTTAATAAATGTATCATGTCACAATTAAATTATATCACTCTTACCATGCTTGTAAACAAGTCATTAAATAGAATTTATCAAACAATCCAAGAATCATAATCTTCTTATAATGATGTCACTTCAATTTTCAAAGTATATAAAATACCTAATATGATACTATGCGAATATTAAAAAATTCATACATGCATACATACCAAATTAAATTATGGTGAATAGTCACAACCACTAAAAATCATCTCACTCGAATTCTCCTATATCGTAAAAATAATTAATGTCAAAATAAAATTGCATAATTAAAATATTCTAAGCCTAAAACAAGAAAAAACTTTCTCATGTGAGAAACAAAAACTTGTAGCAAAACTCCTAAAACGACTACTATCATCAGTAACACATACACATCTAAATCCCTTTAAAGTGGAATCTTGATTTTGATAACTTTGAAATAAATTATTACTATAAAAAAATAACATTCATAAAGATATTTTTAACTACAATTATAATAAATCATTTTATAATAAATTCAGACATTTAATGCAAGAAAAATAATCCCTCCATTTTTTAAAGTGCGCATCACTTTAATCGACATAATTTTTTAGGAGATTGACTTGAATTCTATAAATAATGTGCACAAAAAATTGATACATTGTATAAAATTTCATAGTATCAACTAATTATAATAAATATAAGATCAAAATTATTAAAGGTAAAATAATGTTATGTATCAACAAAATGTATAATAAAGTATTTTAATTACTTTAGGATGATTTTTTTTTTATTTTTTTGTCAAAAACTTTAGGATGATTAATTTGAAGTGTACCCCTCCGTTTCTTTTTATTGGTTATTATCATATTTTAAATATTATTCATAATACTTCCTCCGTTTTTTTATCAGTTATGTTTAGATTTTAAACATTATTTATAATACTCCCTCCGTCCCAAAATATATGAGTTGTTGGACTTTTTTCACTATTCATGTATTAGTTTTGATCATAATTTTTTACTAACATAATAAAAACATATTTTATCATAAAATATCTTGTTAAATAGGTATATATATAAAGTTTCAAAATATGATTTTTAAAATAATTTTCATAATATTTAATTATATACAAATAAATTCAATGTAGTGCATTGACATGTGTGCAATGTTGACTGTGTCATGTATTCTGGGATAGAGGGAGTATTAGATAATCTTCAAATTTACTCACAAAAGTAAAAGATTCATGTGAGACCATGTTTGATTCGTCTCAACGAATGCTCTATTAATATTCAATCGTTATAATTTTAAAAAGTATGTAATGAATAATATATCAAATAGGTGTATTGGCAAATGTGTAAAAGTCAAAAAGTATCCAATAAAAAGTGAAGAAGGGAGTATTATACTTTAGATATAGGGTAATTTTGTGAAAATTTAAGAAAATTTTACCAACAACTACCATTATAATGACTACTTTGAGAACAACTAACTACCATTTATTTATTTATTTTTTTTTGTAAAAATAAATCTAAAAAAATCTACCACAAAAACCTAGAGTAACACAATTACATTTAATTTCTTGGCAATAATCTCCAGCTGAGGGAGCTAAAAAATCGGTCGTTTCAACGACGAGGGAATGGAGGAGGGGCAGTTTCATCGACCTGGGAAAGGAGGGGCTATTTTGGGGATGGGGGAAGGGGGGTGGTTTCGATGATGTAGGTGGGTCGCCCGAGTGTTTTTAGGGGTAGGGAAGGGCTGACCGGCTGTTATCGGTTGCTAGGGGAGGCGGGCGATCGAATTTCGGTCAGGCTGGGGGTTGGGGCTAAGGGAAGGAAGGATGGTGGCTCGCTGGGAAGGGTTTTTAATTTTTTTTTTCTTTTTTTACAAAAAAAATTTGGACCAATTATGTTGCGACACATCACACATGGCTTTTACAAAATAAAAATCACCCTTTCTTTAAGTCAGTGGTAAATCGGCCTAGTGGAAGAAAATCAACCCAAAAGTTCATAATGCTCCCTAATAAATGTTAGTTGGGATTATTGAGAGTAAATCGCTGAAAGTTCGGATTAATAAATTAAATTGAATTTTTCTATAAAATAAAACTTAGATTTTGGAAGCACCCAATATAATAGATCGAAAAGCGAAGACAAGTCGAATTCAGGGTTAATTGGAGGATGAAATGGAGTTGTTTGACTCTTGGAATTGCCCTTTTTAATCACTTTAGTTTAATAAAAATGTGTTCCTTTAATGAAAATGGTGTTACTTATGTTTGTTGGGAGATGTAGCAAAATTTCAATTTCAGATTTACATAAACCCGTAGTAGGTGTTGTTAAACCCATTTGTATGTGATATCGGTAAAAGTCATTACAATATCATGACCTTGTATGAGAATATATACTCCCTCTGTACCACAATATAGTTTCTGCTTTCCTATTTTAGAGACCCAAAATGTTGTTCCTGTTTCTATTTTTGAATAGTATGTAAAGACCATTATACCCTTATTTTTTACTTTATTTATTGAACTTCCTAATTTACCTTTAACTTATCCACTTGCATTGTACTTTTTTCACTTTCTCTCTCTAACTTTTGTCTATAATTGTCCTTTTCACTTTTTCCCCCTAAATTATCCACTTACCCTGTACTTATGTCTCGTTTTTTTCCACTTCTCCTCTCATTTCTTAAATGTCGCGAAAAAAACACAATATGAACTATATTATGGGACGAAGGAAGTATAATATATGATTTTGTCAGATCACAAAGAAATGTGATTGACATGTATGAAGCATAGATCTCAAGAGGATTTTATCCATTTGAATTATTGGGGTCCCTTAGGGTAAGACGTACTGATTTTGGGTTGTCTCCGTCATTTTAGCAACATTCATAGACTTTTAATTGTATGTTAGAAAATACCTTGTACAACACGAAACATTATCACCAACTTCCCTTGTTCTATCAATAGTCCCATCGCATGTTTAAATGTATATTGGTAAGCCTTATATGCGTTGTCCTCACTCGTTGTAATAGCTAAAAGGTAAATATCGTTAATGACCTTAATTGATATTGTATAAGGGCTTCTTATGCCAATAATAACTTATGTTATTTACTGTCCTTTTGTTTGTTGTAAACTCAATTTAATTAATGTAATCAACTGTTTTTGTTGTAAAAAAATTCTTAAAAACTTACAAAAAATTAATACAAGCTTTGGTATATGGAAATATTTAAAAATATTTAAAACATGTTTACATAAAACTTTTATAAAGCCCACGTATCTCATAATTAGACGATTCTATAAAGACCTGCCCCATTTATTTATCAGACCATTTATTTATAACTATGGCGGGTCATGGCTTTTAAAGGCCTCCATTCCTATTTCCTGCCTCTCTGAGTTATTTCATTGAAGTGCACTCAACGTTCTCCATTGAAGCGTTCTCCGTTGATTCTAATTCTTGTATCCCCCATTGAAGCAGCTTCTAAGGTAAGTTGTTTGTTGTTGTTATCATCATATCAATTTCACAATCTAGGGTTTATATTTGATTTAATCTAATTTAATTATCAGTGCTTTAAGTTTAGGGTTCGTAAATTCTTAGATTATGAAACATCATATCCAAAAGAAAAGAAAATTATGAGCTTAATTTGATTATTGAATCAAATATCCCTAATATTATGTATCTTTCCAGATAATTCAATATGAAATCAAATCTCTTTTCCCTGGGCCTAGGGCGGCCGCCCCTCCTGGCCTGCCTCAGGGACGGGCCTGATTTGTCGGTGAGTATTCTCTCAGAAATAATAGTGACCTATACAATTTTAGATGTTTGGAAAAGATTGCCTGTAAAGTAGAACTACATATTTTCCGAGCCATGCTCGGTTTTTATATTTGGTAATTGAAATTCAAATGTAGAAGTCTCTAGAAATATTTAACTCAAAAGTTTATCATAACAATAGATAATACAGCAAATTAATAAATCTACAAAAAAAAAAAAAAAAAAAAAAAAAAAAAAAACTAAAAGAGTTTAGGAAAAAAGACTCTGCTTTAGTATAGGTATATACTTGTTAGTCTGTCCGATCCTAGTTGTTCTTCTCATTTGACATTGGGGATTAAATTAATAAAAATGAATCTTAACATGGGAAAAAATATTATAAAAATGATTCTATTTTTCCATTAATTAGTTCCACTATTCAAAACCCAAAATTTGAAACTATGCATTGGAAATTTTAATAAGTGGAAATTTGTTTAAATTATTATATTGAAAAGAAATAAGGTTATCAACTTTGGCACATTTACCAAATAAATAGAGGAAAATTGATGGAGATTTTTTAACCATACATGCATGAATAGATTTTACATGAGAGCTTTTTGAACCTTCCTAATCGAGATTCGAGAAGTGAAGAAGAACACAAAGGATCACTGGAGGTATATTATAATTGATTTTATTACTATATTTGTACTACCTCCATTCTATGAAGATGTCACTTTACTTGCAAAGATTAATGAATTGAAAAATGTAAGTAGGTTCCATTTCACTTTACGAGGAAGAGTGAGATATTTGTACAGAGACATTGGTATCACTCCATTCTTAAATAATTGCAATAACTTGACTAGCATACATGCCAATGCATAAGTTTAACTATAAATATAAAATTATATATATTAATAAAAGTATACAAAAATGATAAATGAAAGTATACATTGAGGAGGTTGTGTAAAAAGTAATTAGTCTCATTTTTAATGACAGTAACAAGTGTGCATTGGTACTTTTAGTTCGAACAAGACTATTGGTACTTGAAGACCTCATGTCGGGTTTTGTAACAACATGAGGTTTAAAAGTACAAGCACTTGTTATTCTCATTAATGGCGAGAGTAATTATTGGAAGTCTTTCTCTATTGAGACCATCCAACATGTTACATAATAACAATTGATCTTTATCTTTTAGTAAAACGTGGTCAAAGTTAATATATGTATTGTGCTAAAGTCTAATTTTTGTTAACTTGTGCCATTGTTTTCTGGCAACATTAAATTAGATTAAGACTTTATAAACTATGAAGCTGGTCTTTTGGCATTTTTATGGCACATAGATTTAATTTTTGTAGAGTTGGTGCATTATTAGCTGTATTTGTCATATCTTGATTTTGGTACACAATAATACATGACAGCTGCTTGCCATCTGAAGGCTTTACCTCCCTACCTCTCCTCTCACTTGTGGTCGCTGTACCACACTTTCTTCAATTTTAGCTTTTCTTAGATTACTAATCGGAAAATGTGTTCTTTACAATGGATGTTTTCCTCCTTGAATTGTACATACATTGAGAATTAAATAAAGTTCTACATAGCTGATGTTCAAGAAAAGAGTGAAAGTCATAATTGGACGCAAATCTGAGTAGTATCTACTTATTTTAGGTTTTTGGAATTTTATGTCTCATTTCATCATCATTCGACTTGACATATGTATCTACATAGAGAAATGATTTTTTTAGGAAATTCTGTGAGAAACCACCTTTTAAATCCTTGTTTTTGTGAAAAACCACCTTTTTTAAAAAACAAAACCGTAAAAAAACCACCTAATTTAAATTTTTTGTTGTAATTTGCCACCGATAACAGAACAAATGGCCATTAAATAGTTAATAGTTGAAGCTAATTTCATGCAACAGGTGGTGAATTACAACATATATTTTTTATTGGGTGGTTTGTTACAACATTTTTTTAAAAGGTGGTTTTTCACAAAAACAAGGATTAAAAGGTGGTTTTTGACAAAATTTCCTATTTATTTTAAAGAAAATTGGCTTCAGATGTAAGTTTATATAGGAGGTGAATGTACTTTGTAGTGGTTATCAAAGGGAAACGCCGAAACGGTTTCTAATTTTCAGGTTGATCTATTTGGGTTGATGCAGCCTACCCTTGAAGTCTATAGCTACTCTTCTTTGAGATGATGGAACATAGGCTAAACTATAGTATCAAAGCATCAATACCTTCTTTCACCTTCCTATCCTCTTGTTCTGTTTCTAATTCTTGTAAGTCTCTTTAGAAGTACTGGTCATGACTGTAATAAAAAGGAAAATCGAGACCAAAATCAAAGGAAGAAGATGAGATTTTAGATTGATGAAATGGGAATTACATAAACTAAAGATAACAGATCAAGCTTTCTAGATGCTTAGTTCAATCTCAACTAATAAACTGAAGTAAGACAACATACTCAACAGTATTCTTCATGATATATCCCTCCCTTATCTAGTTATCTCCTCTATATATAAGAAGCCTGTTTCCTTTCTCCCTCTCTATACCCATTAACTTCGTATTTATTTATTCCTCAAGCTGCCTGTATGTTATAATGTTACAAAATACGAAGTAAGCAGTTTTAGGCACCAAATTCACTTTGATTTGTTACTTGGGTTTTTTCATGCCAAAATTAGTTTAAGATGTTAGTGGAATTTCAGGAAATTAGCTATGGTAATTAGAATTTAGAAGAAGCTTTTTCCCGTATAGCAATTGATTGTCTTGCAATCTTGCATACATAGATGAATACAAAACTTGTTATTTAGATGAAATGCTACAAGAAGGGGGGTGAATTGTAGTATTGAGATTGCTAGTCACTTTTTGCGGAATTAAAAGAAACTTAATGCAAGTAGAGAAATAGTGCAAGAGAGATTTTACGAGGAAGACTTCCTAGGCCAAATAGGAAGTGAAAAACCTCGACCCAAAGGGATTTTGACTCAAAACATTCCACTAAAATAGGCCAACGACTTTGTTACAACCTATGAGGAACTTGAGCCTCTATCGAGTTCCTCAACGAACTCATATCCCCAACAACTATTCCCTCTAATAGTTGCAGCTCGAAAGCTTCCCTTAAAGACCTCTCTTCTCACTAAGACTTCACTCAAAGTCTTACTCTTTCTCTTTCTCTCAAGCTTCACTCAAAGCTTGCTCTACATACAAAGAACTCACTCAAGTTCTCACCCCAATATAAGAGTTCACTCAAACCCTTATAAATTCCCCATTACAAGAGTTTACTCAAACCCTTAAACAACTCTCGCATACATATAAAAGATATAGTGTATAAAACTAATATGTTGGACACTTTGAGATATGTAAGGAACTTGGAACCCGGAGGAACTGACTCACCGTGGAGAGAAAATATATATTTCTTTTCTACCTCTCTGCCCCTTGAGACAAACTCTACTATGGAATGACTCACTTAAGCCAGACCATTTGGAATGAATGAGAACATCTCCTTTTATAGTGATTTAAAGACAAACCCAATCACCCCATGATCTTTAACCATAATAATAGTGTTTCCTAAATTCTAGGCATTATCTCCATTAACTCCATGAACATAAGAAGTAATGGAAGACATGGATTGGAGTCAAAAACATGTTCTCCATGATCTCCTTATTTTTCTCCATTAAAAGGCTATTTCAAATTAAACGTAAAAAGTTATTTTTTATTTTCCAAAAATTAAATAATTAAAAAATAGAAAATATAAAATAATAAAAACCTAACCAAATCAGATCTTTATCAATTAAAAACTAATTCGGATTTTATTCCATAAAAATAAATATTTTATAAAAAGTATTTTATCCTAAAATAACTAACCCATTTAATTTGAAATATTAAACTAATTAGAGATTAGATAGGAAACAACCTATAAAAACAAATCCCTAAAATATAGGAGAAAATAAAGACAATAAATTATCATTTTGACTGAAAAGAAAATTGGATTTTATTTTAAAACCTTTCTTTTATAAAATAAAATCTATTTAGATTAAATTATACCAAGTCAAAACTAACTACCTAGAAAGTAGGCAAAGATAATGCAATGACTACTGACGTTGAAAACTGACTTCTAGTGCTGTGCAAACTCGTGTTCCTCCTATACACGAATTTTAGACTGACCCTTAAGGAACTGGCTGTCAGCAACACTTCAGTTCCTTCCAGATTGTCAGTTCCTTCGAGATTGAAGTTCCAATTTAGTTCCTTAGGCTTGTTCCAAACAATTTCTCTTGTCCAACATACTTACATGATTCTTAGAAAAATATACTCCTATTTTTCTGTTTTGAAGCTTCTACTCCAAAGCTTCTGTTCCTTCAAAGGAACTTCTTTTTGCTTGTTCCCACTTAGGAACTGTTGCTTATTCCTTGCAAAGAACTCCTTCTCATTCTTCTTAGGAACTGCTGTAAAGTTTAATCAATAAGTTTGTACGTTTAGACTCCATCTCTTTGTGTAACTCTTCTTCTCTTTGTGCCCCCCCTAGGAACTCGAGCACGATCCATACATTGTATGCTGGGAACCATCTTCAACAATGATCTAATCTGTTCTCAACAATTTTCATGCTTCATGACTTGTTCATGCACATCTCAATACACATATTAGTTAGATAATCATCATTTGTTCACAATCATCAAAACCTTACAACAGAACTGTAAACATCATTTAAGAAAATAAATGTATTCCTCTCTTTTTATTTCTAAATTCTGATCTCTCTCTCACTACTAGTTTCTCTCTTTCTCTATATTCTATTATTTCTCTTAACGGTGCAGTTAGTCCAAGACTCCTGCATCACCATAACTGCACTAAAAATTCATACCCTGAAGTGTCTCACTACAGTTCCACTTGCATTTTTGGGAATTATATCTAAAACAGTATTCAAGATTTCTTTTGTCAAGTTGTTTAGAACTTTGCATCGATTAATCACTAATGTGAATGCATCTTTCTTGAGGACTGCTAACAAAGATTTGATGTTGATTAATTTGGCCCTTCGTAGGATTCCGAACCTCCTCCAAGGATCACAACAAATGTTAAACAAAATTTGCAATTTTTGAAGTTATGGAAGGTACTAAAAATTTCTAGTGTATGAAGAGTTCTGGTTAGTTGTGATGATTTGACCTTTAATCTCCAGATAGTTGTTTTTGTAGGAGTTCAAGAATAAACAATTCAGCACACCTAAGCCAGCTACTAGCTATCGTCGAAAGAAGGTGGAGAAGGAAGACCTTCCCCCAGATACAGAACTCTATAAGGATCCAACCTTGGCACTCTACTAGTAAGTTTCCTCCCGGGTCAAACCTATAGTTGATTTAAGTTTTGCTTCTCAGCTTTTGATGAAGATATTTCTGTTCAACAATTTAATGCAGTACAAATCAGATTGTTGACTGTGCTGCCCCTGTCTTGCTTGTTGATGGTTATAATGTTTGTGGCTATTGGGTGAAGTTGAAGAAGCATTTCAGTAGTGGACGACTTGATATAGCCCGGCAAAAGTTAATTGATGAACTTGTCCAGTTCAGCTTGGTAAGAGGTTTGTGCTTTGCTTCTCAGATTTTGCAATTTACTGACTAAAGATTTCTGCATAACAATAACAATATATAGTCACATAGTTAAGGATTGTAAATCAACAAATTAAATGGAAATTAGCTCTAAAATGTTCCTTAATGTTATACATGGAATTTTGGGTATCTAAAGAAGAAAGCCTATCCACTAGCTATCCATTGAACATGTGAAAATCTTTAGCATTTGCTTGTGTGTGTGTGTTTATCAACTTGTGTATACTAGTTTGAAATGGCATGGCTTGCTTTGGTTGTAACTTTGCTGTTAACTCTTTAGCGCCACTACTTATATCGTAATTTTTAAAATTTTGACAGAAGTAAAGGTGGTGACTGTATTTGATGCTATGATGTCTGGACTACCTACTCACAAGGAGACTTTTGCCGGGTATGCTCCTCTAA
Organism: Chenopodium quinoa; assembly: GCF_001683475.1. Lineage (NCBI taxonomy): Eukaryota > Viridiplantae > Streptophyta > Magnoliopsida > Caryophyllales > Amaranthaceae > Chenopodium > Chenopodium quinoa. The sequence goes on along the minus strand of NW_018742309.1, from coordinate 4,830,660 downwards.
AGCTCAAGTGACTTTCTCTATGCTTTTTAGTTTGTTGTGGTTATCTAATCGTTGGTAATTCTGAGATATTGGCTTTTTTCAAGCATCAATAATGACAAAAAAAAAAAAAAAAAAAAAGTTGTTATAAGCCTGGAATCATACCCTTAAGCTGAAAGAGCTGACAAATATGATATCAGATTAATTGAAATGTATCCCATTCAAAAAAAGAAAAAAAAAAGATTAATTGAAATGTATGAATGACAGCTTTGTGCTAAGGAAAAAAGTACAGCAAGAAAGTCACCAGTTGTGTTGTCTGTAGTATTCTTGATGCTGCTGCTGCTGAGTTCTTTAGCAGTGGCTATTCATGATCAACAATTAGTGCTTACTTGAGTGCACTAATATATAATTATCGTCTATATTTTTATCTGTTCCATTTGACTTGTCACGCATGTTAATGCACAGCTTTAACCATTCATATTTTAAATTATTTATTTGTAAAAATTATAAAAGTTGATATTTTGGAAGTACACATCTTTTAATTTAATAGTAAAAAAATATGGTCAAAATTGTTTGTATTTTAATTTATGCTTTCCTTTAGTTTCAACTTTACTCTATCTCCTTCCCTTAAGAAATTGATTAAAGTTTTATTTTTTAATGTGATCATTCTCATGTGATTGTGATACTTCTCTAGTTCCGTTGCTAACCAACTTTACTAATGTAGCCTCCTTTTTTTTTTTTTTTTTTTTTTTGTAAAATTAGAGTGGGGGTTTGTGCTGAAAGTTTATATGACCAGCAAAGGCAGTAGACTAATTAATTTTTTCACTTGATCCCACATGAAATATAATATTAACATAAGAGGGCTAATGGTGGTGCAAAAAATACTACCAATACCCTTTATAGTTCATAGTCTTATTGTAAGCCTTCATGATGCTTCTGAACCTCTTGGGAATATTTGTGAAAAACTACTTAATATAACACTCTTTTGAAATTGCTACCTTGATAACTTATTTTACTAGAATATAACTACCTAATATCAAATATGATGGATTTTATGCAATTGTTCTAGTGGGGGCTATACCAATGTTTTACACATCCTTTGAACCCTAATTACCATTAATTACACCCCAATAATTAATTAATCCCCAAATTGAAGTCTGAGAACCATAAACTGTGTGATAGACTAAGAGTAATGACTGATTATACAAAATAAACAAGAGGAAAATGTAATTATTCACCTAAAAACTAAAATTTAACTCGAAAACCATAACTAATAACTTGAAAACCATTATTTAACATACTAATTACCAAAAATATTAGCTATAAACATATGCCATAACTAATAAGTTGAACACCATGAGTATTAACTTGAAAACCAAAACTAGTCACCAAAAACACAACTAACCTGAATAGGCGAATACCATAACTAATAACTCGAAAACGATAACTGATGACTTTTAAACAATTACTAAATATAAAAAATTATAATTTATAACTAAACCGAAATACCATAACTAATAACTCAAAAGCGTATATAATAACTTAAAAGCCATAGCTATTACTAAAAATCATAACTAATTACCAAAAATCAAAACTATACCCAATCCTATAAGTTATAACTAATAAATCGAAAACCATAACTAACTAATCACCAAAAATCATAATTGTAATACATGTAGATTTTAGGTACTCTAATCGAAATTTTATGTATCACATACATAACAATGAACAAGGATCACATGCATATACATAGTATGGAACTACAAATTACATAATAGTTAAAGATTACAACCTTTGATGCGTGATTTCCTGGCTTTGTTCTTCCTTCTACGCGGAGATTTAGATCCCTAACAAATATTCCACAAGCGTGTGTTAAATCTCCATTAATGCTAGTTGGAACAGAATAACTTGATGTTCATTAAAATGGAGAATGTAACTGACTATTTAAGAGAGATGGAAAGGGAAAGTTATACGTTCTCTCTCTGTCCACTTCCCGACCATTGGCAAGGATGAGTATATTGCCATGGAAGTCACCTCACATGTCCGACCAAAAGCCCCAACATTTTATTTCTGTTGCTTATGAATAAATGAGCCAATTTATAGATAGGGTTTATATAACTATTGCTATCTGAGTGCATACCGCCACGTCAGAGCTAGATTTCGTTCCTCAGTCGTGTCGTGTACTAGTAACAAAGAGTCTTTAGTTTGACCCAATAATTCCTAATCTATGTAACAAAGACCAAAACTAATAACCAGACACCATAACTATTGACCTAAAATTTTTAACTATTGTCCTGAATGCCATAACTAATTCTAAAACTGTTATTCCAAAGAGTCTTTTGTTTGACCTAATAGAACTAGCAGCCCTTCATCTACAAATTCATCTACCAAATGGATGTTGAGAAACTCGCCCACCTTTGCCAAGCCAGCGAATCTTATCTCTCCTCTAATACCCTCATGCTGAAGAAGCTTACTGGCAACAACTAATGTATCACAGCTCAATGTATCAGATTGAAGCTAGATGATGATGTATATACACTAGGTTGCTGGAAAAGAATTCCATTGGCACTACTGAAGGTGCAACCATCGCCTGTGTCCTCTTCTTGCCAGGCACTTGACATTTCCCGTAAAGCCTAGGTTCTATGTTGAGGATGTGTTCTCCAGGGAGTGTCACGAAGATTTTTTTTTGGGTTTGTCCCCTGATTATAAAAGAATGGTTGCAATATATATATTTTTTTTTGGGGGGTGGGGGAAGGAGAAGGTTATAGGTCAAATGCATTTTTCTGGAATGGGATGCTCATGATTTATTATGGAATAAAATAACTGTTAGTGTCCTTATGGCTAGGTTCTCAAAAGTTATTTAAAACACTGTGTCCTCCTGTTGTATCTCTCTCTTTGTCATCATCACTTTTCAGTTTTGAAGGCATCTTCTCCTTCTACGTTGTATCCTTCTTTAATTTGATTCTTTTTTTGTTCTTGATTAGACAAAAGAGTAATCTGTTAGTTCATGTGTTCTATGTTCATTTTGCAATTTTTACAATTGTTTAATTTTTATTTTGCAGGGTGGACATAGTTTTCTCTGGGGATTCTTGTGCTGATTCATGGATAGAAAAGGAGGTACATGAATTGTTTTGCATACTCTATTTTCTATAGCATTTAAGAAAATTTCGAAGATTATAATTGACCTGAACGTTCCTAATCCTCCTGGTTGAATTCCTGTTCTTCCTCTTTCTCTGCTGGTTTTTTTTCCTCTACTTTTCTGTATACAACAAACTAACCTGTGCTCAAAAGAGAAGTCAAGTTAGAATCGGATCTTGTGGGCTAAACATTAGATAATCACTTCCTGATCACAAAAGACAGAACCCAGTTAATCTGAACAGATTTGAAAATTTCTAAAGTTACTCATATACACAGTCCTATCTATGTAGCACTCTATCAATTATCATTTCAACAAACCACTAATCCCAAGTAATATCATCTATCATTTGTGATACATCATAATATCAGCTTCTTCTAGTATACTTCCTCTGTTCCAAATTAGTTCAAAGGTTTCTTTTGGCACACATTAAGGTGATGTGAGAGTGAAAGGAAAAAGACAAAGTATGTTTATTCTATCGTGCCTTTACCTTTACGCACTTACCTTCATAACGGCTAATCTGTTTGACAAGTTAACAGAACAACCAGTTGTAACCACACCCATTGTCATTTATTCCTTAGCCACCCCAACCTTCTTCTTCACCTTAAAACCTTCTCTCCTCTCCCTTTCCAAACTAACAACTCAACCATTCTCTTCCTCATCTTCGTTACGACCCAACACTGCCCTCCTTACCATCATATTAGGTTGCGATTTCCTGACTCCCCTTTTGAAAAATCTCCATAAAAGCCGAAGGAGGGAGATATGGTAGGAAAAGGGCGGCAATTCCGTTAGGGTTCCAAATTTGGTTCTGGAACATGGCCTAGATTCACTTGTCAGAAACTTTGCTGGTGAAAAAGATATGAACTCTCACATGCAATTTTGCACTTTGCATCTTTCGAGATTCTATCCATTAGAAAAGGATGCTTGTTTTTGGTGGAGAGAGGGAAAGAAAGGGCCAAACCATGAAAGGTGGAAGCACGGGGGGAGAGAGAAAGAGAGAGAGAGAGAGAGAGAGAGAGAGAGAGAGATGAGGTGAGATTTATATTCTAGGTAAGTGTTAGATTGAATCAAAGGATTCATCAATTCATTATTTAAGGGTTTAAGCGATTGAAGAGGTAAAGGGTTTAAGCGATTGAAGAGGTAAAACTATTGTGAAGAAGATGAAGCTGATGTTGAGGATGATGGTGGAGTGAGAAAATTAAAGGATTGATATGATATAGTGAAAGGAGATAGAAGAGGGGTAAGAAAAATTAGTGAGGGTAGAATTGACATATTTTCATGTATACCTTACCAAAATTAAAACGTGTTAGTTAAGAAGAAACTTCCCACAAAGGAATATTTGCCTACTAATCTAGACTGGGGAAGTACATCTTAATTATCTTTTTGAATATACCGAGTAAGAATTAGCACTTGTTATCAAACTAGCACTTGTTTATCTTTTTGCTCTAACTTTAATGTCTATTTGATTTAGTTCGGTTATGCTGCTTGGAATTGTTACTTGTGCTTAGCATAATTTTCCATTTTGTGTCTTTCCTATTTGAAACCAGGTTGTGGCGTTAAAGGAAGATGGTTGTCCAAAGGTTTGGGTAGTGACATCTGATCATGCCCAACAACATGCAGCTCATGGAGCGGTATGTAATCTTCTAAGTCTAATTTATAAGCAATGAGTGGGAAAATGTGAGGAATGATGAGGGAAGTTCATTGGAAAAGGTTTCTCTTATTCTCAAAGATTCTCCGGTCATCCCTATCCCATCCCTATCCCTTGTAGAACGTGAAGGCTTGAACTATATATGTAGAAAGAAAGTAGATGATACCTGAATGGAAAATTTCTAGACACTTGGGATATTCTAATTAAAGCACCTTGAAATTCCTTGCACTTAGTTTTTATCAATATCTACCAAATGGACAAATAAAACACTAATTATTTCCTAGGATATTTTAGAAAATAACACCACAAAAATCACACAAATTCGATTATAACACCACAAATTTTAAAACTTTTATTATAACACCACCCGAAAAACCCAAAAATTGATTTTACCACCACTTAACTTTGCCATCCAAAAATCCGTTAGTGAGCCCCATATTGTACACGTGTCAATTATTTATTGGATAATAAAATGGAAAAAAAAAAGAAAAAACCCTAAAATCTTAACCCACCCACCACAGGCGCCAATTCCCATCGTCGTCACCCCAACCCAACCCCCACCGCCGTCACCCAATCTCAATCGACCTCCCTCGACCGACGAAACCAGCCAGCGGACCACCCTCAACCGTTGAAACCAGCCAACCGTACCCCAACCTCAGCCCCGATTTGGGTGAGGGTGAGGGTGAGGGTGAGGGTGAGGGTGAGGGTGAGGGTGAGGGTGAGGGTGAGGGTGAGGGTGAGGGTGAGGGTGAGGGTGAGGGTGAGGGTGAGGGTGAGGGTGAGGGTGAGGGTGAGGGTGAGGGTGAGGGTGAGGGTGAGGGGAATAGGGCGGTTTGTGGGTTTGGGTATGGGTGTTGGATGGGAAATCGGCGGTTCGGCGACGGTTTTGGGTAGAGGAGTTCGGCGACGGTGGTGGGGGTGATGTTGCTGTTTCGGTTGGTTTAGGTTGGGGTTACGGTGGTTCTGGGGTTTCGGCTGGTTTAGGTTGAGGTTAAGGTGGTTCGGCGACGGTTTCGGAAGTTTGGGGGTTGGGTATGGGTGACGGCGGTGGGAACCCACCGGCGGTGGTGGCTGGGTTAGCATTTTAAGGTTTTTTTTATTATTATTTTTTTAATCCAATAGATGATTGACACGTGTACCGTGTGGGACCCACTTAACGGTTGTTTTGGATGGCAAATTTAAGTGGTGGTGAAACCAATTTTTTGTGGTGTTATAATCAAATTTTGGGTCTTTTTTGTGGTGTTATTTACTAAAATATCCTATTAGGAAGATTTTTGTGTTTTGCCACTTCATATTGATTTTAACATGCCATATTTAAGGCATCAAGATACATAGTTCAAGGCCTTATACGCCAACCAATGACCAAGCAGAGGCTACATATTCTACAAAAAGAGCACCAAAGTCTTTGTCGGGTTGATCTCCCCAAATGCCAAATATAGTATTTCCCCTGCTCCCTAAACGTTGCAACATGTTGAGTTTTATGCTTCCCATCACACAACTTTAACTATTATCATCTAGAATTTTCAATAAGTAAAAATTTTAAAAAGTTGATGTATTAGAGTATAAATTGAGATGAATCTAACTGGTCACGCAAACTATGTTTTCTTAAAATATAATTCACAATTGATGGTCTAAGAGAGTGGGTGAATAGTGTAAAGTCCATCTACAATACAAGGGGATTGGAGGAAGTAGTAAGTAAGAAAGGAAAACAAATGAAAAATAAAGCAAAATTATAGGAGTGTAATAAGTGGAAGCAAGACCGTTTTAGAATGCTATTCATTTTAGCCTATCTATTTTAGTAGTGAAGCTTTCTTATTTATATTGAAAAGTTTTTATAAAAATGATGAGAGGGGAAGATGAAAAACAAAAGAAACGTAAGAAACTATATTTTATTATGGAGTAATTGGTGTAGAACAAACATATTATTAGGTGGTGAGGGGTTGATTAAGATTACTAGTATCATTATTAAGGGTACCAATTGTAGTCGCCCTAAACACATTGTACCTGACAAGTTTTGGTGTTTTATGTTTGTACATCAATATTATTAAGGTTTTTGTCCTTGGAGGTTCGAACGGTGGTTTGTATCTTATCGTTGCAAAGGGGTTTTCCCGTAAATATTTAATGTTACTTTTCGTATTTTGTTGTTAAATTTATTTCCATACATTGGATTGGGTGTTAAGAGGATGAGATTCCGACGAAGGTATAAAGTAACTAGTAATGGAACTCGTAAAGATAATATGAAAAAGGTTCACTAAAATTTCATGTTGTGGAAGATTATTGTTGAAGACAATTAGCATAAAATAATTTGGATGTATGTGTGGAGAAGGAAAGCCGACAAGTTGGAGTGGGCAACGTAAAAGATGTAGTATGATATCTTAGGTTAGATGGATTTGAAGGTCTTGTTAAAGAGGTGGCCATGTTAGAGAAGTAGCAAGGAATATATACTTCCAAGTGTCTAACCATTCGTCGGTGGGAGTTGTGCAAGCTGAAAATGGAATATTGTATAAGTTTACAAAACCACAACTCCCAGCAGTGTGTTATTGCAAGATGCCAATGAGAAAATTCTAGATGGGAGTTGTGCGAGCATGCCCTATTGTTATTGGCTTCATCACCGAAATTCTAGATGTCTATTATGCTCTGGGAAAGGAGAATAGGAGAAAATTACATTCAATGAAGCAACCATAGTTGTGAGGGAAAAATGTGCTACATGATAACATAAATAGATGTTGTGGAGGGTTTTGAAAGAGCGAGAGAAAATGGAGAAACTATGACCCAAAATATAGATTAAAATCTTTGCCAAGAGATTATAGCTCTTTAGAGTGTCAATTATTGTTGTAAGAAGGGCCACATGCAATGTAATGGCCCAAAACTAAGAAAACTTAAAGAATTTAAAAGAGAAGGAAATTTAGCAAGGTGAAAGTGAACAACGAAGGTGATTTCTCCAATGTAGTTAATGGTGATGATTTTTATATGACTTAAATTGATAACAAGAATATGATTCCATGTAAGTGGATGTTAGATTTGGTTGCCTCAATTCATGTGTGTCGTGACAAAACAATTTTTGATCCCTTTCAATAATAAGGTGATTTTGGGTACATAAACACGGGTAATGACCTGTTGAAGACATGGGAAATATGCAAATGAGGTTCTATAATGGTGTTGTTCAAACCTTCCACAATGTGAGATATGTACCTGGGGATGTCACTGGGGATGGTTCTCGGTTTGGCGGGTGGTGGGGCGGGGATGGGGATAAAAACCATACCCGCCATGGGTGATGAGGCAGGGGTGGATTTTAGGTTGTACCCGCCCCATCTCCGCCTCGCCCCACTTTGTACCCGCCCTATCCCCACCTCATACCCACATCTAGATATCGTTAAAAACAAAACTATATACTTTTATTCTATTTTATAAAATAATTACATGAAATATAAATATTAATTATAATACTTTGTAATACACTAATATTATAAACAAAAAAGTGTGTAATATTAAGAATGATTCTTTTATTATATTGTAATCCATATTAATTATGTAAGATTGTGTATTTGAGAGGCGGAGATTAAGCGGGTCTTGGGTGGGGATTAGGCGGGTCTTTGGTGGGGATTAGGTGGGGGTGGATATCGAAGTGGGTGGGGCGGGGATGGTTTTGGAATTGTACCCACCGGGGAGAGGATGAAGATGAATTTTGGACCCGCCGCGGGGATGGGGATGAAAATGTTAGGTGGGGATGGGGATGGGAAAACCAACATCCGCCCCGACCTACCCCACCCCATTGACATCCCTATATGTACCCAATGCACGTGCTAATTTGTTAACATCGGGAAAGTTGACAAATCAATCAATCAATCAAAGCCTTAATTCCATATGTGGGGGGCTACATGAACCAAATTTGATTATTCCGTGTAGTCATTGACATAAATGTTCCTCCTCCATCCCTTACGATCCAATGCTTCATCCTCATGCAAATTCATATACTTCATATCTTTCCTAACTCCTTCCAACCAAATCATTTTCGGTCTCCCTCTCCCTCGTTCAAACCCTCCATGGTCCCAGTCTTCCACCCTTAGAATCGGTGCACCCTCGGGTCTCCGTCTTACATGTCCAAACCAACGCAGGTGATTTTCCCTTAATTTATCTGTAATGCCTGCCACACCTACTTTCTTGCGAATAACCTCATTTCTGATTTTATCTCTTAGAGTGTTCCCACACATGCACCTTAACATACGTATTTCAGTAACCTCCATCTCTTTAATGTGCTCTTTCTTAGAAGCCCAACATTCTGTACCATAACACTGACCTTATGACTGTAGAATTTTCCCTTCAACTCTAAGGGAATGTTTCGGTCACACAACACTCTCGTGGCCGCTCTCCATTTAAGCCACCCCGACTTAATCCTATGGGCCACGTCTTGATCAATGTCACCATTCTTCTAGATGATCGACCCAAGATACTTCAAACATTCACTCATGGTCAAATCCTTTCCATCCAAACCCACCACTTCATTACTTGTCCCCCTATGAGTACCAAAGCGACGTACCAAATATCCAGTCTTACTCCGACTTAGCTTAAACCCTCTAAATTACAACCTTTGCCTCCATTGCTCTAACTTGGCATTAACCCCATCTCTAGTCTCATCCACCAAAAACGATATCATCCGCGAACATGTACCATGGAACCTCATCTTGGATTAGTCTATTTACTTCATCTAGAACCGTTGCAAAAAGAAAAGGGCTTAATGTCGACCTTTGATGCAATCCAATTGTAATAGGGAAATCTTTTGTCAACTTTCCGCATGTCCTCTCATTTGTTGACACATCCCGATACATATCCTTAACCAAATCCACATACCTTCGTGGGATACCTTTCTTTAATATTGCCCACCAAAGTACCTCTCTTGGCACCTTATCATATGCCTTCTCTAAATCAATAAAGACCATATGAAGATCCTTCTTCTTTACCCTATAAAACTCCATCATTTGTCTTATCAAATGAATTGCTTCCATAGTAGATCTCCTAGGCATAAAATTGGTTATCCGAAACCTATTTCAATCACTCTTTCCCACAACTTCATAGTGTGGCTCATAAACTTGATCCCTCGATAGTTAGAACAATCTTGTGCATCTCCTATGTTTTTATAGACCGGACGAAGGCACTCTTCCTCCAATCTTGCGGGATCCTTGTAGCCCTCCATATCTTGTTGAAAAGATCTGTTAACCAATCAATACCAATCTTACCCAAACACCTCCACACCTCTATCGGTACACCATCGGGGCTAACCGTCTTCTTAGGCTTCATCTTCTTGAGTGCAATCTCCACCTCTACTCTCCTAATTCGCCGCACATACTCCATGTTGACTTCTTCATCACTCACGGAGGTATCTCATGTCACTAACTTCATTACTTCCATTAAACAATTCATCGAAGTACCCCTACCCCTTCCACCTTGATGTCCTACGAACATAAGTACCAATCTGGAAGACGGTGTAAAGTGTATCATGTTAATATATTAGTTTACAAAGGAGGAAAACAGACAATAATATATGTTATGTGGATGGGTATGCCGTTGAAGAGCATAAAGTGTGGATCGAATGAAGCGAAATTATGTAGTGATTTGGGTTGAGAGAGTTATTTAGTGGGTTAATCTCCTCAAATACCAAATGTAGTACTTTGTATTGAATAATAAAGGAAAATGAATGAAAGAGTATTGAGAAATTATAGGAGTATAATATGTGGAAGCAAGAAAGTTTGGAAATGTAATTCAGTTTAGCCATCTATCTTAGTTGTGTAACTTTCTTATCTATATAAAAAAGTTCATGTTATAAGATTGGAGAAAAAGAAAAAAAAAAAAAAAGAAACCTAAAGAAGTGTATGTTATTGTGAGTGTGCAATTGGTGTGAGATAATATTGGTTGTTTAGGGTATCATTATTAAGGGTATGAATTGAGTCGTCTTAAAACACATCATACCTAATGTTAGTTGTGGTGTTCTCCATTTGTATTTGAAAATATTATTAGTGAACTTTTCACCTTAGTGATTTGAAGGGAGCGTGTTTTTTCTCATTTTGTCGAGGAAGGGTTTTCCATGAAAAATATGTTGGGTTATTTTTCGAACTTTTACTTTATTTTCTTTCCAATATTGTCTTTATTTGTTGTTCCATTTTAATAATCTTTTGTCTTCCTTACCTCTAAGAGAAACTTTGAGTGGAATCTGAAAGAAGTTATAGAGAAACTTTGAAATACATGGATAACTGTTAAAATAACTCGCATAAGAGATTAGAGCTCTAAATTGATCCTTGCTATCGTGGACTATGTAACCCCGAGAGCTTTTAGATATATAAGCATATGTGTAAAGACTAAACTTGTCCAAATTCTTAAAAAAGAAGCAAAGTAGAATCGCAAGGAAGAAGAACCTACTACCCATTTACCCATATACCCGTAACAGCTCACATGAATTCACATGTCCACTATCGATGTGAAGATAATAGTGTTCAAGGGCATTCCATAATCTTTACCCATTTTACCTTATATTTGTCCCATCCCTTTAATTAATTTCATAATATTTCGAACTAAGGTAGAATAGGGGACATATAATCCCATAATCTTTACCATTTGACCTTTTATTTTCCTATCCTTGTGGTTAATTTCCATAATTTATTTATCTATTTATTTCTTACCTCTAAACTTGGTGTTGTTCAATCTTGTAGTTTGTAGCATGACTAGTAATAACTACGCTGAAATGGATAATTGGTGCAGTTTGATTTAGGAAAAATTAGTTTCAATAACCCCGAGCTCTATTCTTTTAATAATCCCAACTTTTGATTATTTTAGAATAGTCCCAACTTTAAGATGCGTTTTCTTTCAATATGCCGTGATGAAAGGGTTAAATTTAATTTTCAAAAATAACTTTGCCACGTGTCGAATGCTAATTGGTCCAAAAAAAACAATATAAAAAAACCAAGCACTAACCACCGTAACCCCACCCCCTTCCTCCCAGCCCCACAGGAAACCACCTCCCTCTCTCCCCATCCCCACCGAAAACCACCCCCTTCCGCTGAAACCACCACAACCCCAGCCCCTGCCCCAAAAATAACCAACTTACCACAAACCACTAGCAGCCCCACCCCTGAAACCACCATTTCAACCCTCCCTTCCCCCGAAACCAGCACAACCCCACCCCTTGCTCCCAAAATCACCAACTTACCCCTTCCTCCCGCTGAAATCATCGCAACACCACCCCCCTTTCCCTAAAGCCACTACACCCAAACCTAGGGTCGTTTTCCAAAATTACCACACCCGAACCTAGCTTTTCAAGGGGGTTTCAGGTGGGGCTAAGGTAGAGGATTCGGTTTCCCGGTGGGGGGGGGGGAGAGGGTGGTTTCGGGTGTGGGGCTGTGAAGGGGTGGGTGCTTGCTGTTGGGCTGGGGAGGGGGTTGGTGTCGGCGGTGGGGTTGGTTTCAATTTTTAATTTTTACATTTATTTTTAAATATTTTAATTTTAAATTTTTTTTTAGGACTAATCATGTGTTGATACGTGTCTAGGTAACCTGGTATAACAGGTTGTTGACCACTTATTAACCTGTTGGGCCTAATAGAAAAAAACACATCCTAAAGTTCCAGGATAATCGAAAGTTGAGATTACTAAAATAAATTAGCCCAAAGTTGGGGTTATTAAAACTAATTTTTCCTTTGATTTATCTATCATCTTTATCCTTCCTTTGGGTAAAGGTTACATTTAATGCTGAATGGTTTGCACATATCTTACGTTGTTGATTTATCACTCTTTTATGGGAGGTTGGAGTTGGGAAGACATGGATAAGAAATTTCATTATAGTGAGAGATCAATATCCATTGTCATTGTCCTTTTGTCAAATTCTTAAAGAATGTTCTAATCCTCTCAATTGGTGAGAATCATGAGATGCGTTAGGTGATTCATGCAAGGAAAACTCTAGCAAGGTTCTTTGAGTTAGGATTAAACCTTTTTGTTAGATTTTGATGAAAAGTAGTACACTTATTAATCATTTAATGATGAACCTAATAAGAACATTAATATACCTTTGTAGCATGCCTTCCCATGCCCATTTGATCTTAAAAACTTATATAGATATAAGAAAGGATATAGAAAAACAGAATACACTTGTCGTAGGAATAGAACCCACTACCTAGTGTAGTGTACCAAAGTAGACACTAAAGGGCTAGAGACCAACTCAGCTAAGAATACTTTGTGTAATAGCTGATGACTGAAATTTCTGGGCATGGGGCGGGCCGTGGCCAGGGTAGGCCCTCCCCTGGATCCGTCTTTGCATACAATCGAACAGTGAGGAGCTAATGCAGCCCGTGACCTTTAGGCTGGCTTATGGTGATGTGATAATGCGGCCTTGCTACAAGCTTCGTCCATTTTGCTTATTGTTGGTTTGTTCTTTGCTTCTGTGCATAAGATCAGTTTATGTTAAGCTGCAGGCCCAATTACATTAAGCATGCTAATTGATAGTTATTTCTGGCTAAACATACCAATAGCTTAATTACAATTTTCAATTGTTATCTATTTCCGATCCTATAAAATATCATTTGAAGTAATACACATTGTTTGAAGGATATACTTTCAACCATTTTTCCTCATGAGATTTCTCAATACAACAATTTCATTCAAGGACTATGGCTGGTTCAGTTAATCTTAAGAAGTTTGAAGTTTAGGCAGAAGCTAACGAGCGGAGTAGCAAGTCCAGGGAAGATCAGATGTGAACTATTGTACCCTTAGCAGGAAAACCTTGTGTTCTTTTTCAAAAGTTGGTCAATTTAAGGAATAACACACATTTGTTTATGCATGCATGTATTTGAGAAAGAATTATATTATCTTTCATCTATAATAATTAATGTTGATTTCACATATTTTCAGGGAGCTTTTGTTTGGAGCAGCAAGGCACTGGTTACTGAGGTTTGCTGACAAACTGATATTTATAACATTATTTTCTCTTGTTTTCTCCATGTTATTTATCTACATCTTGTGAAATGTTAAATGCTACGACATCTATGTTGCTACCTCCTCACCCCCCATTCATGTAACCTCAATCCATTAATCCCCACATCCAATTCATCATCGCCATCTTCACCCCCCACTGCATGACTCCTGTGCCCTCCCCTAACTTTTTTTGCATTTGGCACATTAAATTACATTCTTCCTCCTCCACAACTTGATGGCAACAAAATTTCAAAATAATGCAGCCACTGACCTCCTTGGTTGGATCAAGGCTACCGTGTTGCTTTGGATTGTGTTCATTGGTTGCTTGGGAAGGTGTTGGAACATTTCTCTCAAATTTTGTAGGTGGTTTTGTAAAATGTTTTGGGAAATATGGTCGTGGGATGGGGTTGGTGTTAGAGTTAAAGTTAATAAAATTTGTATCTTGATGTAAAACTAAGAACGTAACTTTAAACAATGCAAACTTTTCTTATCTAGTGTACAACTGAGCACAATTTCCTTTTTTAATATCCTAAACCTAAAATATTAAACATGCTTTAACAATTCTGTTGTATTTTCAAAGGTGATGCTTTCTCTGTTTTTTTAAGACATTTCTCTTTAGACATTTAATGGGTAGAAGTGAAATTACAATTCACCCTTTTATGGGAGTGCTAAGAAGTAGAAGAGGGACAATATGATTATTATAATTTGATAGAGCTGTAACGATTTGGGTTGTAAAATTAGTTACAGATTCTGTTACTAGTGGAGAGTTTGTTATTAGTGGGAGAGTTTGTTACAAATTCTGTTGGTGGGCAAGTTAGTTAGCCAGCTGTAATTGAAGAATAGAGCTAGTGGATCGGTGACGTGGAATTCCACTTACAATTGTATAAATGCTGTAATAAACCTGTGAAAGTCGACATTCAATACAACAATTTATTTCTGTCTTCTTTCTAATCTCTTCTCTATTTCTCTCTCTTCTTTCTCTCTCTATAACTAGAGTTTTCCATTGGAGAAGCTTCGAGCTTCCTCCCTTATCATTGGTATCAGAGCCTTCCTTGCTGTTTTCCTTCAGTAAGAGATTCTGGCGTCTCCACCTGTAACAAGGAGAGTCACTGAATGGAAGCTCAGCTCAAGAATCTGGAAAAGAGAATTGATGATCAGAATTCCAAAATCGATCAAAAATTCGAAGAAATGCTGAAATTAATGCAGACGATTCAAGCTGAGAAGGTTACGATTGCTTCGTCTTCGCCTTCGGAACCTTCTTCTCCTTCTTCTTCGTTCAACAGCTTGAACAGGTCCAATCCTACTAGGACCTTAGGTATGAACCCTAAATTGGAATTTCCTAAATTCAATGGTAGTAATCCTAGAATTTGGGTCAAGAAATGCTGCAAATACTTCAATTTATGCAAAATTGCTGATGATCAAAAAGTTGATTTAGCTTCCTTAAACATGACTGACAAAGCTGAGAGTTGGGTGATGAACTATTTGTCTAGGAGAGCTGTAGTTGTGGATTGGAATGATTTTGTTGCTGACTTGTATGCTAGATTTAAGGATAGTTCTGGAATTGATGTAGTTGAGCAGTTTAATAGATTGCAGCAACTTAGTTCAATTGAGGATTACATAGATGAATGAGAATCTGAGGTCTGTTATGTTGATGAATAGCCATGTTTTGCCTGATTCATATGTTTTGGAGAGTTTCATTAGTGGCTTAAGACCTGCTGTTAAACCCTTTGTTAAAGCCTTTAAGCCTAGATTGCAAGAAGAATCACTCACTTCTGCTTCACTGCATTTTAAACAAAACAAATACTCTTTTAACCCTAAACCTTTAACTCCAAATACATTACCACCCTTACTACCCACTCCACAGTCCAAACCATTTTCTTCTTCTACAACCCACACCTCACAAAACACAAGAAACTATAAACACATTCCAGCAGATGTGAGACAGGAAAAAATAGCTAAAGGGTTGTGTTACTATTGTGATCAACTTTTTACTAGAGAACATAAGTGCCAGTTTAGGAAACCTCAACTATTTACAGTTGAAATTCTTGGAACTTGGGATTCAGATGTGAAGACTTACAGCCTGTTAATGAAGCCGATTTTGAACCACAGATTTCAGTTCATGCTTTGGCTGGAAATCAGTCTTTTCAGACCATGAGGGTGAAGGTTAGAGTACAAGGCAAAGATTTGCACATCTTAATAGACTCTGGTAGTACTCATAACTTTGTGGATGTAAATGTTGCCACCAAGTTAGGCTGCAAGTTGAGTCAGATTCCATTCCAAGCGAATTCAGTAGCTGATGGGAACCACATTCCATGTTAGCAAATGTGTAAAGGGTTTACTTGGGAAATGCAGGGTCATGAATTTGATGCAAATGTTTTGTTAATTCCCTTAGGGAGCTGTGATATGGTATTGGGTATTCAATGGTTTAGGCTTCTGGGACCTGTTCACTGGGATTTCCAGAAATTAAGGATGGAGTTTGATTTGCATAATGAGCATTTTGTTCTTAAAGGGATGCCATCTAGGAAGCTGGTTGTAATAGAAGGAAGCCCTACAGGGAAGGTGTGTTGGATTCTGCTGTATAACTCTGTCTTATACAGGTTATGGATCAGGGAAGTATGACAATGCAGATGGAGCAGAATACTTCGCTTTGAAACAGCAGTATCAAGTGGTCTTTGAGGAACCTAAAGACTTACCTCCTGAGAGGGGAGTTTTTGACAATTCTATTCCCTTAATGCCAGGGAGTACATCGGTCAACATTAGACCTTACAGATACCCTCTGAAGCAAAGAGAAATAATTGAACAGCTTGTGCAAGGGGAATTATTCAGAATAGTTCAAGCCCTTTTGCTTCACCTGTGGTTCTAGTGGGGAAGAAAGATGGGACTTGGAGGCTTTGTGTTGACTATAGAAAGTTAAACAACAGAACTGTGAAGAATAAGTTTCCTATTCCAGTAATAGATGAGCTTATTGATGAGCTGGCTGGAGCTTCTGTGTTTAGTGAGTTGGATTTGAGGGCAGGCTATCACCAGATATTCTTTTTTCAAAACAGCCTTCAAAACTCACACAGGAAATTATGAATTTTTAGTTATGCCTTTTGGTTTGACTAATGCTCCTGCTTCTTTTCAGGGTTGGATGAATCATGTATTCAGACCACTTCTTAGGAAGTGTGTATTGGTTTTCTTTGATGATATTCTTGTCTACAGCAAGTCTTTACAGGACCATTGGCAACATCTAGTTGAAGTTTTTGATTTGATGAAGAAGAACAGCATGTTTGCCAAGGAAAGTAAATGCATTTTTGCCACATCAAGAGTAGAGTACTTGGGACATTTTATCACTCAAAATGGGGTGAAACTGATCCTAAGAAGGTTGCTCCTATCAGTAGTTGGCCAGTGCCTTCTAATGTCAAGGAGCTCAAAGGCTATTATAGGAAGTTTGTTAAATGTTATGCCCTTTTGAGCAAACCTCTGACTGCTCAGTTGAAAAAGATGGTTTTAGTTGGAATGAGCAAGCTTAGTTTGCTTTTGAGTCTTTAAAGACTGCTTTGGTGACTGCTTCAGTTTTAGCAATCCCAAATTTTGATAAGCAATTTGTGTTGGAGACTGATGCTGCAAAGATTGGGATTGGGGCAGTATTAATGGAAGAAGGTCACCCTTTGGCTTTCATTAGCAGAGCTCTTGGTCCAAAATGACAGAAATTGTCAGTTTATGACAAGGAACTGTTAGCAATTGTTTTTGCAGTTCAGAAATGGGAGCAGTATTTGGTGGGAGCTCACTTCATAATCAAAACTGACGAGAAAAGTTTGAGGTGGCTACTGCAGCAAAAGATTTCAACACCATTTCAGCAATTCTGGTTGTCCAAGTTAATGGGGTTTGACTATGAGATCCCGTGTAGATGTGGGAAAGAGAATGTTGCTGCAGATGCTTTGTCTTGGGTGCAAGGAGCTGAAATTTTGTTCATGGCAATTTCTGTGGTAGATTCAAACTTAGCTACTTTGATTTCTGACAGTTACCAGTTGGATGACAATTATAAAGCTTTCATTCAGCAACTGCAGAACCAAGTTCTAGTGGCTGGTTTTAATGGGAAAACAATTTGCTCAGAAGAAAAGGGAAGATTGTGGTGGGACCTGAATTACAGCTATGAATAAGATATTCTCTTGGCATCATGAATCTCCTGAGAGTGGGCATGGGGGCAGAGAATTAACTCTTAAGAGGGTTAAAAAGATGTTTTATTGGAAGGGACTTACTAGAGATGTCAGTCAGTTTGTGAGTGACAAACTGCACTGCATGCCAAGCTGCCAAGTATGATACTGCAGCTTATCCAGGTCATTTACAACCTTTACCCATTCCCGAGGAGGTTTGGATGGACATTTCTATGGATTTCATTACTGGACTTCCAAAGTCAGCTGGAAAAGAAGTGATTTTTGTGGTGGTTGATAGGTTTAGCAAGTATACTCATTTCATGGCTCTTGCTCACCCTTTTACATCAATACAAGTGGCTCAAAGTTACTTGGGTAATGTGTTTAAGTTGCATGGATGGCCTAGGTCAATTGTGAGTGATAGAGACCCCATCTTCCTGAGTCAGTTCTAGAAAGGATTGTTTTCCTTACATGGGACTGAGTTCCTACTGTCAACTGCTTATCACCCCAGGACACAGACAGAAGTAGTGAATAGGTGTCTTGAAGCTTATTTGAGGTGCATGACAGGAGAGCAACCTCAAGAATGGCAAAAGTGGTGCCCTTAGCAGAATGGTGGTATAACACCCACTACCACTCTGCATTATAGCTTACTCCTTATAAGGTTGTATATAATCAACCCCCACCACTCCATTTACCATATCTGGCAGGAGAAGTTAGAAATGATGAAGTGGACAGAAGCTTACAGAGAAGAGAAATGATGATATCTGAGCTTAAGTTGGCAGACATAGGTCTGAGAGAAGTTTTCAAGTTGGAGATTGGGTCCGGTTGAAGTTACAAGCATACAGATAGCAAACTGTGCAAAGGGGTAATTAAAAGCTTTCTCATAAGTATTTTGGCCCCTTTCAAGTTTTGGCGTTGATTGGGAAGGTGGCATACAAGTTGAAAGATTCATGACACATTTCATGTTTCTCAGCTCAAACAGTTTCGTGGGCAACTGCCTTTGGTGGCTCACATTCCTACTATGTTTCAAGTGCATATTGTAGGATCTAATGAAATTCGACCAACTGCTGTTTTGGGCAAGGTGGTTAAGTTTCAGAATAAAGCACAAGTGCAGTACCTTGTTCATTGGGAGGGTTTTCCTACTTATGAAGCAACTTGGGAGCCTGCTGAGTCGTTTGAACAGCGTTATCCAGATTTTCCTGTGTTTTAGACTTGAGGACAAGTCTTTTAAAGGGGGAGAGCTATGATAGAGCTGTAACGATTTGGGTTGTAAAATTAGTTACAGATTGTGTTATTAGTGGGAGAGTTTGTTACAAATTATGTTAGTGGGCAAGTTAGTTAGCCAGCTTGAAGAATAGAGCTAGTGGAGCGGTGACGTGGAATTCCACTTACAACTGTATAAATGCTGTAATAAACCTGTGAAAGTCAACATTCAATACAACTATTCATTTCTGTCTTCTTCCTAATCTCTTCTCTATTTCTCTCTCTTCTTTCTCTCTCTATAACAAGAGTCCGCCATTGGAGAAGCTTCGAGCTTCCTCCCTTATCATAATTGTTAAACAAACCTTTTAATTACAAGGCAATGATTTTATATATAGCTTACAAAATTCAAAGGTGTTACCTTTTTAACACATCCTTATAAACATAAATATTGTATTTATAAAAGAGGATTGTGAAAACATGGTAATAGTTTTTTGTATAGCTTAATTAGCATTAGCAAATTAAAAAAAAAAAAAAAAATCTATTTCGTGGACAATTTATGTTCTTATAACTATCCATGGAAAGAGCTTGATGAAATATTGCACCTCATGAATTGGTGAAAAGCTGAAGGTTAAACATCTGTGAGTTGAGGAAGAAATAAAAATTCAATGAGGCTAATAGTGCGTATTAATTGAATGAAAGGCATACTACACAATATGAAGCATGCAATTTTAAGCTTGCAGTCGTTAAAATATATTCTCTTAAAAAAAAAAAACAAGTTTGAGTAGAGATGTAAATATGTAATCTTTAATAGAGGTGGTTTTTGGAAATGGGAATGGGATTATTAATTAAAAGAAAAAGAAGTGGTTGGACTTCTTAATTTTAATCGCTGGGTTAAAGTAAATTCAAAATAAATATCAATTGTTATGGTTACTTAGTCTAGCTTTTGTTAGCTATAAACTTGGAAGTGGAGGGAAGGTAAACTGGTAAAGGGATCCCAAAAAAGTTTCATCTATGAGATTCGTCCTCCCAAAAAAGTTTCATCTAAGGTTATGAGATAAGTTCCTAATTAGATGCATCTTGGTAAATAAGTGGTTGGGCTTAAAAAAAAAAATGATATTTAAGCTATTGGTAAGAGCTCCATAAATACCGTACCAAATGTACCCACTTTGGCTTCAAAAGTAGTACCAACTCATGTTATGAAGGATTAGCCTCATCTTTGAACACACCCATCTTGCTTGTTAAGAGTTGGTTGGACTTAAATATCATAATATATTAAACTTGTAGATACAAGTTCCACAAAAACGCAACCAACACTCATTTACTAGGTGATAAATGTGTCCACTGTCTTAGAATTAGTATTAAATAATATTATGAAGTATCAGCCTTTGTTCAAAAAAATAAAAGTATCAGCCTCATCTTTAAATACACCCACACATCTATGGTGATCTGATAGAAATGAAGTTGACAAAGTCGATTTATTTTGCCTATGTGCTAATCATGAACTCATCAACTTTGAGGAACCCATTGGAGATGCTAGGAAAGAGTAGAGTTATTTGATGAGGAAAAACGATACATATAGAAGGCATAAGGGCTACATGAGCAAATTAGGTTTACACATTTATAAAATGGGGTGTGGACGTGTGGTGATGTTAGGATTGATTGATACAAGCAAGATTTGTAGCAAAATATCTGTACTAATGTAATAAAAAGTATTCCTAAATAAGTTTAGACGACACGTGGATATCTTCCTTTGTAATTCACATACAATTGAAAATATAGAACATACATGTTTTGTGCAAGACTTTACCTAAAGTCTCAAGTTTGTATATTAAATTCATAACCACTAAACCATGCAATATCTGATTAATTTTTCAAGGGTATTGCCTTGTCTTAAAACCTTGTTACATGTAAATTCAAGGTGCTAATTATGAATAAGTCTTTGTAATTCCATATTGTGAGAATGTTGAATTCTGAGGGAGCATGCCATCATTGGAAGATATGAACTTAACATTATATATGTCTTCCTAAATAGCTTTTTAAAGTATCTTTACCAATCATCAAACAGATTGGACCCCAGAAACAACAAAAACTCAGTCACCAATCTTTCTTGCTTTTTTCTCTTTGTAATGGGCTTTTCTTTGATCTTCCAACACTGTTTAACCAAAAAATCTGGTTTCTGATAGTTGAGAATTAATTTTGTTTTCCATCAATCAAAATGGGCTAGATATCATCTATTTTCCAATCTTTTTTATTTTAAATTTTATTATTTACGTATGTATATAGATGACATGGTTTCATTATTGTCTCACTTTAGAATCTGCTATGGTTTGCAGATAAAGGCTTCAAAGAAGGAGATGGAGACAATGCTTCAAGAGCAGAGGTGTGTCATTTATGTAAAATGTGATGTTACAGCTGTGCAAAAATACCTTAAAAGCAGCTTGAAATTCTAGTAGACTTGATCGTTTGTCATGCTTGCATACTTGTTTTTCCCTATCATAGATGTACAATCTCATTCCAAAGTTAATTTTCAGATCGACTTCCATGCAAGGGAAATTGCTAAAACACAACCTGGACACAGAAGTTGTAGATGCTTTGAAGGACCTTAAGATGAAGTTGTCCCAAAATGGGTCATAACAGCCTGAAAGATTAAAGTTGGTGTTGCTGTAAGTAATTTCTTTGGTGCATGCTTTAATTTTTGTACATTGTTTGCAAGGATGATATAAAAATCTTAACAGTTCTTCAGTTACTTCATGTAGAGTCATAAACAAAACAATATGATAGGTATATGAGTAGTTGAGTACCAATGAACTTGATTTAAACACAACCCTTGCGGCACCACTTTGCACTCTCCCACATCATTTGATGTATTTTATAAACTAAGTTCAAGTAATATCATTTATTTCTTCTAATTAACCAAGATCTAATTAGGCCTAATTTGGGTTGATCTGGTCCAATCGTGTGTAAATATAAAGGTGATAATCAGGGCTAATAAGGTCTATTAAGTTGATTTCAGAAAAGTATCGTTGAGCAGAATGCTTAATAATTATTTCATCTCAAATCAAATTAAGTCACTAGATTGTCTTGTAGAACACTTTTCTACCCTTTCATGTAAATGATTATAAAGGAATGGAGATGAAAAAAGAATTAGTGTTGTACTGCAGATCGTTAGTTGCATATCAGCATAGTTTCTTGGGTTTTTTTTTTTTGTTTTTTGATGGTCGACAAATTTCTTGAATTTAGATACTGCCACTATCTTTCAGGCGCTTGTAGAAATTAGATTCCCGCCTTTATCTAGTATAACCCTCACATGTCAACCTCACTGTTTGTCATTAAAGGTTCTTCAATCTTCAGCTTTCAAATAATAGAATCCTTTTCTAAAAACATTGCTTGAATTTTTATTTTTAAAAGAAATACCCTTTCCTTCCATACACCCACACCCCCCCCCCCCCGCGATTATCTCCCTCTCTCCACCATCTCCAGTCCCCCCAGAAATACCCTCTTACCTGTGTTGACCGCAGCAGACGATTGAGTGAATGAGGGATAGGAAGGATATAAATGGGGTGGTAATGCCTTAGGTTTTTGCGGTATTTCTTTAAAGGGCTAGCTTCAAATCTTAATTGTACTCCCTCCATCCCCAATTAAAAATTTTATTTGCCTTTACACACATTTTTAGGAAGGTATAAAATGATAACATAGTGGGATTTGGTTGATTAAAGGTAAATTTAAAAAAAAAAAAAAAAAAAAAAAACCGAAACGTAATGGGGTTTGGTAGATTAAAAGTGTGTATAACGAATAAGATAGTGGGATTTAGTTGATTAAAAGTGAACAAAGAATGTAAGCCCAAAACAGGAGATAAATATACTTGAAATTTTTTGTGTTTTTCCTGTTTGTAACAATGATCTTGGAGACCAAAACCGAAGGATCAATTATCTAATGGCTATCTAATAGACAGCCAAATTAGGAATAAATGCACATCGGTACAATCTGTGACAAAATCATAATTACATACACAAATTCCAAAAACAAATCACAGACTGCAGCATGCGCCACGAGCCTGGCCTGACCAGCAATCCAGCATGCAGGTGTATCGTGTATGTTCCATACATCCCACTAGTCATTACCATTTAGAAGCTAGTATAATACTCCCACTCTTGAGTTTTAACTTTGAAACTTCCAACAGGCTAGTGCAGTAGTGGTGGCTCTAGAACCTATTTAAACTTGGGTGGTTTTGTAGATGGCTTCCTACTTCTCCCTTCCTTTTTCCCTTCAACAGCTAACATAAAGATTGGATTCTTACTAAAGTGTAAAATCGTATCAAATAAGCATAAGAAGAGCTCTATTACCTAACCGATTATCTATGCTATTTTCTCTATCTAATCCAAACAGAGAATTCTTCCCTTTTCTCTTCCAACGGTAAAAAACCCTGTACTTGGAACGTCAGAAATAGAAAGAAAAGCCTCAAAATCCTGAGTTTCATACACAGTAACAGGAACTCCATTAATTATATCTTCAGTAGCCAAAATAGTATTGAAATCCCCCACCCAAGGGGAGAGAGTAACTGCCACATTCAAAAAATCCCTCCATAGAGCTCTCCTAGTCTCAATTGTATGCAGTCCATAAACAACAGTGAGATGAATAGAATTGCTCCTTTGCTTATCAACGACCAAGAGTATGGATTCAGGCTTCGAGAGCCATGATGGAATCATGGAAGAGAGTTGGCCGCGGTTGATTCTGACATAATTATTGTACACATTTAATTATTAAAATAGGTTTTCATTTTCGAAAGCTGAAAACAGAGCTAAATTCTGCAAAAATATCAACAACTAACTTTTTCGTTAACTTATGTATCATTTTTTGAGTTGGGGTTACCAACGGAAGGGTCACTGTAAGTGCGATATGAAGCAATGGATTTAATTACTGGATTATACGAGATCATTTTCCTTATTTTTGATAGGTTGCTTAATGCATCAGTTTTGATAGGAGGATTTCTGCTGTAAAATCATTAAACTAGTTAGCTGTTTTGAGGTTTGAAGCTCTATTACTCGTATAATCATATATTGTGTCAAATTAGAACCCCTTTTGTTGAATCTAGCAGTTAGCTGCATCTTGAAGCTGTGGGTTACAATTTACAAAGTTGCTACTCAAACATGGCTTTATCTACAGAGCCATGATGCAACACCAGCTACGAGTTTTTCGAAAGTGTTTGTAGGGAGACTAGAAAGTAAAATTCTTTGCATCACTCCACTTTGTTGATGCCCCTGATGAGGGCAATTTGTGCACCTTCTACAAACTCTTTTTGGTAAATAGAATTTTCAAACAAGCGGAACCAACTCAACTAAGTATATATGAGCTGGGTGCACGAAGCCATCTTTCATTTTTCTTATCGGTAAAGGCTTGGTTCTCAGAAGAATGCTACTCCCTCAGGTACGTAATTATTTGCCCCATATTCCATTTAAGGTCGTCTTTCACACTTTTTTTTAGATCGATGGAAATGGAGGTAAAGGAAGGGAAGGGAAATAGAAGGATGGAGTGTCTTTCATTTGTATTCATTTCGATAACAAATGAGGAAGGGAATTGGAGGGAAGAGAAATGTACTATTGGAGGGATCAAATTGTAATAAATTGACCTACAATAGAGAGATTTGGAAGGAAAACTCGTCTTTACTAGTTCTCCCCTTCTCTTCCTTATTAATTATCTATCTAAATGCATTATAAATGATTCTTTTTTGGAAAATTTGATTCTAATAATCCAACCTTTGAACGTTTTATTTTTAATAATCCAACCTTTCAATTATTCAGGTATAATCCAAGCTTTAGGGGGTATTCAATTTTATTGAGCCGAAACCGGTTGGGAATCGGTTGAAAAGGACTTGACACGTGTTGTGTTTTAATTGGTCTAATTTTTTTTTTTTTTTTTTTTTTTTTTTTTTTTTTTTTTTTAAAAAAAAAATTTCCTTTCAAGCTACCCCTTTTTGTTGTTCCCTAACACCGTCAGCCACACCACCATGGCCGCACCTCCACCACAAGCCCTCCTTTTTAAAATCTCCTTCACTCTCCACCGCCTTCACCACCATGTAAACCATAAAGCAACCCCCACCTCAATAACCAGCCGCACCACCACCCCAAGCCTACCTCTGTCAGCGTCCCCCTCCGTTAGCCCCCCTCATCCACTTAAAAAAGAAAACCCCAAACGAAATCACATTACTCGCAATCTTCAGGTCGATGTGGGAGGGTTTTCAAGGTTGGGTTTTCGAAATTTCGAGGGAGGTCGGTGGTTCCTTTTAGAGATTTTCAATTGGATGAGGAGATTTTTGAGGGTGGGTAAGGGTTTTCGTTGGTGGTGGGGATGGTTAGGCTTTCGATGGCTGTTGCGGTGGAGGGGGGTAACGGGGAGAAGGTGGTTGCCGGAAGGGTTTTTTGATGGAGGTTGGGGTTTTCATTGGTGGTAGGGTGGTGGTTTAATTGCTGAAAGTAATGGAGGGGAAGGAGGAGAGAGAATGGTGGTGCCATGGTGGAGGAGAAGGAGGAGAGAGAAGAAGGCTTTTTTCTGGTCAATTACCTGTTCGTTAGGTCACCGGTCACTTTGACCTATTAGAATTGAATAACCCCTAAAGCTTAGATTATTCCGGAATAACTCATAGGTTGGATTAATAAAATTAAATCGCTCAAAGGTTGAATTATTAGAATCAAATTTTCCTTCTTTTTTTATTTGTGGTTATATTATAAGAACCACAACTTACTCTCACATAACACAATTGATCTCACCACTTTTGCCTCTTTTCAATTCTACTAAATCAATTGTCGAGGCAAATCAATAAGGACGAAGGGAGTAACATGTGTCTCAATTATTTTTGTGTGAACCTTGTATCCAACCATAGTTATGATGGGCACCCAAGGGTGTCCAAAGAAAATTATATTTATCAAAATTAATGATTAAAACTGATTTTTTGGTTTAAGGGTTTTCTGTATTGCTTGAAAAGGTCCGGTTATACAGCCATTTATACATCACAGCTTGCCTAATTAGTTGCCTGTAATCACTCCTAATATCAAGGACTGATTAGATACAATAAACTAAATACAAGTAAATATTCTAATTTACAAAATTATCTACAGAATATTTTCTAACACTCCCCCTCAAGTTGGGTCGTAGGATCTCCAACACCCAACTTGGACAATGCTTCTTCAAACACTTGTGATGTAACAGCCTTGGATATCTGCCAGTTGATCTTCTGATCTCACAAAAGGAAGACTTATTACCTTTGCTTTAAGATGATCCTTCATGAAATATCTATCAATTTCCACATGCTTTGTGCGGTCATGTTGGACTGGATTCTCTGATATACGGATTGGTATACGGATTGCTGCCATATTATCACAATACAGTTTGCAACTCTTCTTAGGTTTATACCCAAGTTCAGACAGTAGTTTTCTGAGCCATAGAACTTCAGTAATCTTTGCTATTCCTCTGAATTTTGCTTCAGCACTAGACATTGCAACCACCTTTTGCCGTTTACTTTTCCAGGAAACCAAATTTCCACCAACCAGAGTGAAGTATCCAGAAGTAGATTTTCTGCTGTCCCGATCTCCTCCTCAATCAGCATCGGTAAAAGCATGAAGATCCAAATGGCCATGTTTTTCATAAATGACTCCTCTTCTAGGTGTTCTCTTTAGATACCTCAAAATTCGGTATACTGCCTCGAGATGCTGTTTTTGAGGTTTGTGCATAAATCTGCTGACAACTGATGCATAGGCTAGGTCTGGCCTAGTATGAGACAAATATATCAGTGAAAACTAGTCTCTGATATAGTGTCTGATCCACTGATTCTGCTCCTTCAATAATTTGAAGCCCATGGTTCATCATCATTGGAGTATCTATGGGCTTGCAATCTATCATTCCTGCCTTTGTCAGGAGATCAAGAACATACTTTCTTTGAGAAATAAAGATACCCTTGTTAGATCTAAGTACCTCTATTCCTAGAAAGTATTTGAGGCTTCCGAGATCCTTCATTTCAAATTCTCGGAACAACTTCTCTTTCAACAGACCTATTTCTTCCTTGTCATCTCCGGTAATGATCATATCATCAACATAGATGATCAGACATGTAGTTAATTCCCTTTTTTTCTTAAAGAATACAGTATGATTTGAGTTGCTTTGTCTGTAGCCAAATCTCTTCATTGCAGCAGTAAATCTTCCGAACCATGCTCTAGGAGACTGCTTAAGCCCATATAAAGCCTTCCGTAATCTGCACCCTTCTCCTGTTGAGAAATCTTGTAAGAAACCCGGTGGAGCTTCCATGTAGACTTCTTCGGAAAGATCCCCATGTAGAAAGGCATTTTTAACATCAAATTGATGTAAAGGCCAATCTTTGTTTGCTTCATTGAGAATAATACTCTGATGGTGTTGAAATTTGCGACAGGAGAGAAAGTTTCTGCATAATCAATCCCATATGTCAGGGTATATCCTTTTGCTACCAGTCTTGCTTTGTATCTTTCAATGCTGTCATCTGCTTTGTATTTTATGGTAAACACCCATCTACATCCTGTTGGTTTCTTTTTCTTCGGTAAAATACACTTTTCCCAGGTTTTGTTTTGGATAAGTGCATTGATTTCATCCTCCATTTCTTTCTTCTAGTGTCTGCTTCTGAGTGCTTCTTCAATTGTGGTGGGAATAGCTTCAGAATAGATGGCTGCATTATAAGCCATGGCTGTCTGAGATAGATTTCCGACGATCATACCTTTTCGGCGAAACACCCCTTGTGCTTCGGGGAGGAAGATATTATTTTCCGGACTGCTCCACATTTGGTTGCTCATGTCTCTCTTCTTCACTAAAGTTTTCAGGAGAAACATCAGGGAGCAAGAAACAGTAGGAGTACTAAGAGAAGTACATACCTCTCTTTTAAGATCCTCAGATAGGGTGATCAAATCACCAAGCACGGTATCAGTAGGAGTTCTTTCGGATCAGGATCAACCGGTTCTAGATAGACTAACCAACTTAGATCATCAACTGAACTCTCCCCCGAGATATAAGGTGGTGATAAAAGTATTCGGTTTCAACAAAGTCGCAATCCATGGTTGTATATAGTCGGTTTGCGACTGGGTCAAAGCACCAATACCCTTTTTGGTGAATCCCATATCCCACAAATACACACTTGACGGCTCGAGGTTCTAACTTGTTCCTAGTGCGTTTAGGTAAATGAACATAGACAACACATCTAAAGACCCGGGGGGGGGGGGGTAAGGAATGAGAAGTAGGGACACTTGTATGGGTTTTGAGAGTGTCTAATGGGGTAGCAAAGTTTAGGCTTTTGGTAGGAAGACGGTTAGTGAGGTAGTTGGCTGTGGCAATTGCTTCGGGACAATAATGAGCATGAACACGAGATTCAAACATCATGGCTCGTGTCATTTCAAGAAGGGTTCGGTTTTTCCTTTCGGCTACATCATTTTGTTGTGGAGTATCAGTGGTTTGGTGTATAAGGCCATGGGTGTTGATAAATGAGTCCAGATCAAGGTTCTTGTATTCTCCCTCATTATCGGATCTAAGGATACGGATTTGTGTTTGAAATTGTGTTTGGGCCATATTGTAGAAGGAGACAAACACATCATCCACATCAGATTTATGTTTTAAAAAATATACCCAACTCATTCTAGTACAATCATCAATGAAAGTAACATAATATAAGAAACCATGGTTATTAAATTTAGGAGCTACGCCCAAACATCAGAATGTATAAGGGTAAAGGGAGTTTCAGTTCGACTATTACTTCTAGGGTACGAATGTTTATGACTTTTGGCCAAAATACAAGCCTCACAATCAAAAGTAATGTTTGAACTAGCAAGAGAAGGAAAAAGCCTTTTTAAATACCCTAAAGATGGATGACCTAATCGCCGGTGCCATGTCCAGAGTTGGTGTTCAACCGATCCACGAACAAGCGATGCGTGGCCTTGGTGAGACATCTAATTAACATAATACATTCCATCCTCTTCAGTACCATGCCCAATAATCTTCCCTTTTTGAGAATCCTGCACAATACACCCAGTAGAATCCATTAGAACAGTACAATTTAGATCTTTGGTCAATTGGCTAATAGAAAGCAATTTATGAGACAACTAGGGAATAGACAGGGAATTGGGAAGTTTAATATTGTCAGTGATATCAATAGTGAGTTTTTGTGGGGTTGTTCAATGTTCTAAAATCGGATTGGTCAAAAGTCATGGTATCGGTTGCACCATAATCCAATATCCATTTCTTATCTTTATGAGAGGTGCCCATAAGTCCAATGGACTGATTTTCACTTTTATAAGAGAATGAGACATTTGTTGTGGGCTTATTACAAATGGGCTTTGTCTCACATATACTCAAAGGCCCAGTTTGGGTATTAAAAGAGAAATTAGAGAGATTGCTTTTCATACCTTTTGCATTTGAACTAGAAGTTTCCAAACCTGTTTTCTGAGGTGAGGCGGTGGCCACCATGGCACCACCCTCCTTGTTGCCACTTTCTGTTTCGCTCGCACTATACGTCGCCTTACTTGGTCGGAGCTGCTGATTTTCTCCCCCTTCTTTCTGTCTGCCCACCAGTCTGGGTATCCGATTATTTTGAAACACCCCTCCTTGGTGTGTCTCGTGCCTCCACAGTGAGTACACCGGAGATTTGCTTTATCATCATCCCGTCGGAATCTGGGTTTCTCCATTCTTCCTTTGGCCGCAAGACCACTGCCGATTCCCGATGAGTCATTTGATGAGGGATTATTGATTTTCATGATACCGCGGCGTGATATATTTCTCCGAATACTCGCATATGCTTCCTCAACTGTGGGTAGAGGATCTCTGTGAAGGAGATCTCTTCGATCTTTGTCCAGAGATTCGTTCCTGCTAAAAACTGGTATAATCTGTTTTGTTGAATTAATTGATTATAAACTGTCTTGTCTTCTAGGCACACCATCGGATTGGGTTGCCTTTTGTCGATTTCTTTCCAAACCGAGGTAAGCTTAATGTAATATGCCTCAATTTGGTTCGTGGCTTGCCGGATTTTGTTTGCCTTGGTTGTAAGGTTGATAATCTGGAGTCCGTCTCTCCCACTGCCATACATAGTCTCGATCCTTTTCCATAGCTCCCTAACAGTTGGGTAGTCTAGGAATTGGTTTTGTAAGTCTGAATCGATGTTTTCAATGATCCAGGAAATGACAATGGAGTCACGTTGTATCCATTTGGCGTATTTTGGGTCATCCGGAGACGGTGGGGAGGCAGTGATGTGGCTGAGCCTACCTCGCCCTCCGATTCCCAGATGCATTAGTTTGGACCACTTCGTGTAATTTCCATGGTTTAATTTTTCGGAGATTTGAAGCGATTGATTTGTGGTTTCAATGGCTGGTTTATTGGTGTTTAACTGTGAAAACAGTTGCAATACTTCCTCCATTGTAACCGGTTTTGAGATGATGGACTGGTTTTCGGTTCGCATGGTAGATGATGAAGCCGAAGTTCTTCCGGTCGCCGGAAAACGAACCTGACTCTAATACCAAATTAACAATTAAAACTAATTTTTTGGTTTAAGGGTTTTTCTGTATTGCTTGAAAAGGTCCGGTTACAAAGCCATTTATACATCACAGCTTGCCTAATTAGTTGCCTGTTATCACTCCTAATATCAAGGACTGATTAGATATAATAAACTAAATACAGGAAGTAAATATTCTAAATTACAAAAATATCTACAGAATATTTTCTAACAATCAAATACACTATTTTTTTTATATAGTACTTGGCATTACCTTGCTATTAGAGTGTTGGACTTATAAATTAATGGTTGTATGTTCAAGTTCTACTTCTATTAAACCCATCGCATGCAATTAGATTAGTTCATTCTCACTTGAGAGAGGATTTTCCCATTATACATGCATTGAGTCTTCTCCTTTTTGCAACATTTTTTTTTTATAGCAATGTGCCAATGTCCATCCAAAAAATAAGATAACATGGTCTGAGGAATAAGGCGCAAACAGTGATAGGTTTATTAATATATCACAGTATCAAATAGGCACATACATGTACCAAAATGACATTCTAAAAAACAAAGCTTAAATTCAAGTTGGCTCCAAAAGATTTGCTTTTGGTACTTAAAATGTGCTTATTTGGTACTGTGATATCCCTTGATTTTCCCATGTTAAGTTTTGCAAATCTAATATATATATCATATCACAAATATATAAAGCCGGTTTCGCGGTTAGGTCATGAGACAGCGACATTTGGTTTTTTTTTTAGTTTTTCGCCAAGTGTCGCGCCACCTAGGAGATAAATAAGTATTATTGTGACACATATGATGGTAAGTAAGCGTTTTTTGGAGAGATTTTTTAAGATAAAATTGTTTTATAGAGTTTTATTATCGATAAAATTCTAATATTTCATATATAGAAAATTAATCATAAATTTTAATAATTTCCATCATCAAATTCGTTTTAAAAAGTTCTATAAAATAAGATCAATTTATTATATATTTAATCACAAACTACTCAGTTAGTATTACAGGGGTTACTCGATCAGTTTTATAGGGATTACTTTGTCCGGCCTGACGGTGTGGTTAGCAGCATACAAAATGCATTGTTATTTAATTTATTTTTAAGAAAAAAATTAGAGAATCAGTAAAAATAATATTAGTTTGGTAAAAATATTTTCACTTCAGTGAAAATAATTTAAGTTTAATAAAAATAATTTCAAGTCAATAATAACATATATATCTATTTACAAACAAAACTATACAAAGTACACTCCATATGATATCGTATGTTCAAATATACTACATTATCAGAACGAATTATTTGACCGTATTTAACATTCAAGTAAAAATGTTATCTTGAAATTTTATCAACCATCTGGGCATCGCCTGGGCGTCGGTCTTCCAGCCAGGCCACGAGATAGCTACACTTGACATTCCAGTTTTTCGCCGAGTATCGCGCTACGTAGGCAACAAATAGGTATTATTGTGACACATATGATGCTAAGTAAGCGAAATTTTGATATATATTTAAAGATAAAAATGTTGTATACAATTTTATTATCGATATACTTCTAATATTTCATTTATACAAAATTGTATAGAGTTTTATTATCAATAAAAATCTAATATTTCATATATACAAAATTAATCATAACTTTTAATAAATATCTTAAAACTCTATTCTATTTCCATCATCAAATTCGTTTTAAAAAGTTCTTTAAAATAAGATCCATTTATAATATATTTAATCACAAACCTTTATATGTAGCTGGCCAAACCGTGTCACCAACTATTATAAGAGTTACTTCGTTAGTGCTATAGAGGTTACTTGGTCAGTGTAATAGTGGTTACTCAATCAGTGTTATAGATAGGGGTTAGTTAGTCAGTGTTAGAGGTTACTTAGTATTATAAGGGTTACTCGATTAGTTTTATAGGTATGGTGTGGCTAGCCGCATACAAAATGCATTGTTATTTAACTTATTTAAGAAAACATTAAAGAATCATTAAAATAAGTTTTAATTAGTAAAAAAATAATTTTAGTTTGGTGAAAATACTTTCAATTCAGTGAAAATAATTTAAGTTCAATAAATATAATTTCAAGTTAATAATGACATAAATATCTATTTATAAACAAAACTACAAAAAGTACACTATTATATAAAATAAGCCATATGATATCGTATGTCTAAATAATTTACATTATCAGAACGAATTATTTGACTGTAATGAACATTCAAGTAAAAATGTTATCTTAAAATTTTATCAGGGCATTGCTCGGGCACAAAATGTACACTCCATATGATATGGTATATCTAAATATCCTACATTATCAGAACAAATTATTTCACCTTATTTAACATTCAAGTTAAAATGTTATCTTAAAATTCTATCAACTTTTTGGGCATCGCCGGAGCTCAAAACTATATATATATATATATATATATATATATATATATATATATATATATATATATATAGGGAAGTTTTCTGAATTATTAGAGCGCCACCTAAGATTTTATTTTTTAAAAATTATTAGAGTGCCACTTAGGATTAATATTGTTAAAACATTACAATCAGATTATGCCACGTAAGATTACTTTTTTTTAAAAACGCTACAATAGGATTATGTCACGTAAGATTAATTTTAGACCGTCACATAGGAAAATGTTATATTTTTGCCAATGTAAAAAAACAATTGCAATTTATTCTAGATAAATTTTTTTATATTAATTATAAAAATAAAATCAGCGCATTTTTTGTGTGGCTGGTCATATCGTGTGACCGAATGAGACACACCCAAACACTGACCGAATAACCCCTAATCGAATGAGTAACCCTTGATCAACCAAGTAACTCCTGACCAAGTAATCCCGACCCACACGGAGTGACCAGCTACATACAAAACTTTGTAAAATAAAATATTATCTATTTATTTTACGAATTTTATCTAAATATAGGAAAAAAAAAAGTTAATAATTCATTTTATAATAAAAAAATTCAAGTAGTAAGCAAGCGAATATCACAAAGTTTATTAGATAAATTTTTATTTAGTAAAATATTTTATTTGAAAAATACAAATAAATTGTGCATCGCACGAGCTTCATCTAGTGATATTGTATTTGGCAGAGGAGACTATAATTGGGGTTAAACAAAGCCTAAGAAAGCAAAATTAGAGTTAAACAAAAGCCTAAGCAAGCATTTGAAATAATAAAAAGAGGCTGGATTATAAAACTAAGGCATCACAAATAACCAATGTTCGTATTTTTTTTTATTTTTTTCAACCGGTTTATCTTTTAGGGCTTGGGCTAATTCGGATTCGGGGTTGAGTTCTAGATAGTTAGGTTTCACTTCTCTCTCAAGGGATTGAACAAATAACCAATATCATTATTTTTTTTTGTTTTTTTACAACCAATATCTAATAATGTACAAACTCTTAAATGAATCTGATTCATACTAATTTATTGTGAAACACTAACATTAGAGACACAATGGTTGTTTTATTAATAAAAAAAGGTCCTTATATTAAAATAAAAGTTATTATATTGACATAAAAGTCATTTTGGTATTATAAAGGCTATAAGAGGTTATTATTTTTTTATAAGAATTTTTTTATAAATTGATCAATATGAATAATAAAGGCCACTATGTTAAAATTAAGGTCACTATGTTTAACGTAACGTCATACTTCAGGTTCACAATAATATTAAAGGTCACACAAGTTTTAATAAAGGTTAGTATGTTAAAAATAAGGTTATTATGTAAAAATTAGAGTCACTATGTTCAATATAATGTCAGTTATATCTTGTATGCGTATAAGCTTTACATCCACAATAATATTATTGTGGATTAGGTCCACACAAGATTTTTACCTATTAATGTGCTTATTTGGATTATACGAGTACTTAATTACTTCTATTCAAATTTACTCCAATATGTTGGCAACCAAACATTCAATGTTGATGCAGTAAATTTAAATTGTATTGTAACTGAAGCTGACTTGATATTAATATGAAATCCAATTATCTAATTAAGCCTTATATGAACTGTCATTGATCCAATCCATTAAAATTTGATACTTTATTTAACAAACATTTTTTTGGACTTAATGTGAGTCAGCTCAAACCAATTCAATCGAATTGTTTTTTGTTTGTCCAATTTGAGTCTCCCCGTACTTGAAATGCTAGTAAGATTATAATATTTTGAATTTTTTTTTTAATTTATTTACTTGATAATACATTATTATTGATAATCACCGGTTAAGCGTAATTTATGTACTATACATTTTTCTTTCAATAAATCAACTTTTCATCACAAGATTTGTGACCAGTGAGCTAAAAATAATTGAGGTTGATTCTGAAATAAGAAAGGCACAACATAATTCTACTTCATATATGTGGTGAGTATTTTTAACTAATTGTTGCAAATAAAACAGTAAAATTAATTACCTTGATGTAACTAAGAATAAGTTTATAATTGTTGTGTCATGGAAAAGGGATCAAGAGTATAATATTACACTAGTATTTTGGCTTGGGCGATGTCCAATATTAATGTACATTTAATTTTTGACTTCATCTTCTCGTTATTAAATTTGTAATTCATTATATCATTCACTACATATTATTATTTTGTTTTCAGAAGATAAAATAAAATATGACTAATCTTGGTGGTAAGACATCTAGTGTAAAAATGGAAGGTTACTTGCTTAAATTTATACAGATAACTTTTTATTTTTTTAATTTGATGATGATATCAAATAAAAAAAACAAATAGGGAGTATACCATGTGGTACATATAATTCATTTGAACTGCCTTTAATATATTGTACCTATCATAAAAAAGATTGGGCCCTAAAAATAACAAAAACCCATAGTCTACCATCAATCTTTCTAGCCCTTTTCTATCTTTATAATGGGCTTTTCTTTGATTTTCTTTCCAACACTAATTTGCAATTTTTGTTAAAAAAAATCTTGGTTTGATATTTGAGAATTCTTATCTTTCAATCTTTCCCATCAATCAAAATGGAACTTCGAATTAAAATCTGAAAAGACTTGCATTCTAAACAACAATTATTGTACGTTAAACTGAACATAAATTAACTATCCCTTTTGACTCCTACATTTAGATAATGGAAAATTCATAAGGTACCTTATTTATTGCACTTATGATTAGCATAGTGTTTATTAATGATATATATTATATGATTCAAATATGGGTAATAGTATTCAAAATATTTAAATATGATAACCTTTTGCAATAAGTCAACAAAAAATTGGGACCCAAATAGTGATCCAAAAGAAAGAAGCAACGTTTCATCAAATAAACCAAGTGGACCAAACTCGACCAATATCAAATTAGCCCTATATGCATACGTTGTGTGCGTTAACTACGAAATAGATAGCTATGCCGACTATTTGTTACCATAAAAAATAAACCGCACCTTGAGCAGCTCCTATGGTTATATCTAGAGACTTGCTTGCAATTTTCAAGTCTCTAGCTACTAGCTTGACCATTGAAATTAAAAAATATAGTTAGTTTGCTTAAGAAAAGGTTTCCAGAATATAGGTGATTGATCTCTTAATAGAATGAAATTTTAAAAGTTAATTGAGAAAGCCAAACTCATTCAATAGCAAGCTAATGGCTAATCATTGAGGCACAAAATAGCTACAAAGAGGGTTATTTTAAAATTCCATGTGACATGGCAAACTAATTGGGCAATTAACTTACAACTAGATATGCTAATCAAGGTCATAAATCAAAGAAGATTTTGTTTTTAATGGAAAAATAATTTGAAAAGGGGTTTTCTTTCCCTTTCTTAATTGTTAATTATGCTAATCGATTTTGTTTTACTGAGAACATTTCCTTTAATTACTTTAATATGATTTTTATATTTGAAATTAACTTAACATGATTTCATTGGATTTGGAAATTATAACATTGAATATTTAATTGATATAGTTTGGCATCAATTATGCCCTTAATTTAGTACACAATTAACTATAATTAAAAACTCAATTTTTTTTCTTAATTAAATTGTCACTTATATGTCAAGTTTTTGTACTTCATATTTATTACTCTTTCTATTTGAATATGATAGTAAGGGCGATATACACATATTAGATGGACAACACTCCCTCACCCCTTGACTTATATGATAGAGGCACATCTCTATGTGTATGTCCACAAACAACACCATTTTCAATAGCTTTAGAGGACATAAATAAAATTTATCAAATTTGGTTCCGTCCTTTGTATTCTTTCAACCACAACATTGCCCATTCTTTCTCTTTAGGGTTCACTAAATTTAGGAGTTTACACATCAAAAATAGTCAAATTTTTTCACTAAATTCTCAATACTTTATTTAAGTTTATGCGTTTATTTTAATAAAACAACATTATTATTTTATAGTTGTAGTAAGTGCTCTTATGATCGAATTTGTTCGGTTTAAGTTGAGTTTAGTCTAGATTGATTGTTTATCTAATAAAAAAAATTATGTTGGATTGAAGAAGAGGTTAATCATTCAATTACATATAGAATTATTTTGGGGTGTTTTGAAATCCCTCGGGATACTAGTCTTGAACACGGCCGGATGGACGCGGACACATGCAAAATAACGAATATTCCGTTTGACGGAATATTCGCCTCCGGCGATCAAGTTAGCTACCGAAAACGGAATAAATGTAGAGGGAGAAAGTAGAGAGAAGTTGGAGCTTTTAGTGCTCTTAGAATGATATGTCTTAATCCACCCCTCCCATCATAAATGATTGGGGTATTTATAGGGGTGGAAATGTGTGCCCCTGTAGGGTTAGTGCCCTAAAAAGCTGGGCTCTGATTGACGGTGCAATTAGGCGATGCCATATGTCCTATAGTGGCGCCATTTTGCGGCTTTAATTTCTAGGGATTTGGGCCTCCTGATGTAAGGGGGCCTTTTCTCTCATTTCAGGTGCTCTTTATGCTTGACACGTGTCATCTTCCTATGGGGACACGTGTCGCCCGCTAATTGGGCCACGTGTTAGGGTATTTTTACCCTAAACAAGAATTATAGATAAATCAGACATAAATCATCTTTATGACTAAAATAAAGAAAATTGAAGAGTACGGTAACATAGAACATGGAAGCGTCCGGGCGAAATCCGGAACCACTCTTCTCTCAATTCACCAGCTTAGTCTTGATGCCGACCGAGATGCCATCTTCTAGAAGGCATCCTTCCTCTTCTCAGGCGGACGCTTGGGCGTCCGTCCAAAATCCTCAACAACCCCAATCCAAACTACCAGGTCGGCCAGGCCTAGAACTGGCATCCATATTGCTGAACCGGTCGACTTGCCCCCTCACAACGCTCCTCCTTCTGGAAACCAGGTGGACGCTGGGGGAAGGAAAAATAAAGGCAAAAGGCCCTTGGTGTCTGAAGGCACCATTGTTTCTGGAGGCGGCCAAGGCTCCAAGGGAGGGAGCTCGGCCGAAGCTGCTGAGCTGGACACAGTGTTGTCCTCTGAATTTGGGGCCGCTCCTCAAGCGGCTGAAGGAGAGGCTGAGAACTCATATGCCGATCAGGCGGCCGAGGAACCAAACTGTAATCTCCCATATTTTTAGAATAAATTATTATATATTTCTTTATTATTTAAAAATATTTTATTTCGTTTTCATTAAATAAATTAT
Organism: Chenopodium quinoa; assembly: GCF_001683475.1. NCBI lineage: Eukaryota > Viridiplantae > Streptophyta > Magnoliopsida > Caryophyllales > Amaranthaceae > Chenopodium > Chenopodium quinoa. The sequence continues at coordinate 4,792,474 of NW_018742309.1, read as the reverse complement.
TTTATGCAAAATTTATTTGAACTTTATTAAATTAATAAGCACTGATCTAATTTAAATTCTCTTTTTCTAGACACCAACATATTTTATCAATGGTGTTAGTTGCCCAAATATAAATAAAGAGAGCTTAAACTCCCATCTAAGCCCAATCTACAAATTTTTACTCCCACTTAAGTTTGGAAACTAAGCCCACATGCACATTTAAAAACCCCAAAAATCCTCAAATTCCATCCCCTCATTCACGTTAACTTTATCTCACTGCTTTCCTCCTCTCTTACTTTTCACGATCAAGCAACATTAAAAAAAAATAAAAAAATTATGCGTCGCTGTGCTGCTGCCGCTAACGACAGGCCACCACCGGCGCCCACCCGCTTCTCCGGCGACCAGCGCAACTCACCCACGACCACCAGTTCGCCCCTTTCTTCCTTTTTCTCTCTTTTGTTAATTTAATTCAAGTTTTAATCTTTATTAAATTTTTTACTCGAATTGTTATTATTATGATTTAATCATGCATATGAGTTGTAAAAGACTATAAATTTTCGAATTTTACCATGTTTAATTTGATGACAAAAATTTCAGATTTGGTTAATTAAGAATTAAGGGTTTTAATGTTGATTTTTCATGGTTTTAGGGTTTAAAACGTGTTAATTAAGTTCTCTAATTATATTATGTTTAAATTCGATTATCTTGATTATAAATTAATTTTCGGATTTCAATTATGTTTATTTTAGGGTTTAAGTTGTGAAATTTGAAGGTTTGATTGAGTTTTTATGAAACTAATTGAATTCTAATTATATATTTCAAGGTTAGATTGTTGTATTCATACATTCTATTATTAAATAAAATTTCCAGATTTTTAGTCTTGGTTTTAAAGGTTTTAAATCATGGTTTTATGATGGATTTTTAGGTTTTTAACCTACTAACCTACTACATAATGATTATTTCAAATAGAGATGTCTATGAGGTTTTATAATCTTAAACTAAATTTTCAGATTATTTTCCTTACTTTAAAGTTGCTGGAATTTCATGTTATAAGCTATATTTTCATGATTTTAACATATAAACTTATAGTTGAACTATTAAATTATTAACTTTGACTATTGTGAAAAATTTAAAGGCATTATTTCAATGGTTTAAGGGGTTTTAAAGTAGTTTGGTATTGCTGTAAATTATATTGCTTGGGTATTGATTGAATTATCGTTGTTTGGTTTAGGAGAGGACTTTGTAAAGGGCAATATCTAGTTTCTAAAGTGGCCAACCAACTCATTACTCAAGGTACATACAAGGATAAAAAAAACCTTGACTTTAGGAGCATGTTTAAGGACTTGGAAAATTTAGATACATGTTAGGAAACTTGTGGATTAGTTGAAATTGAATGGTAGTGAGTTTGATTGGTGATTAATGTGATGATTGGTTTTGATTCATGTATGAGAAATGTGTATAGATTTATCTTGTAAGTATTATTTATGCATTAACTTGCAAGATGAGCTAGAGGAAAAGGTACATAATATGTGGGATGAATTATCTTATTACTCGTTCATGTTTATGAAATGGAATAAGTAAAGGGAGAATTAAAGTCTTATAAGACGAGTTTGAGGATTTGAGGTGCCTTATGCACTTAAGGTGTTTATACACCAAGGTAGTTAAGGGATTCAATAATAAAATTTGTTGTCACTAATAAATCAAGAATTGAATTGGAAATTTGAATTGCTTGAATGATTAATGTTTGATTGGTTGCATTGTTTTGCATTTTGAGTCATCACCAAGTTTAAACTTGTAAATCACGTAAAGTGCAAGATGGATGAACAATAAAACTCTGGATTTGTGCTCATCTAGAGTAATGAAAAACAGGGGTTGGGGTACACGGGGTATTAGCCGTGCACTTTTCTAGAGGTCGTCTGATCTACGAGTCTCTTGTTTTCATATACTTTTAAAACTATAAGGAGTTAGATGAGATCTCATACTAGCTATGGCCACGGAGTCGCGCCCGTCTGCCACTGGATGTTTATTGATGTTTCCAAAAGGAGGCATGGGGTTTTTCTTTTATTGATGTTCGAATTGGAGCATGGGGAGACAACCTTGTCTTTTGCTTAATCCAATGAAAAAAATGACATGAAATAATCAGAGCTAATTAGAGAAGTCTTAATAATATTAACACTTGAGTCATGTGCTTGAGTAAATTATTAAATTGTTGTGTGGTGATTTTAATTAGTAGGATGTTAGGAATTCTTTGTTATACTTCGTAGCTTGTATGTACTCAGCGTTGTTGTTGCGTGCTTTTGTGTGTCTTTCCTTGGTCATGGCCTTCGCCTTTCAATGACCCTGTAATGATTCAATTTTTACATTTGTAATGTTGGGGAGCAGATTAATCACAGGTATTTACATAGTCTGGACCTGCCTCAAAGTGGTGGGATTTTGTGTGGAGTGTTTGTTATTGTCCACAGTTTATTTCATTACATAAGTTTGAATTTATTTAACTCTTATTTGATTTATTTACTACTTTTGTTGGGTTTTGAATAAGGGCCTTCTAACTTGTAAGACTTAGTTTGGTTTTGTTCATTGGTTTTGGAACTTATTTATAACTGTGTTGGTTTTTCCGCTGCTAAATTCTGAATTAGCCTTAACGTTTGAACACATGGCGGTAGCACGTCAGTAATTCATTGGATTTTATTAAAGGTATATACAGGTTTAAAGAGAGAATTATTAGGGGTGTTACACAAACGCTGATAATTTTAAGGACCCGTACGCCTGTACGGTTGGCGACACTGCCTTGACCTTCCTGCACTTAAAGTTTGAGGAGTTCAAGAAGTTCCTCCACCTGGGAGAAGGCTACGAAATTGTAGCGCCCACTCGCTCTTACTAAGTGGCTGCCTGGGAGAGCAAGAGGCAGCGGAAGAATTGCTTCAGCGTCTACTGCACTGCTTTGGAAGTGGGCCTTCGCTTCCCTCTTCATCCGTTCGTCCAGGAGCTCCTGGACAAATACAACATTGCTATCTTCCAGCTGGTGCCGAATAGCGGGCTAAACATTTTTGGTTATCTAGTGACGTGCCTTCGCCAAGGCTTCAAGCCGGATGTCCCAGTTTTTTGTGATATGCATTCCATGGTCCGCCTAGATGTTGGCATGGACGGGTGGTTTACTGTGAGCACCTAGAAAGATTATATGGTGGTGATGGATAGGCCGTCCAGGTGGCGAGACTGGAAGCACTGATTCTATCGCATTAAAACAAAGGATGAAAAGTTTAACTTGCGTATGAATCGGTTCAATGCCGATTCAATTCAGCTCGGCTGCGGGCAGCATAGACCCAGCAAGCTGCCCGTCCACCCTGACTGCATGCACCAACTAGACTACTTCGGAGTCAGAAAGGTAGTCAGGGATGGAAAGACAGTGACCGTGCCGCTCAATTGGATTCCTCTGGCCGTGTGTATTAGGAACCCAGTTTTCATGTCGGCATGTGGCCTGTACCAGAACTACCCTCAAGGTGGAACCTTGTGACTTAGCCATTCGAATGCTATTTGTAACATAAAAATATTATAACATTATTCCTCTTTTTTCATCCTCAGACGTAGCTCTTGGAATGTTGGATCCGGAGCAGAATAGGGAGGTTGACATGTCCAAGCTGGACTTAGTGCGGTACTAACTCCGCCAACAGCAGCACGACCAGGCTAAGGAGGTACTGACAATCCGTTCTTTTTTTTTTTTTTTTTTTTTTTTTTTTTTTTTTTTAGGCTGAGCTGGTGTGTTGGAGGAAGAGTCCTTTCCCATTTCACTCGGACACAATTCAACTTGTTTTGAGGCGGAGTTGATATGTTAGGAAAGATATGCTATCTGATTTCACTCAGACATTGTCTTTTGTCTATGTTTGCTGAGTTGATTGCTTGGGAAAGTGTTCCTTCTCAACTTTAGTCAGACACTTGTTCATTTCATCTGACTTTATCCTATTTCTTTCAGGCAGTCACTCCTACTCCCTAGTCGAAGAGAGAGTAGCCGGCTTCTGCTTCTAAGGACGACCAGTCGTCCAAAGCCAGGAAGACAACAACCTCAAGGGCTAAGTCTTCCACCAAAGTGGCCAAGGTCACGCCGCAGATTGCTTCAAAGCAGTCTGAAGGAGAGCCACCCCATCTGTCACGTAGTGGGGTCTCCAAGCCCGTGGATCCGCAAACTGAGGCGGTCCACAATGAGTCCGTTTATGCGGACAATGGGGGTAAGTTGTCCCCGGCAAAAACGACCGGCAACTCGGCCTCGACTCCGCATGTCAAGGTAGTCGAGGTAGTAGGTAAATTTGAGTAGCAAAAAGTTGCTTCTTAGTCGGCCGAAGGACAACGCGGCCGCACACAAGAGGAAGGGGATGAGCCAATGCCCCCTCCTTCATTCAACCTTCCATCTCCTCCATCTTTATCGGACGGTAAGCTGAATCTTCGTACGACTGTTGACTTGTGTTTTTAAGAACTTGCTTGTTCACTCTAACACTTTTCTTGGTTTTGTGCAGACATTGCCGAGGAGATGCACATGAGCTACCCGGCCAGTCGCTCACAGCGTTGACCGGAAAGCTATAAGGGAGGCCATGCAACGGGCCATCCCTAAGGAGCAGCGGCACAAATTCCGCAGCATAAATGAGGGCTTCCCTGGCTCAATGATCAACTGCAGTGCCGAGGTAGCATTTCCTAACTTCCCATGGCTTATTTTTGCTTTCATACTTAGATTATTTTCCTAGTTTGCTTTTGCTGACGTGTTTTCGTACGAATGCAGATCTTCCTCTAGCTCAGTGCCTTCCTGGATTGGATGGATAAGGAGAATGAGAAGATCAAGGCAGCTTGAGCCACCATCAACCGGCTACAAGACGAGAACATCGGCAACCTGGCTTTGTAGAAACTGAAGAATGAGTTGGCCTCGTACCAGGAAGCTCTTCAAACGGCCCTAGATCAAGTAGACTCCCTCAAACTTGAGGTTGAGCACTTGAACAAGTCCATTGCGGACTTGTCTGAGCAGTTGAAGGCCCCTCGGCCGATAGATCCCATGGAGGTCATCCGTATAGAGCATAGGGCTGAGGAAGAGCTGAAGAGCTGCTTCTATGAGGCCTTCTCCCTGATGGTCGAGGAGGGCACGTCGGCCTACTATGAGGAGCGCTTTACTAAGCGCCTCAACTACGTCTGCCTCAAAGAGGAGGCCGAGGCTGTCGGGCAACCCCCTCCCATTCTTGATGAGACTTACTTTGACTCTGAAGTCGAGGAAGATGATGGTGAGGAGGAGTAGGAGCCGACTGGTGAGGAGGAGCCAGCCGAAGTGAAGCTCGCTGACGCTGCGTCGGGCGATGGGACGCCGGTCGAGGAGGAGCTTGCCAAAGATGATAAGTCGGTTGAGTGAAGAGCTCAGGTCCTCCAGCAGCTGTTTTGAAGCTTTCTGAACTTCAATTTTATTTTTTTTGTTTTTGAACAATCTCATCTCTGACCGCCTGTTTTTGGCGGTCTTGTAATATACTCTCTTTTTGTCGTCTGTTTTGAACGACCTTAATTTATGAAGCTTTCTTCTTTCATTCATACTTAGCATTTTTGAGCAATTTTTCATGCCTTATTTTTTTGCTTTTGCGTATGAATGCTTTATTGGGGGTATGCCCCTTCATTCGACATTTTGTCTAGTCCATACTCAAGAAGGTTTAACTAACTTAGTAGATTTTATACCTTAGATAGTATGACTACTAGTAAGTTAATCAAATCATAATAATGATTGCCCTTGGACTAGGTGAATGCTGAATCAATTTCAGTTAGTCGACCGCTTTATTGGCTTGCGCATAATCATCCTTTGATGCTATCTCTCGAACACACTCATGATATCTCAAGTATTTTTTCAACTTGATTATTTCTAAGTATTTATTAGGCTCGGACGCCTAGGTATGCCCTCGCCTTTTGGGTAAAAATACCTTAGGAAATTTTTGGGTTACCTTATGTTTCATCCATCTGACCGTTCTAGGGCCGGACTGAGTGATTGGCCATTTTGGCTTTTATGGTCGAGTTGCCTAACTGGGGGATGCCCTTGCTAGGCATTTTACTCAGCCATCTGATCATGCCCCTTCAGTGGTCAGGCTGCTATATTGCAAGCAGCTTCGATTCTCTTTTTGGGCGACATTACTTAATCAGCTTTGTCTTTCTCAAGGGCCGAGCTGCTAAGTTGCAAGCCACCTTTGTAATTGTTTTTAGTCGGCATTTATGCTTAACAATAAGTAAACGTACAAAGTAAATGGCAAAAATAACAATGTTTGACTTTTTCACTAATATTGTCAAAATTACATTGTTTTTGGCCTTATGGCTTTAATTACATTGCTCGGCCATTTAGGCCTAGTTGTATATACAACTTTTGGCTAAGTACAAAGATTTATACATAATATTTTTTTGGATTGTCCGTATTCCACGTACGAGGAATAGGACGTCCATCCAAGGGTTCGAGTCGGTATGTACCATCTCGGACTTCTTCTCTGATCCGGTAAGGCCCTTCCTAGTTTGGGGTTAACTTGCCATCCTCATTGGCCCGACCTACCACTTCCATCTTTCTTAAGACCAAGTCACCAATCTTAAGCGGCCGCTTAGATACTTTACGATTATATGCCCTCGTCATCCTTAGACGATAAATTTTGTGTCTAAGCGCTGCATTGCCCCTAGCTTCTGGAAGGAAGTTTAGGGGGGTCTTCATGGCCTCCCAATTGGTCGATTCATCATATAGCATTACTTGGAGAGTGGGCTCATACATCTCAATTGGGAGCACGACCTCAGTGCCATAAACTAGAAAAAATGGGGACTCCCCTGTTGAACTTTTTGCTGTCGTACGAATGGACCATAACACATTGACCAATTCATCAGCCCATAGGCCGCCTGCTTTCTCAAGCTTGCGCTTGATGCCATTGGAGATCAATTTGTTGTATGCTTCAACTTGGCCATTTGCCTTCGGGCATTCGACCGAGGTAAAACAATGCGTTATGCCCTGGTCATTTAGCCAATCTTTGAGTTGGTCGGTCTCAAATTGCGGTCCATCGTCGAACACCATTGATTGCAGCACACCAGTGCATGTGATAATGCTCTTCCAGATGAAGGCAGATACATCTCTCCATTTGATCCCTCGGATGGCTTCAGCTTCGACCCACTTTGTGAAGTAGTCAACAACTACTAACACATACCGCTTCTGTCCGAATGCTAGAGTATACGGCCCCAAGATGTCCATGCCCCATTTTGCAAAGGGAAGTGGACTACTTATCACCGACAAGCTATTTGCCGGGCGGTGATTGAGGGTTGCAAATATTTGGCACTTGTCACATTTTTTTCACCATTTCCATGGTGTCTGAATTCATGCTCGGCCAGTAATACCCCAGATGGGTAACTTTTTCAACTAAAGCTCGTCCGCCTATGTGTGATCCGCAATGCCTCTGGCGAAGATCGTCCAACCCCTCATGCCCCCTCTCGGGCGTAATACATTTCAAGTAGGGCTTCACAAAGGCTTTTTTGAACAAGTCCTCCTGATGACGAGGAAGCTAGCTTGGAGAGTGGGCTTCATCTCAAACCATGCCGCCTTTTTCTTCATCAGCCAGCTCTCCTTAGGGTCGTTCGGTAAAACTCCATCCTTGAGATAGAAGATAATTCCGTCCATCCATGTGGACTTCTGTCAATGATTTGCGCAGGCTCGACATCGATACTCCTCTTTTCCTAGACTTCCCAAAACACAGATCTTGGAGTATCACATGATGACGAGGAAGCTAGCTTGGAGAGGGCGTCCGCCTGATGATTCTCGGACCGAAAAACTTGTCACAGCATGAAGTGCTCTAGGCTCTCGGCCTCATTGTTCACCATCTGAAGATACTTCATCATGGTCGGCTCCCTGGCCTCATAGTCACCATTCACTTGGCTGACTATCAGCTCAGAGTCCGAGCTAGCATCAATTTTTGTTACCTTGGCCGCCTTAGATATTCTAAGGCCGGCCAGGAGGGTTTCATACTCGGCCTTGTTATTAGAGGCTTGAAACTGAATTCTCAACGCATATTCAAACTTGTCTCCTTCCGGAGATTGACATATGATACTAGCGCCACATTTGGTCGCTGTTGCACTTCCATCCACAAAAAATTTCCAAATCTGATCCCCTGCCAACTGTAAGTCCGGTCATGTCATTTCGGCCAAGAAATCTACAAAGGCTTGGCCCGTGATTGCTTTTCTGGGTTTGAATTTGATATCGAATCCTCTCAATTCTAAGGCCCATTTAAGCATTGGGCCACTGGCCTCCAATGTTGTGAACGACTTCTTCAACTGTTGGTCCGTGTAGACCACAATCGAGTGAGCAAGAAAGTATGGCCTTAGCTTCTTTGATGCCATGAACAATGCCAAGCCGAACTTTTCAATGGGTGGATACCTAAGCTCGACATTGTGCAGAACGTGGCTGATGAAATACACAGGGATCTGATGTCTGTCCCTTTCAGCAAGCAGGACGACACTTAAGGAATGATCTGAAATTGCAAGATACATATATAGCTTCTCGTCTTTGAGTGGACTGACAAGCCAAGGAAGGGTATGAAAATGGTTTTTCAACTGTACAAAGGCTTCCTCGGCCTCCTCTAACCACTTAAACATTTCTTTCTTCGTGATAGTCAGGAAAAAATAACGGCACTTATCCCCTGATCTTGATAGAAATCGTCCAAGTGCAGCTAAATAGCCGGTCAACCTTTAAACTGCTTTTATAGTTCTGGGCGATTTCATGTCTAAGATCGCTTGGATCTTCTCAGGGTTAGCCTCAATGCCGCGCTGATCAATTAAAAATTCGAGAAATTTGTCGGACTCAACACCAAAGACACACTTATTTGGATTTAACATCATCTTATGCCGCTTGAGTTCGGTAAATGTTTCTCGAAGGTCATTCAGATGGTCGGTCGGCCTCTTTGATTTAATAATCATATCATCAATATAAGCTTCCGTGTTTCGGCTAATCTGATCCCTGAAGACCGTATTCACAAGTCTTTGAAATGTGGCAGGGGCATTCTTCAGGCCGAATGGCATAACCTTGTAGCAATATAGCCCCTACTCGGTTACAAACGTTGTTTTCTCTTGATCTTCTTCCCACAAAGGAATCTGATGGAATCCGGAGTATGCGTCCATAAAGCTCATCAGGGAATGGCCGGCCATTGAATCAACCAGATGGTCAATTTTAGGCAAGGGAAAGCTATCCTAAGGGCATGCCTTGTTGAGGTCGGTGTAGTCTATGCATATTCTCCAAATTCCATTCGGCTTCTTAACAAGGACTACATTTGCTACCTAATTAGGATAGTGACATTACCGAAGGAAACCGGCATCCAGCAGCTTTTTGACTTCAGCTGCGGCAGCTTGATTCCTTTCTTCACCATGGTTTCTCTTTTTCTACCGAACAGGCTTCACAGCCGGATTCACAGCCAGCTTGTGAATAGCTAAGTTTAGGCTGATACCCGACATCTCATGAACTTTGAAATCAGACACATCTCTGAATTCTCTTAACAGATTCACCAAGTCATCTCCAATCAAGCCCATGGCCATAGTGCCCACTTTGACCGTCCGATCAGGCTGGTCTGGGTAAAGCAGTATGTCCGTATGATCGTCGGCCGGTTGTGGTCTTAACTCTTCTGGCCGGCCGACAGTCATTAGCTGCTATGCTTGCTCTTTCTTGATCGACTTGCGCTTCTGGCCGACCTGGTATACTTGGAGTGACCCTTCTTCGGAATTTCACTCAGACGCTTTCCCATGTCTGCGCACTGTTGGCTTCACGGCCAACTGATTGCATTCTTTTGCCATTTTCTGATTTCCCTTAATGGAACCTATCTTTCTGTCCGACCGCTCAAACTTCATCAACATCAAATGAGGGACAATTACTGCCTTAGCAGATGTCAAAGTTGGGCGGCCGATGATAACATTGTAGCCCGTAAGCTCTTTAACAAAAAGGAAGCAGACGACCATGTCCCTTCCCTCTCCCTTTTCCCTAAATCGGACAGGCAAGTCTATCCGTCCGACCGGGTGAATGATACTCCCACCGAACCCAACCAACGGGTGAGAGATATCCTTCAGGGCGTCCTCCGGGAACTTCAGATTCTTCAAACATGCTAAACTGATTATATCGGACGAGTGCCTGTGTTTATTAGCACTCGTCCAACCTTCATTGGCGTCTTTCAAGATGAACACCATGGGGTCATTGTGAGGGCTTTGATATTGCCTCGGTCTGTCTTGCAGACCGTCACTTCTGGGAAGGGCTCGGCCTTTACCCCTCCGGTGTGTATCACATTTTCAAAATTCCAAGCATCCCACTTAATTCTTTTCATGGTCGGGCAGCCTGCAGCAAAGCTACCTGATATAACGGCCACGAACCCTGAATCAGTGCTGTTTCCATCATCTTCTTTATCTTTGTTTCTCTTCTTATCGGACTTATTATCTGTCTGAGAGTAAGTGAACTTGGACTTTAGAACGTACGAGTTGAGCATGCCTTTCTCGGCCAACTTATCCAGCAACCTCTTCAAATTGTTGCAGTTGTTCGTGTCATGACCCACATCTTTGTGGTAATGACAGTACTTGTTCTTGTTTCTGTACTAGGCCGGCCCTCTCAAAGGTTGTGGCTTCTCGAACTCTAACTTGTCTTTGATCTCCATCAAGATTGAATAGCAATCTTTATTGTACTCATACTAGGGCTCGTACGTTTTAGCTTTCTTTGATTTCGTCTGTTGGCAGTTAGCCACCCAGACTTCTTTTCTTTTGTTGCTTCCTTCCTTCTTTTTGCCGGCCAAGTCTTGTCGAGAAGGTTGTTTCTTCTCGGCCCCCTTCGTCGGCTCTTCTATTTTCGTAAGAGAACAAAAATCAGCTGCCTCTATATATGATTCGGCCTCCCGCAGAACACCTGCGTATGTTTGAATCTTTTTCCTGACTAAGTCAAACTTGAAACCATTATGCCTTAAACCTCGAAGGAACTCCTGATTCTGAATTTGAGCTTTCTCCTAATTGAACCTCTAGACGTACGAGCGTAACCCCTCTTTCTTTCCTTGGACAATGGTCGCCAAGTTACTACTAATCTTTCGGGGTGGAATATTATAGGAGAAGTTTCCAACAAATAACAGACTGAGAGTTGTAAAACAATTGATGAATCCGGCCAGCAGACTGTTGAACCAGTCTTGTGCCATATCCTCGAGGGTGGCCGGGAAGCATTTTCACCATGTGGCATCATTTACACTTTGTAGGTACATAAGGTTTTCTGTACGAGGTGACGTGCTTCTCTAGGTTGCCCGTACCATCATAGGCACCAACAAGTACACTCTTCACTTTTGCTGGTTGGGGAGAGTTGGAAATTTCTTGAGAAAACGAAGGTGGCTTGTCACCAAGATTCAACAAGTGCATTTCCCAATCAATGGGCTGAGGTTGTGCGGCATGTCCGCCCGGGTTAGCTGCCTGGTCATACGGCTGGCCATATTGCCCTTACTATCTAAAGACAGGGGAAGCAGGCGGCAGAATTGTGCCATAGTTCTGGGGCATCTGGTATTGGAGTGGTTGAGTTAGAGGAACTAGAGTTGGAGTACGATGAACTTGACTTCTGCTGATCCTGGTTGAACTGGTATGCTTGGAGAGGGTGTGGTTTGAGAAATCATCAGGTATGGTAGGAGTGGAGGTAGTGTCCGAGTAGTGTGCCCGTTCCTGCCGTTTGTACCGAAGATAATCCCTCGCATCCTTCCGGCGTTGGGACGGCTCGGTTAGCTGCCTTAGAGGCTGCCCAATCTGCCCCCCAACCGACTGCGTTTTCTTAAGGAGCATGGACAAGTTCGTCCGAGGCACCCTTGGTGACCTTGGATGTCGTCAGAATGGGGTATTCCCAGCATCTTCAACATTAACCGCCTTGCTCTGAGTTTTTCTTTTGAGCACCTTCTCCTTCCCTTCTGGACGGCTGTCTAGAAGAAGAAGGGATCTTACTCTCAAGCTCCCTTCGAAGCTTGCTCAAAGCGACCTTCAAGGAACCAATAGTCACCAGGGGATCCTCAGCCTCATGGAATGAAGCAGTCAGAGGCTCACTTGTGTTAATTGTAGCATTGAGATTCTCTCACTAGGCAAAAAATGGTCTTTAACACCGGTTCAAACCCCCCATTGCGCACCGGTTTTGACCTGGTCCAGATTTGAGGAATGCCAAATCTCTGAAGATTTCGCACCGGTTCAAAATCGGTGGCAATTCAAAGATTTAGCACCGGTTAACCGGTGCGGAATACTCTCTTTGGTCCGGTTAACTGGTGCTAAAAGGTCATGGCGCGCTTTTTTTTTTCAATACAATTGGCACCGGTTTGAAGCCTGAACCGGTGCCTTTAACTATGTTATTTTGTTTTTCTTTTCGGCAATAAATAATAATATTAATACTAATAATAATAATAATAAACCTGTACATCCTGCATTAATAATTCTACCATTATTATAATATATTATAATAACAATAATAATTATAATTATTATTATTATTATTTTTATTCTTATTATAATATTAAAAATAATAATAATAATAATAATTTCTTAATTGAAATAATAAAAATAATACATAGATATTAATTAATAATCCCAAATGCAATACAATGAAGGGTCATATATATTTACAATTCCTCTGAAAAAAAAAGAAGTGTCATATTTACAAATAATACTAATTAATAATGTAGTTAAAAAGTTAACAAAATATAAATTCCAATAGAAATGACATTTACAAATTAAAGGTGATAAAAGACGTCAACATGTCTCGAACTTCATTAAGTTCCTTGCTTGTCAACAGACCTCCCTTTTGTACCTTGCAAAACTTGGAACAAAAAAATATTATGTTATAATTAATTACTTAGGTTATGCATGCAAAAATACATTTACAAGTTCACTTAGGCAAAATTTTATTACTTAGGCCTATAATATGACTACTACTTCGCCTATTTTCTACATTTCTTATCAAATGAACTCATTCTTTCTCATAACATGTCAACATTACTTAGTTATAGGCGGCTAAGGCTTGAAATCACATGAAAAAAGCAATTCAAGGGTTTTAGGACGCATTTTCATCCAAAATGGCCCAAATAAATCCTATTTGACTACTAGGATGCCTATTTCCTACATTTCTTATCAAATGAACTCATTCTTTCTCATAACATGTTAATACTACTTAGTTATAGGCGGCTAAGGCTTGAAATCACATGAAAAGAGCAATTCAAGTGTTTTAGGACGCATTTTGATCCAAAATGGCCCAAATAAGGCCTATATGACCACTAGGATGCCTATTTCCTATATTTCTTGTCAAATTAACTCATTCATACTCATAACATGTTATTATTACTTAGTTATAGGCGGCTTAGGCTTAAAATCACATGAAAAGAGCAATTCAAGTGTTTTAGGACGCATTTTGATCCAAAATGACCCAAATAATGCCTATATGAGTACTAGGATGTCAAATTCCTACATTTCTTATCAAATTCACTTATTGTTACTCATAATATGTCATTATTACTTAGTATAGGCGGCTAAGGCTTGAAATTACATGAATTAAGCAATTCAAGGGTTTTAGGATGTATTTTCCTCCAAAATGGCCCAACTAAGGCCTATATGACTACTAGGATGCTTATTTCCTACATTTCTTGTCAAATCAACTCATTCTTTCTCATAACATGTCAATATTACTTACTTATAGGCGGCTAAGGCTTGAAATCACATGAAAAGAGCAATTCAAGTGTTTAAAGACGCATTTTGATCCAAAATGGCTCAAATAAGGCCTATATGACTACTAGGATGCCTATTTCCTACATTTCTTGTCAAATCAACTCATTCTTACTCATAACATGTCATTATTACTTAGTTATAGGCGGCTAAGGCTTGAAATCACATGAAAAGAGCAATTCAAGTGTTTTAAGACGCATTTTGATCCATAATGGCCCAAATAAGGCCTATATGACTACTAGGATGCCTATTTCCTACATTTCTTGTCAAATCACATGTTAAGAGAAAATAAACTAAGTCAATGGAATACCTCATCAAGCTGTAGTGTGTCTATACAACTACTCATTATGTCAAACATGAATCTCATCACGTATAGGCCTCAATCAACTCCGTTATCTTGTTGTGCGCACTAGCATAGGAACAAAGTACATGAATCAAACATGCATAGAAAATTAGTAACATTTTACGCATTGTTTATTACGAAAATCACAATATCATGTGGCATTTCCATCGGTGATTTCCATGTGGGACCTTGAGGAGCTCGACAATTTATCTTCTTAATAACACTATAGGAAATTAAGTTCAAATTTGATTAGTATGACTAATAAATGAGTTAGGTAAAGATAATCAACACTAGGTAGCTTTATTTACTTTTGCAGTATGGACTTCACGAGGAGCTTTTTTGGATGAGGCAATAATCGAGCTGAATCAAAAAGGAAGATTGTGTTACGAGAAACACAATTCACTAGTAGGGTCCAATGCAAACTACATAAATTAACAATAGACAAACAAATCAATAATTAGCCATGTACAACATATAATCAAGGGAAACAAATGAATTTGACATGGTTAGACGATACTCCTCATAACATGGGGCGAATATGAACTTGTCTCCTGCACGCACTGATTCCTTGATACTCCGTTCAACATAGTACAACACGTCAGGGTGGTTGCCTAAGATTCTAGTAGTGGAGATCTGCTCAGGGCATAACCACCCAACTTGACACGGAGAATCAATGTCACGTAAGTACTCTTGTAGTGCTCTGCATGCATGATAATAGAATATTAATGGAAAAATAAATGACAATCACCACTAATCTGAGTAACATAATTTGAGCGGCATTGAATTACCTCATGAATGTTTGAATGAGGGAAATGTTAAGCATTGAACCACTTAGAAATTCCTTTACATCTTCTTTGTTGAGCCATGCAATTGCATCGTCTTCATAGTGGAACAATGCCTTAGGTAGTGCAACTTCAATGGGAGTGTCACTAGGCAACATACTAACACGGTTGTGTAGAAATGTTAAATCTTTAGAGAGAGATTAAAGGACCGTGTCTGCAACAAGTGGAGTAGCTTGCATAGCTGAACCTCTCGAAGAGTTCTTCTTCGACGTTTTTTCACTCTCCGACCGTTGTTCACTCCTCTTCCTTGGCACCGGTTGATCAATGCTTTTAGGCTGCTTCACCCTCCTTTTCTTTGAAGTTTGGCTTTTCTTCGAAATTTGATAAAGCAAATCACGCAATTGGTTAGAAAATAAATCCATCCAACTCTTGGGAAGACAACCGGGCATAGAGTAAAGAGTGAACCCAAAATCTTACGTCGTTGATCAACCTTACCCAAGCACATGGCCATTGCACAAAGCTACCTTTTTCTTCCCAGAGTGTAGTAATCCCATCCTCCTCTACGGGCACCGGTACTAGGATGTACTCGAACCCCGTGACAACGTACTTTAGTTGCGCTGTTTTAGGGTGATTTAGTGCTCACTTATTGCTATATTCTAGCTATTTTTGCTCACTTATCGCTTTGTTTCCGCACTTTCTTCATATTTGTCATGCTTCACAGGTTTTGTTAGTGTTTTGATGAACTTTCAGGGATGCTTGGACCCCTACGAGACATCCCGATGGTTGGGATAGAAGCCATGCCTTGAAGTATCTTTGGCTAGGCAAGATTTTAATTTAAAGACCTCCTGGGGCTGTGCACAGTCGTGCAATGCTTGGCACAGCCGTGCAAATAAGTTTGAAGATTGGCAAAGCCCTTTGTGAAGGCTGCACGGACGTGCAGGAATTGGCACGCCCGTGCTGAAAGCTGCACGCCCGTGCTTGATGATGACACGCCCGTGCAGGATAGCTGCTAATAACGTCGAAGTTTCTGCCTTGGCTGCACGCCCGTGCCACAAACTGGCACGCCCGTGCTAGGCCCCTGCTCCAGTTTTCAGCTCTTCTGACCCTGCTGCACGGCCGTGCAGTGTTTGGCATGCCCGTGCCGATCTACTTCAGAGCAGTTTCTTGTTCTCTCCGCGCCCTTTGTTTTGGACTAATATAAATAGATTAATTGCCTCAATTATGAGGGTAACCAGATTTTAGAGAGAGAAAGGCTTGTAATATCACCCCTTGTTGGGTCTTAAACAATTTCTTAAGAGTTTAGCTTAGATTTCATCAACTTTAACATCTTTGTACTAGTATTCAAGATTATTACCAAGATTTGGCAACATTTGTAATCAAGATTTTGAAGCTTCATTTTAGTAACTTTTCTCTTCCACTTTACTTGGTTTCTTATTTATCATGTTATACCTTTTTATTTGAATCCCTTTTAGTTCTTTGATGATTGTTGTTGAATGTTAGTTCAGTTTTTAGCAAGTTACTATTCCAAGTTTGTCGAGCAAGATAGAACCTTAGATTTTGATTTTGTGCTTTTCAATATGATGTGTGAGTAGTTCCTTAGCTAGGGGTTGGGTGAAACCCAACCTAATGGTGATTATGTGAGTTTGGGAGTGATTTTGATGATGGATAGTGATTAAAATGGATTATATGGGATTGCTTGTTAGTTCTTCATGATAGGAGTAATTAACCTAGATTATTGAACTTGATGGCATGAAATGTTTGGTTCGACATGGAAATGTGAGTTGAATGTTTCATTACCTATTACAATATGATTATGTATCTTTTGTTGCTAAGTTAATGAGGGATCTAAGCTTAGTGATTTGAGTTGTTTTCATATCGTTTAAAGTTAGTCTTGCATGTGGTCTTTGCTATTCCATTATCCTTGCTCCTCCATATTTGCCTAATTGCTATTGGTTGAGTGAATCCCATTCCCTTAGTGTTTTAATTCCTTGAATTCAATCCTTAGTTGTAGTTGTTAGCTAATCACCACTTATACCTTGATTTCAATTTAGCTTGAGCGTTAAGATTATTTAGCAATTGATTCTCGTTCTCCGTGGACCGAACCCTTGCTTGCCATTGGACTTGTTTGAGTGAGGTGTTTGTTATAAATGTGTTTGACCTAGCCTAGATTGTGCGACCGATTTAGCGCTTGTCACCCCGCAATCACAGAATTGATCCTGACCGAGTAATGCTGTGGCCTAAGCGGTCGCAAATAGACCGTACCACTAGTCGGTTGTGCACTACCATACGCAACCAACTGCAAAGCTCCACTGTTTGATAGCCCCGGGTGTAGAAGTGCACAACGGGTCTCTTCTTACACCAATTTAGAAGAAGAAATTTCATTACCAAAGCGATTATAAGTAACGCCCACACCAAAAACAAAACCGAAAACAAAACAAGCAAAGGTAACAAAAAAGCCTACCAAACACCACAACACGGAACAAAACTACACAAATAAGCAAACAGAAACTGCTTTGCACAGCCGCAAACAACAACAACACACAACCATTTATCTGGCAGCTCACATCCATAGCAGGCAGAAGCAGACCAGCAAGCATACAACAAACAGCAGTAGGCAACAGATCAAAAGCACACAGCAGACAGCAGTAGGCAGAAGCAGACAGTAGCATACATCAGTAGCAGATAGAAGAAGCAGACAGAAGCAGTAGACACAGAAGTAGGCAGACACAGGTACGCAGCAGACAGTAGCAAAACAGAAGTAGCAAACACAGCAGACATGCAGAGGCTGACACAGCAGGAAGAGGCAAACACAGAGGTAGAGGCAGACACAGCAGTCCAGCAGCAGATAGGCAGAGGCAGACACAACAAGCAGAGGCAGACACATCAGACAGCAGCTAAACAGAAACAGCCAGCACAACAAAACAGAACAATGAACCCTGGCAGCTCACAGGCAACAGAAAATAGAGATGCACAGCACAACACAGTTTCAAAGCTCGAGTTTTGTTTAGCAGTAAAGACTTGATCACTTGGTTGCTCAAGCAAAATAAGCTGATTTAGAGTTGACTACCCTAATGAGAGATTAGTTTAAAATTAAAATGCAATTAAAAGTCATTTTTTCTCTATATTTATCGAGCTATCTTATCAAGTCAACGTTTGTCAATTTGATAGTAATTAATACTATCACCTCGGACATCTCCTTTCCCGATCAATTGTTATGCAAGTAAGACTATGGTCACTCTCTCAAACACCTCTAACATAACCGAGAACATTTACAAAGAACTAAACAAATCACCTGTAAATCTGGAAATTCATGAGGTGTTGGATTATGAAGCTCCCTTGAGTCCGCATGTGTAGGAGTACCAACCAGCAATAGTAAATTAATATGCCACCTTAGATCTCACGTAACTCAATATGCCAAAACTAATAGATCTGAAACTACCTCATGTATCTCATCATCGTCTCCATGTATCTCATCTTCTCCTTGTCGTTGTGGGTGACTACATGAGTCGTCTGGTGTAGTCGAGGGGAAAGGCAAGCCCGGCAAGTTCATTTGCTTTGCCCAAGCATTGAATTCTTCTCGCATCTCGTTGCGCACTTGTTCCTTCATTGATGCCACCGTGGCATCTAAGTCATGTAGTGAATTCACACTTGCTCGGGATCTTCTTGATTTGGTATATTCTGGACCCATCACCATTTCCCATTCTAGCAAGGTCCCTCCCGCACCTAATACCCGTCCTAGATGGTAGGGCTTTCCCAAAGCCAAGGTGAAAGGGTATTTTTCTACAGTTGGGACGAGCTTGCCTTCAACCAGTTCTTCAGTGTACTCAAGATTTAGCAAAAACAAAAAGGCAACATGAATATAGTTAATGTTTTTGTAAAGTTATATTTATGCAAAAGCTTCATAAATTTCACTAGTTCATAGTTGCGTACGAGTTTATCTGCCATTTCTTTGGATTCTGGAGCCTTGATGACCCAAATTTTGGTTTCCTTGTCACGCGCATGCTGAGAACAAATGAAATCGCCAGCACGACTCACCAACATAGTGGTCGTGGAATCAGAGGGTTCTTTGGAGGATCCCAGAAGCGCAGTGGGGTGCACTTCCTCCTTGACCCACGTTTCCCTCCATTTACCAAATGTCTTACACCTCATACGATGGGTGTATTGCCTCTGCAATGCATTTTTGGAATTTTTCTCCCTCAGTTCCTACATAATTAGAAATGTTAGTATCATTACTTCAAAAAGAGTTAATATATAATACAATTGTCATCAGATTTACTTAAACTTACAATTGCTTCCTTTTTACTTTTTTGAAGAACGAAATCTTCCCAATCATCCTTCGATACGCTGGGCCATTTTTGCCATGGGAGTTGCTATTCCTCGATGACTTCATCATCATTGCCACCTCCTTTCTTCTTCTTTGGTTTTCTCACAACTGTCTTTGTGATCCACCCACGAACTAAGGTGGTCTTGAAGCCTCTGAACCTTTCCGCTAGTAAAGATTCAAACACCCTTCGGTTGGTGACATCATTAGGAATATTAAACACACTCTGCAAGCACAAATAAAAGTGATTATTAGTTTCCCCTTTAAATAACAATAAAGTGAAGGTATTTATAATTGTGTAAATGTGCAAACAAAACACTTGCCCTTGTATCATTCCAAAATGTTTGAATCAAGCCTGGAGATACTTCCCGCCAACGAAGAGTAATGGGGATTTTGCGCGCACAAATGCCAACGTGAACAACATATTGACGACGCCATTTGCCTATAGGTTGGCCTGCCTTGTCATACTCCAGGACCATGGGACAGACGGGTTTCTTGAAACTTGTCGTCGGACCCCTCACCTTTTTCTTATCCGGTGCCTTCACCCCCCTCCACTTTGTCCTTGGCTTCGAGTGTGGGAAGTAGGATTCTCACCAGCCGTCTCAGAAACTGCATTTTCAATAGGAGGCGCTTGTTCAGCTGAAATTTCAAATTCATCAAGCCTATGCTCCAACTCATCCTGAGCCTGATCTTCTGCCTCACCCAAATCAGGCTCCTTGTTCACATCATACAGCTCGTCCTCATCCTTAGAGAAATCATCATCATCATCCTCTATATCCTCGACACAAATACGGTCTTGATCATCTGCCATGAGATGTAAACACCTGCCATTACAAACATAACACGTTATTAGTTGTAATATAAATAAATTTGTAAGGTAAAGTTATAATCAAATATAAATTGATGAATTATAATACAAATCAACATAGAAAATGGGCAAGTGTATGTCGTTTTTATTCCATATTTCACATGTTTTAAAAGTTACTTCTTTCATTTAAAAGAAAATGTGAAAAATAGGCAAGTAAGTTAACACTTTCATTCATTTTCACCTAACCTGTGATTTAATAATACTTTCAACGCCTACAATTTCAAAATAACAAAAAATAGTACCTCAATCTAATATTCCTTCATTGTGGTCTGATCGTATATAATTGGCTTAGTCGTCTATGTCATTTGGTACAACAGGTCTAGGAACAATGAAAGGTTCCAAGTCATCAAACGCATCATATTCTTCCTCATCCTCGACATCTCCAATGCCTAGGATTCTTCTTTTGTCGGCTAGCACAATAAACCATTTTGAATCGACTGGGTCAGTTACGTAAAACACTTGCTTAGCTTGGGATGCAAGGATGAATGGTTCCGCACTATCATTCAGGTGGCCAAGATCTACAAGAGTAAAGTCATCATATTTGACGTTACGCCTGATATTATCAACCCACTTACACTGGAAAAGAGCAACTGTGAAGTTACAATAATCAAGCTCCCATATTTCTTGAATTCGACCATAGTATGACAACTCTACATCAATGGGTGATTTATCCTTAGCACTTGCAAACTCCCTTGACGATGCCACAGATGTTACACCAATATTTTTGGTCGAGGAAGATTTCAAATCTTGACGCTTAGTCCAAAAAGTGTACCCATATATGTCATATCCCTCAAATGAGCGAACATCATCCCTAGGACCATAAGTAAGCCACCTTACTGTATCAGTGACACTCTCATCCATTCTACCCATCACTCGATCACGAAACCAACTCACAAACCTCTTATTATGCAACTGCATCAATGCCCTTTCACCTTTCTATGGAAATTCATCACGCAAACTAGCCATGTGCTCGTCTAAATACGGGTGAACATCTGCAACATGGTGCAACACATATAGGTGTGCTTGTAAGAACTTATCTCGGTCAGGTGACATTCGTTTTGACTCAATTGTGCCATGACCATCAAGTCTCCGTTCATGTCGAGAAGTAGGAAGACCAATAGGTTTAGCAACGGCTATATAGTCGGCCACAAAATTACCAATCTCCTCACCCACGGTCCCTTGAATCATACTTCCTTCCGGGTGAGCCCGATTCCTTACTTTATTTTGCAATGTACCCATGTGTCTTTCAAAAGGATAGCACCACCTCATGAACACTGGACCGCACAACTTAATCTCACGCACCAAATGAAGAATCAAATGCACCATTATGTCAAAAAATGAGGGTGGGAAGTACATCTCAAATTTGCACAAAGTCACAACCACATCCGCCTGCAAAGCATCAAGTGTACAAGGATCAAGCACTTTGCTTCATATTGTAT
Source organism: Chenopodium quinoa (assembly GCF_001683475.1). Taxonomy (NCBI): domain Eukaryota; kingdom Viridiplantae; phylum Streptophyta; class Magnoliopsida; order Caryophyllales; family Amaranthaceae; genus Chenopodium; species Chenopodium quinoa. Next base: position 4,771,026 of record NW_018742309.1, on the reverse strand, counting down.
TGAAAAACGAACAAAGGCTTGTAATAGCTTCCATCACGTGCTTCGGTAAAATACCACGTATTGCAATTGGTAGGAATACTTGCATCATAACATGACAATCATGGGATTTCATACTTGTCAGCTTCAATCCTCCATTTAAGGATACAAATCTTTTCATGTTAGATGCGTACCCTGATGGAACCTTAATGTTGTACAGACATGCACAAAACACCCGTTTCGCTACCCTTGACAATGTGTAGCAAGCTGGAGGTAAATAAGCCTTGTCATCCTTGGTTTTCCCCTCATATTTCTTCTTCGACGCATCTGTGGCCTTTCCCTTTCCCTTGCTCTTCCCCTTTCCTTTTTTCGAACTCATTTCATTTTCATTTTCCTGTTCCTTTCCCTTTCTAACCTTTTCCTGAGCCCACAATTCTGGACGAACCCCCATCTTTTCCAAATCTAATCGTGCACCCTTTCCGTCCTTTGTTTTGCCTTGAATATTCATTAGCGTTCCCACAAGACCATCACACACATTCTTCTCTATATGCATTACATCAAGACAGTGCCTAACGTCATGTTCTTTCCAGTACGGAAGCTTCCAAAAGATTGATTCTTTTTTAAAGAGAGCAGTTGAATCCGTAGCTTTTTCTATTTTCCCAAATATTGTTCGTATACCCTTAACTCGAGCATAAACCTCCTCACCAGTCAATGGCCTAGGTGTAGTCCCCTCTTCCGCTATCCCATCGAAAGCCTTTTTCTGCCTACGGTATGGGTGATCGCGCCTGAGCAACCTTTGGGTCCGCACGTACACCTCTTTGTGAGAATGATCAAGGCGCATGCTTGGTGTGTCATCAATACAAATGGGGCATGCTTTTTTTCCTTTGTTCTTGTACCCAGACAAGTTACCATATACAGGAAAACCATTAACGGTCCACATAAGAGCTGCACGCAATGTGAACATTTCACTCTTATGAGCATAAAAAATCGAAACCCCTTCGTCCCACATCTTTCTCAAATCATCAACAAGCGGCGCAAGATAAACATCTATGTCGTTTCCAGGTTGCCTTGGCCCCATTATTAGTAGTGAAAGAATTACATACTTACGTTTCATGTACCGGCCATGTGTTGTGTTGGGTACTAAGAGTGACAAATGGATTCATCTCGTCAGTGCAAAACCCTAGCCTTAAATTTCTGACTTCATCACCAAATTTCTCAAACTTCACATCAATGTTCTTCCATTGCGGGGATTCGGTTGGATGCTTCAGCACTCTGTTTCTCTTTCTTCCCTCTGCATGCCACCTCAAGTTTTCAGCGTCTTTTGGTGTTGAGAATAGACGCTTAAACCTTGGAATAATGGGAAGATACCACAACAACTTAGCAAGAGGTCCCTTCGTACCAGCATTGCAACTCATGTGCTTGTAGCGCGACTTCTTGCATCGTGGACACTCCTCCAATTGTTCATATTCATTTCGATAAAGAATACAATCATCAGGACATGCATGTATCTTCTTATACTCCAAACCAAATGGACACATGAGCTTCTTTGCATAATAGTAAGACTTAGGAATTTCATTCCCGTCAGGCAACATCTCACTGAACGCGGTCAACAAAGAAGTAAAACTATTGTCCGTCCACCCATGCTTCGACTTAATGTTAAAAAGTGTTAGCACAACTGATAGTTTGGAGTATTTTTTGCACCTAGGATACAAAGGCTTTTAAGAAGCCTCCGATAATGACGCAAACACGTCACTTTCAACACCACGCATCATCTCATCCACCTGATCATCCTCAAATCCATCCTCATCACCATTATCAATAATATATTCATCATTCCTATATTCCTCGTCCACACGAATCTCATTGCTTCTATCATGCACATCATTCCCATCAACATCCCCACTGTACTCTCCTTCTTCATCGTGCCAAATCCACACATGGTATTTAAGCCTAAACCCACGAAAAATTACATGATCTCTAATGATTTTAATACTATTGACCACCTTCACATTATTACAATCAACACAAGGACAATAGAGGCAATCGACACCCATTCTGCGCTGATAAGATGAAGCCCTCTCGCAAAACTCTTGAACCCTGTAAAAGAATACCAATGTATCACATCTACCATACATCCAACCATGATCGTTCTCCATTAAGTAAATTGTCTCTAAACATAGCAACATATTACGAATAATGTATAATTGCTACATATATTATATATGTAAATTAAATTCAAACACACACCATGCATATAACATTCATATAGATAAAAAATGCATATATTCTTCCAAAGGGTCCTTATCACTCCAACCTAACCCATCCTAGAACGTGTAATCTCACTAGTAAATGTATGTTGACTTTCCAATTTTAAGGAAAATCCGGCAGCATTTCCCCCCAGTTCTCCAAGTACACGATGTAGGTAATTACTTACCCACATATGTACCCAAAGAACAAGGTGGGGAAATGGTAAGACAAGAAGTTCCTTAAAATCGAAAAAAAAGACATACATTCACCACCTAAGTGAGAGTAAACGTTCAAGAACAGTCCCAACCGGGGACTATTCAAGACTTTCTCCTAAATAAGAAAGTCTTGAACGGGTATCTAGGCATATGATGATGCAAGCATTTCATATATTGTTGTATTTATTTGTCATTAAATAATACACAAGTTGTAATAGCATGAAATAAACTTTTATTAAATGAATAAAGAGAAAGAAATATAGCTTAGTAAAGTGTATAATTCATACCAATATAGCAAGTACAATGGATGTATTCTTTCTAACTTCCCACTTGAGCTAAATATGTAGTCTTCAAGCTAATAAACTTGTGCTTCAATTCACATATGAATCTATAAAAAACAAAAAGAAAAAACAAAACAAAAAACAAAAGTTAGTAAGTATTTCATGGTTTGCTTGGTACATTAACGTTCATGTGTACCAAACCAATAATATAGATTATCACATGATAAGCTCATAATTAGATATGGACTGAGGACCCTACATTGCATCAATTTAGACTCCAGTTTTGATTCAAAAAATTAAGCTACTAATCTAACATGAACACACGTGTAAAATAAACATACTTAATTTAGAGTGACCTTATGATTTAATTCGAAAACGCCCTTATGTAAACCACCTACCCCTTCCATATTCTCTAGCCTTTCCCTCTATTTACTCAACACATTCCCTCTCTTTGACCACCGCAAGCAAGCCACTGAAGCCCACAGTCACCGCCACCAGTGAAGCAGTTGCTCCACCAGGTTGTTGCAGCCACACTCACCGAACAAAACCAGTAGCCCCTGCTTCACCATTCACCAATCAACCAATCCAACCTACACCACACGTCCACACCTGCCACACCTCACCAAACTCCCCTGCTCCCTCACAACCCCCAATTCATTCACCAAATACCACCGCAGCCCAACCACTAAAACAAGAAATACTTATAAAAAATTTGCATGCATGCTCACAACAAGGCAATAACTCAATGCAGCAAGTAAAGGAAACCGGAAATGCAAGCTTACCAAACACCAGGTCCACTGTTCGAGGCCGTCCTGCCGTTTGTGGTTGAGGTGGAGCCGTGCGCGTTTCAATGACAAAACCTAGATTACAAGAACCCTAAAAATTACTAAACTGAAAAGCAAATCCACGAAAAACCCTAGATTGCGAAGGAATTCAATAGTTTGCGAAGACCACAAAAAAATCTTACCTCGAAGCTGCTTTAATGGAGGTGAGAAAGCTCAGAATCTGCTTCAATGGAGAATAAAGAGCACGAGCTTCAATGGAGGAGAGATATGGAGAGAGAAGGAGGTGCAGCTGCTTCAATGGAGGTGAGAAAGCTCAGAAACCGCTTCAATGGAGAAAGGTGAAACCTCGGAGATGGTGGAAGAGAAGAGCGAAAAAACGAGTGAAATCTCTAAATGAAAATAGCAGGGGGAAAGAAAGACGTTGAAGCTAAAAGGTCGATTATATTTTTTTAAATTTCGCACCAGTTTGGTTTGAACCGGTGCGAAATCTCTTTCCCTCTTTTTTATTTTATTTTATTTTTAATTAGCACTGGTTTGAACCGGTGCAAAAAAGATAATTTCGCATCGGTTTGGTTGGAACCGATGCGAAAAGTCAATTTTCCAATCCTGCCCATTTCTTTTCATACCGGTTTTCAAGAACCGGTGCGAAAAGTGCGATGCCTATTTCATTTTTTCTACTAGTGTCTACATGTCAGTCCTCACCAAGAACGGGTGTCTGACCATCATTAGCCATTTCAGACGAGTATCCCCACAGACGGCGCCAAAATATTTCGGGGTTTTTTGGAATCCTTCGGGATGCTAGTGTTGAACACGGCCGGATGAACGCGGACACCTGCAAAATATCGAATATTTCGTTTGACGGAATATTCGCCTCCGCGATCAAGTTAGCGACCGAAAACAGAATAAATGTAGAGAGAGAAAGTAGAAAGAAGTTGGAGCTTTTAGTGCTCTTAGAATGATATGTCTTAATCCACCCCTCCCATCATAAATGATTGGGGTATTTATAGGGGTGGAAATGTGTGCCCCTGTAGGGTAGTTCCCTAAAAAGCTGGGCTCTGATTGGCGGCGCAATCAGGTGATCCCACGTGTCCTATAGTGGCGCCGTTTTGCGGCTTTCTAGGGATTTGGGCCTCCTGATGTTAGGGGTGTACACCGGTCCAAAATCGGACCGGACCTGTTTGGACCGGGGACCTGAATTAGGAAATTTTGAGGACTGGAGACCGGACCTGAATCAACAAGTCCGGTTCCGGGTTAGACCTGAAAATTCAGGTCCGGTCTGGGTTTAGACCTGAACAAACCTGAATTTGTATTTTTTCCGTTTTTTTTTCTTTATTCAAGCCAAAGTTTTGACTAAAAACTATCATCAACAACCTCCTACGCACAGCCCACCACCACTAATACGTACACCCCTACTACGCACAACCCACCACCACTAATACGTACACCCCTACTACGCACAGCCCACCACCACAAGCTTCTTTCCTTCTACCACCCACCCCAACTCACCCCTTAACCACCTTAACCCCCTTAACCTCCTTAACCCAGACACCATAACCCCAACAACCCAGACCCATTGATACCCACCCAGAACCCAGAAAAACGAAAAAATTGAAAAAAAACCCACCACCGTTAGGCATCCACCGCACCCACAACCCAGAAAACAAAAAAAAGAAAAAAAACCCAGATTGATTCCACACATACATCCAACATCCGTACAAAAAACAAAAAAACGAACAAAAAAATTGAAAACAAACAAATTATACATAAATTGTCAGAAAATCCGAGAAAAAAAAAACAGAAATTTCGAAAAAATAGATCTACAAACTTAAATTACAAAATTTATAAATTACATTACAATTTCATCAAAAAAGATAATTATAATCGTAAATTATGTGAAAAATAAAACTAGATCTACATACTAACCTATATTAAACTAAAACTAAAGTACAAACAAACTCTGGTGACGGCAGATGGTGGACGATGGTTCCTTGACGATGGACGACGGGGCCTCGATGTTGGACAACGGTGCTCCAATCCCACGATACTGGAGCCTGGAAGAGAGAGAAGAGGAGAGGAAGAGATAGGACCAGAGGAGTTGAGGACTAAGGAAGTGAGGAGAGGCGAGGAGCCGTTGAGAATCAGTAGAAAGGGTGAGATTGAGAATCAGAGAGGAAGAGGGGAGATTGAGAATTAGTGAGGAAGAAGGGATACTGAGAATCAGAAAGGAGAAGAGAAAAGGTGAGAGGAGAAGAGGCGCTGAATAGTTGAAGTATTAGGTTTTTTAGGCTTTTATATTTTTTTTTATATATATATATATAAAAAATCCGGGTTTCAGGTCCGGACTTGAAAACCCCGGTTTTAAGCCTGATCCGGATCGGAACCGGAAACCTTGAATTTCAAGGACCAGGACCGGACCTGAATCTACAAGTCTGGATCAGGTCCGGTCCCAACAGGTCCGGTTCAGGTCGGTTTTCAGGTCCGGTCCTGTGTATGTACGCCCGTACCTGATGTAAGGGGGCCTTTTCTCTCATTTCAGGTGCTCTTTATGCTTGACATGTGTCGTCTTCCTATAGGGACACATGTCGCCCGTTAATTGAGCCACGTGTTAGGATATTTTACCCTAAACAAGAATTATAGATAAATCAGACATAAATCATCGTCATGACTAAAGTAAAGAAAATTGAAGAGTACGATAACATAGAACAATATATAATAAGATAAGCGAAGAAGGTTTGATATGCAATGATCATAGCTTTTTTGCCATAAAGAAAATTAAATTTAATCAATTTTTGTGCAATAATTAGCTGAATTTAAATATCTTTGTAGATATTTTATGACTTTATCAACAAATTAATCTTAAAGAAGGTATTGGGAGCGGCAAGCCGCACCAAAGAATTTGTGTGGCAAGTATATATGATATGTAACATTTGGTGGAGAATTTGTATTATTTGATAGAGAATATGTACAACTTGTTGGAGGATATGTGTTATTCGATAGAGGATACGTATAGTTTATTGGAGGATATATATTATTTGTTGGAGGATACGTACAATTTCTTACCGCACGAATTCTTTGGTGCGGCTTGCCGCACCCAATACTTTGTGTTAATCTTATTATATAATGTTGATATGTACGCATTATATGAGTAGATTGGTATTAAACAATTATTATATTTACAATTTTTTCTACATATTATTACAACATTGAAAAAGTTGAATAATTTGAATTATTAATCAATTTCAATTTCTTACCATTCTGATTTTATTCCTTATTTCTTTTTTATTTATTTATTTATTTATTTTTAAGAATTTTTTATTCCTTATTTCAAATTCATACCATCCTATATATGAATTAATTAAACGTTCCGTGAAAAATGTTTTAAAGAAAGTATGTGTCATGTAAAATCTTTATTATGCATTGAAAACGTATCCCATCATCCACTCAACAATTAATACATACACACAATGACAACAAGATTAACTGACTTATAATAAGACTCAACTCGAGACCAACACCACGCTTATCCAAAAAAAAAAAAAATTATAGCTTCTTGAGATAATGATTAAAAAAGGTGAACCCTCTTAACTAACATTTGAAAAGAACTAGAAGTACGAAGTACTAAAAAATAAAAAATAATAATCTAAAAGATCGCTCGGATCAAAAACTAATTCTACCTCAAAAGGCACATCCCATAGTCAACCATCAATGTAAAATAGAGGGATATGTAAATACAAATGACTCTTTTTGTTTACCTAGACCGTTATAAAAATCTCAAACTTATATATTTGTATCTTAGTTTGACTTTTTTTCTTAATAATTGTTATAGACAAAAATTATCTGGCTTTGTCCGGCCAAATGTCCATAATTTTGTGGTTTGTAATTTACATGATTGACTTAGCACCTCCCATTATTATTCATGGACATTAGCTTAGTTTGGCTCCTAGCTTAATTATACAACAAAAATAAATATATTTAAATAAAAATATAATAAAATAAATTAAAATTGTCCGTGAGAAAGGATTTAAGCAAAGTCAACTTCTAGGACGTTAAAACAAAGGGCTTCACGAGATACTTGCCAGCTTCTTTAATGTTTGCAAAAATGGCTCAAAAACAACAAATTCAGACACCAAACTGATAAAAAATAATGGATGTATATAAAATGAGCTGTCAGAGTTGCAAATCTAAAACATCTGATCCTACATTTTTCAATTTGGGGTAGCAAGTGATGTCAATTTGTAAAGAAGTTTTTTAAACCTTTATAGAGCGTTATGGCCGTTACGTAAGGCCCTGTTCTTTTCAACTTCTTTGTACGAGTACAACTTTTAAGTTGAGTAAAATTTATTTTAGTTTAGTTTAATTTAATTATTATTATTATTAATTATTTTTATTCATAATAAATATGGAGTAGTTAATAATAATAATAATAACAATAATAATAATAATAATAAAATTAATTCAGTTTAGTATTTATCAGTTGATCTCTTTTCTAAAATTTGGTCTTGTATAGTACTACCATGAATAATTTACATAATAAGGCATGTTTAGTATTCAAATACTTATATTTCCTCCATTTTAAAAGTATTGCGTCACGTTGTCACCTGAATTTCATATTTGCTAATACAATTATATTTATAATAATTGATTAATAAAATTTTTTAAGAAATTGATTTATTAAAACTTCACATTGTGACAAACCCAATAACATTTTACATACTAATAACCCCGTTCCTTTTTATTGGTTCTGTTTTGACCTTGCACGTTTGTCAATGTACTTATTTGACCATTAATATCTTTCATTCTATACTTGTAAAAATTATAACAATTGAATGCTAATGATGTACTCATCGAGATGAATAAAACAAGACCCCATATAAATATATTATGTGTTATATTTTCATAATATATTAGAAGATTCTTTTATATTATGAATGATGTCAAAAATCAAAACATAACTAATAAAAAGAAATGAAGAGAGTATTTATTTTTATATATAATAAAAAAAAAATAATGATTAAAATTAAACATATAAATAGTGACACTAGAAAAAAAAAATTCTAATTGATTTGAAATTAACCTTGGTAGTATATGAAGTGACTAAGTCACATGAAAACAAACTTATTGAACTAATCTTAACTTACCTACATACACTTACCTAAACTATTTTAGTTGTAAATTGCACAGTACTTATTATTACAAACTCATGTATTATCGAAGTTTATTAACCATAAACTAAAGTCATTTGAACTTAATTCTCCCGCCTAAAAGTAAAAATAGGATAAAAACATAAGGCAGCAAAATACTTAGCACTTAATTTCTCAGTTTATTATTAGTTGCAATTTTTTTTCATTATATTTCAAATTTGGCAAAGCTAGTTTCAATCACTTATTTTTCTAATTGTCAACATGTAAAGATTATATAATCATGTTATGATGAACGATTTTTCTAATGTGTGCCCATGGACACACATTAAGAAAACATGCATATTCCTTACAAATATTTAATGACAAGGAATGTCTACATGTTTAAATGGTAGATTCTTCATTATTTCCTTATTAGCTCATTGTTTTAAATAATATAGGAAAAATTCATGGCAATAATCCGACCTTTTGATTATTATTTATTAATCCGATCTTTGGGGGTCTTTAATTTTTATTGGTCCCATTTGACCAGAAACCGGTAGAAAAGGTAATTTTTTTTTTAAGTTTAATTAACACGTGTCACAATTTGATTTGTCTAAAATTTTTTTTTTAAAAAAAAAAAAAAAACCCACAACCCTGCCACCACCTTCCCCACCACCCCTGCCACCATTCACACAGCACCCCCCCAGCCCTCTCCTCCTCCCCTTCACGCAGCACCCCACAGCCCCCTGCCACCACCTTCCCCACCACCCCTGCCACCATTCACGCAGCACCCCCCGCAGCCCCCCCATCCCAGAAATAGGCCGGCATCCAGCTCACCCACCGCCGGCCGAGCCACCCCCAATTACTCCGACCTCACCTTAACCGTCGCCCCACCCATCCAAACGATCCCTAACCTGCGAAAATCGCAACCAACCTCCACCTTCCCTCACCGCAACCCCTTCCCGACCACCGCAGCCCCGAAACCACCCTTACCATGTTTTCCGGCCCCCATAAACCCTATTCCCCCACCTAACACCACCAAATGGGCTGCTGTGGTAGCATTGAGGGAGCAGGCTGTGCATGAGGGAGATGCGGGGGCGGGGTTGTTCGGTGCTGGTAGGGCAAGAGCAAGGGGAGAGGGAAGGGGAGGTAGGCAGACGCGTCTGCCAGAGCAAGTACCGGCGGCAGGGGGCTGGCCTGGCTGGTGGCTGGGCTGACTTCCTGGTGGCTGGCTATTTAATTTTTTATTTTTATTTTTTTTTTTTTCTGTTTTTCTGTTTTTCTGTTTTTTTGTTTTTTTTTGTTTTTTTATTTTATATTTTTTTGACCAATCATAAGCCGACACGTGTCATGTAACCTGTTAGAACAGGTTACATGACCGGTTGAGACCAATAAAAATTAAAGACCCCCAAAGGTCGGATTATTAAATAATAATCGAAAGGTCGGATTATTAAAAAAGAATGTGCTAAAGATCGGATTATTGCCATGAATTTTTCCAATAATATAATCTCTCCGTTCCTGAAAATTCGACTCACTTTGCATTTGCGCGATCTCCAATGAACATCTTTAACCATGAATATCTTCGGCTATGTATAAGTGAAAATTATAAAAAGTTCATATTTGAAAAATTTATAATAAGGGGAATCTAATAAGATCCCTCATACTAATTTATATCTATTGTATAAATCATAATATGTGGTCAAAGTTATTTTATTTTGACCAGATGAATATTAAGTGAGTCGAACTTTCAGGAACAGAGGTTTTATTTTTTTCAATATATATTTTGGTCAATTGGCTCATTAGCATTTATATTGGAATTAATATGTACATCCATTTATCAATATAATAACAAGTGAAAAAATTATTATAAATCCCACAAGACAGAAATTGATAGAGTAAAAAAACCATATGTTACCCAAAATTATATACACTAAAAGGAAAAAAAATATATATATATACACGCGCATAATATTATATAACCACCATTATTAGATCAAATGAAAATATACGTTATATGAACATACAAGTGAAATATTGTGGGTCTTCAAAAAAAAAAAAGTGATATATTATGGATTAGTAATTAAATTACCATCAAATAACATTTTAATAAAGTAAGATTTTATTATTGTAGAATACTAGACTAATGTCTCGAGTTTTAGGTTATTGTATAATTTCAATTAACAAAATATTTTGCAATATGTATTGAATGTAAGAAGAAAGGATAGAATAATATGATGCATATTATAGGAGAGAGGACGAAAAAGGTTAGGCATCAAAATGTTTTCATACTTTGTATTCCAATGTAAATGTTTGGGGGTTTCTAACACTAAATACCGTAGAAATAGAAAATATATATATATATATATATATATATATATATATATATATATATATATATATATATATATATATATATATATATATATATATATATATATGAAAACATATGGTAAATCTTGTAGTAGAGGAAATTATGAAAATTTTATTATTTTTCAAATAATTTGTTAAAAACCTACCTTCTTAAGCATGTAGATATCCCATATCATCAAATATTTATAAGAAATTTATTTTCTTAATATGTGCCCATGGACATACGTTAGAAAAACTGTATTATAAAAGTATAATTTAAGATCAATTTAATTAACTAAACTCCACATGACCACATGATTATTTATTATTATCGTGCACTGGAGCTTACCAAATAATAATTTACACCCCACGCCCACCAGTGATGTTTATACAAGTAACATAACATTGAACATGGCAATTTGCATAAAAACACTTTTGTGTACATCCAGTTAAATTACAACAATATTAATGTTTATCGGATAATTTTGTAGCTTTTAGCTACTTTGTGATAACTTTGAAGTTTGAACCTAAGGTGATATAATTACTTTCACTTTACGAGTTATTTTTACTCATTAAATTGAGTAACTTTATCAATAAGACATGAAAACTTTTATTAATACTAAGGTGGCTAACAAGCACGCGTGTTATAATGTAGCTAGCATTATTTCTGAAGCTCTTTCAGTTTAGCCTTATTTTACAACTTGAATTGTTTTTTGGTTCATATGAGCCACTAGGGCGGGGATGAGAATCGATCCCAGAATCACCTGGCGGGAAATTACGTTAGTAGCATTAATGAGGGAAATTACGTAAACATAAATTTTTAAGGGTATAAATGCCCGCACTCTATTTTTAAGAGTTTTAAAAAATAGCTAATTAACATTAATGGGGGCAACAAATATTTTTAAGGGTATAAATTTCCGCACACTATTTTTAAGAGTTTAAGAAAAGAGCTAATTAACATTAATAGGATCAATTAAGTAAATAAACATTTTAGAGGGTATAATTGTCCATACACTATTCATATGAGTTATCTCATACTTTTTAAAAGGTAGGAATTGGAATAACTTTCATTTATATTGGGTTAATTTTTTATCATTTTAGGAAACTTTACAATATTTTTTTGTACACTTATTTTTATTACATATTTAAATGAAAAAAATAAGGTTTAAATCAATGTTACAATAATTTTTTTTTGAAACGTGTTACAATAAACCTTTCTTTACGCAAAAGGAACATTTTTCTTCTCAGACAAATTGATCTTTTCTCAGTCTAGTTAATTTTTTTTTTCTTTATCGCGAATTTAGTTAGTGATTCATTCTAATACTTATTCGTTACAAAGAATTAACCAATTTTAGTTTAATTTACATGCACATCATCTAAAACTCTAAACCTTATTAATATTTGAGATATTTTTCTTTATTTTAGCACTCTGTAAAAATCGTTCTCAAACTACCTTTCCAAAGAATTTGTGACACAGAACAATCATACGTACACCATTTAATTAAAATGTCCATTGTACAACTAGTACTACTAAATTTTGCGACGCATTAAATAAAAAAGATTTGGTCAAGGGCAAATATGGTCAATTGGTCAAGTCAGACAGTCAAGGATTTTGACCTTTTATTTATTATAATGAATTTAATATTGTGGGGAGGTGGAAAAGAAAAGAAATTTGCAACGGTTAAAGTGGACCCTAATATGGTAGATTAGTAAAGTCAAAGTCACATTCTTCCAATTTTGTTCCTCTCTTTGTGTATTTTGTCATGTACTAGTACTATTATTGTTGTTCTCGTGTTTGTGTTTTTGTTATTATTTATGAATGATGTGTTGTGTTGTAGTATGTTTTGTTTTTGTTAATGGTACCACTACAATTATAACTACTCCTACTACAATTCAATGCGTCGGTGAATATAGCTTCATCTTACCCTACCTTCTATCATGTCCAAATTATATCATCAACCAATCATCTTTCGAATGGTTCTAATTTTGGGATGAAATCTATATGTATCTTTTTTTTAACTATTAATGTTATACCATGCATTAAAACAATTATTTTATGGTGGTGTTGTTTTGAGTACATATATATGTAGTAAATTTTTTGTCATTGCTTAAAACATGCGTATACTATTTTAATCTCTATGGAAAGAAGTTTATATATACTCCCTCTATCCTAGAATAATTAACGTGTTGGATTTTTGTAAACTATTCACATACTCCCTCGTGTTTAAATACTTACAACACAATTTTTTTTTTTACAGTATTTAAGAAATGTGAATCTCACACAATTTAACACACTTAGCTCATATTCTTTTGAGTTGTATTTTTATGCTCTACTCTACTTTACAATCCTGACACCTACTCTGCTTTGTTTTGGTCAGTATTAAACTGTAATTAATAATTACATGTTAGCAATAAATAGTTATTTATAAGTAATTAATAATTAGTAATAAATCATTAACGACGTAACAATAAGTAGGAAAATTGGCTTATAATAATACCAACTATTAACAGTGTGTGCAAAATAATACAACCTCAACTATTTGCTATCAACAGCACTACCTTTCGTACTATATGTGCAAAATGGTAGGGTAGTCAGCAAAGAAGACATTTTAAGGAATATTCCGTTCATATTAATTATTACATTATTTTTATTATTATTTTTTAATATTAAAGTATTTGTTTTTAAAAAACATTTTATGTTAGTAATTTCATCCTACCCAAATTAATAATGCTCCGCCCTTTGTTAGGCTAGTAAATTAATTTCACTAAAGAAAAAAATTTCTACGCCAACAAACAAAATTAAATAGGGTATTTAAATGCATATTATATTGATATAATTAGTTTCAAAAAAGGTATTAAAAACCAAAATTAACATAATATTTCCTTTGTTTTATATACTTATTACAACACACCTTTTGTCATGCTAAGCTATTAGAAAATATTATTAAACTATGCAAGCGGACAAATTATGCTACAAGTGTTTAGGGTAAAAATACCCCTGTCCACGTGGACCAATCGAATGCTGACATGCGTCATCATCAGAGAGGTTCTGATAGAACCTATGCAAGCAGTTCACGTGGACAAATCGCATGCTGACACGTGTCATCATCAGAGAGGTTATGATAGAACCAATCCTCTAGTGACAAGTGGCACTCTAACCTATGAAAGGAGAACTGATCTCCTCTCGCTATAAATAGAGGAAAATCCTCATTTATTACATATTCATAAATATACACACAAAACCTGAGCAATATTAATTGCAGAATTCTCTCAGAATCCGAGAGAAAAACCTTTACATTTTGCACTTTTATACATCCGGACATGTTCTAACTTGATCGTCGGAGGCGGAACTCCACCCAAGCGGAGTTTCCGTGGTTTTTCAGGTACAGACGGTCGACGTGCATTCTTAGAATTGTAACTCTCCCGAGGGACTCTAAAAACCCCGAAACATTTTGCGGCGTCTATGGGGAGAGTACTTCTGAGATGGCATCCAAGTCTGTACCGCCTGCTGAAGGCAAACGGCCTATGGCCGAAACTGAGGTCCACACGGACCAAGATAGTGGTGACGACTTTGAGGTTGACACCTATGTGGCCCCATACGGGTCATTTAGAACAAGATGCACTCGTTCCAAAGAAACAAGGGAACGGGGCGAAGACAAAGCTGGTCCTAGAAACCCAATCATCAAGCCGGCTGGGAGACCCCAAGCGGCGAAAGGTGCTGCCCCCATAACTAGAGTCGAACTCATGAAATTCATGACGAGATTCAAAGGGGAAATCAAGGACCTTATAAACAAGTCAACTGGCACCAAAAAGGGTCAGTCGGCCAAGAAGCCTTCTCCCTCCGGGAAAAAGCACGTTAAGGATCGTGTGCCTACTCCTCACCCTAAGCCAAAGGGGGCGGATGGGCCCATGATCGACCTTTCAAAGCTCCGTTTCCCTGAATCAGGGCAAAGGAAAGTCATCCGGCAAGTTCAGCCGGATGGATCAAAAAGGACTTACTCAGATGCCCGGATGTTAACTCAGCAGAAGAGAAGTCAGCAATTGTCTGATTCGGCCTCGACGTCGACTTACCTTGACATTTTCCAGAATACTTCAATGAAGTATTCGGAAACAAACCGAGAGAGTCAGTCATGCGGCATGTCCGTACGTACTGGCTCTCAGATTATCCAGCCGGCTCTGTATGTGCCCCAACAGGCATACAAGCCGTATGGATCACCAAACATGCAGCCGACTCTCTTTGGGGTCAGGCGGCACAAAATATCCCCCATGGAATGGCAGCTCCGGCTGCTAAATCTCGGGGTACAGCCGTCGACGTTCTCTAGGGAGATAACCGAGGCGGCTCAGCTGGCTAAGGTTAAGAACGTGTTGGTTGGTACCTATGACGGTACCACCAACCCAGAAGACCACCTAATGGCTTACACCAACCTCATGTACTTACAGGGGTGGGATGACGCCGCCTGGTGCCGATGCTTCTCGGCAACATTGAAGGGCATAGGCCAACGATGGTTTGGCAATTTGCTAGCCGGGTGCATCAACAACTTCAAGATGCTTGCATACCTGTTCGTGTCCAACTTCTTTATGAACATCCTTGCCAAAAAGACAAGTCTCGACTTGGGGGCTATTCAGCAAGGAGATAGAGAAGGACTAAGGTCCTATGTCAAGCGGTTCAATCTGATGAGAATTCAGATTCAAGGGCTGTCTGACGAAGTTGTCTACACAGACTTCTTCAAGGGTCTGAAGGACGGGTCGACTTTTAAGTTCGACCTGGTCAGAAAGAGGGTTGCTACCCTCCAAGAAGCATTGATGGAAGTCGAAGCCTACATACAGGCGATGGAGCTCTATGCCATCAAGCAACCGCCGGACCCTAAAAATTTCGACAAAAAGGAGAGCCGGTCTGCTCAACCGGCTAAAAAGAAGAGAATAAGAAAAGAAAAGAAGTTTGGGTGGGGGATCATTCTGGTCAGCCGTCCCAGAAGAAAAAGAGAGAGTTGAAGCCGTACGTCCCCAAGTACGAGTTCAACAAGGACTACTCCTCCATCCTCATGGAGATTAAAGACCGGTTGATCATTGATAAACCGGCTGCAATGAAAAGTCCCATCAAAAGCCGGGACAAGAGCAAGTATTGTCATTTCCATGAGGATATAGGCCATGACACCAATGGCTACTATAGCCTCAGGCGGTTACTGGACCGTCTGGCTGTTGAGGGGGCTTTGAAGTCCTATATGTTGAAGTCCAAGGGTAACCCCAAAACAAATAATGGACAGCCGCCAAGAAGCCTAACAACCTCGCTATAAGCTCTGACACTGATGAAGATCAAATCTTTACTATAGCATGCGGTTTCGCGGGAGGTGGTCCTACCATCCGGGGCACTAAGGACAATATCAGAAAGCTGGAGGTCAACTCAGTGGACGAGGGCCAGGCGTCGAAAGACACCTTCCCTGAGGTCATCATCTCTGAGAAAGACCGGGGCAAGGTCAGGCGGCCTCATGATGACCCCATAGTCATCGAATGCAAGGTTTCCAACCAACGAGTGGGCCAGATCCTTATTGATACCGGGAGCTCGTCTGGCCTTATAAGCTATCGGTGCTTGGCGAAGCTTAAGTAAAAGCCTAGCAGCATGCACAAAGTCTCTTACCCCTTAGTTGGTTTTGGGGGAGGGGTAGTGCATCCGGTGGGGAGGATTGACCTACCCATCCGGAGAGGAGAAAAGGGGGAGGGCAGCACATGGCCGTCAAGTTCTTGGTGGTCGAGGAATTGACCGCCTATAATCTGATTTTGTGTCGTCCAACCCTCAACGAGTCCAAGGAAGTCATCATCCCATCCCTCATGCTGATCAAATTTGAGAGGGATGATGGGTCCGTGGGTTCCCTGAATGGGGATCAGAAGACGGCAAGGGAGTGCTATCTCTCAGACGTCAAGCCTACTGTGGTCGCAGCCGGCCAAGGCGAGGAGCCTATTGACCTTGATAACTTCAAGGAAGTCGCGCCAGCTCCTAAAGCAGCCGGCAAGAAGAGAAAGGCGGACCACCTGGTGGCCGTAAAAAAAGAGAAGCAATAGCAATCACTGATCGAGGAATGGTCAGATGATCTTCGTCCCCAGCCGGCTGGTGAAAACATTGACATTATTCTTGACGACAGCCGTCCGGAACGAACCGTTAAAGTGGGGACGGTTACTTTTGCCAAGTTGGGCGCAGATTTGCTCCAACTGCTGAAAGAATTCAAAGACATTTTTGCCTTTGAAGTGGAAGAAATGCCAGACGTCAGCCCAGATCTTGTTTTCCACAAACTCGCCGTGGATCCAAAAAAGAAGCCGGTTAGGAAAAAGAAGAGGAACTACGGTGAGGAAAGATCTCAGGCGGCAGCCGTCAAGGTCAAGAAGCTGCTGGATGCCGGGTTCATTTGGCAATGCTACTACCCGGATTGGGTAGTAAACGTTGTCCTTGTTAAAAAGTCGAATGGTACCTGGTGGATG
Organism: Chenopodium quinoa; assembly: GCF_001683475.1. Classification (NCBI taxonomy): domain Eukaryota; kingdom Viridiplantae; phylum Streptophyta; class Magnoliopsida; order Caryophyllales; family Amaranthaceae; genus Chenopodium; species Chenopodium quinoa. The sequence continues at coordinate 4,753,582 of NW_018742309.1, read as the reverse complement.
TGTGTTGATTATACAGATCTGAACAAGGCATGTCCAAAGGATAGCTATCCACTTCCAAAGATCGACAGTCTGGTCTACTCTACAGTCGTTCATGCCTTGATGTGCTTCATGGATTCCTTTTCAAGCTTCCATCAGATACCCTTGTGGAAGAAAGATTAAGAGAAGACGACATTCGTCACTGATCAAGGGTTATTTGTTATACGGTGATGCCGTTTGGGATGAAAAATGCGTCTGCTACCTTTCAGCGAATGATTAATACACTCTTCATTAATCAAATTGGAAGGAATATAGTGGCGTACATTGATGACATGATAGTCAAATCTAAGCTACAGACGGATCACCTTGCTGACCTCCGAGAAACCTTCACCACCCTCAGGCGGCATAAGGTCATGCTTAATCCCAAAAAGTGTGTCTTTGGTGTTGAGTCTAGGAAGTTTCTCTAATTTTTATTGATCAAAGGGGGATAGAGGCCAACCTGGAAAAGGTACAGGCGGTAATTGACATGAAGTCACCCCGCACTGTCAAGGAAGTCCAAAAACTTACCGGTTGTCTGGTGGCATTGGGGAGATTCCTCAGCCGGTTTGGCGACAAGTGCCTCTACTTCTTCCAGGCAATAAAAAAGAAGACTAGATTTGAATATGGGGAAAATGTTGAGGCGGCATTCCAGAAATTGAAATAGCACCTCCACTCGCTACCACGGCTGGTCATCCCTCTAGCAGGAGAGGCTCTCTATATGTATTTGGTCGTCTCAGATCATGCCCTCAGTGCCGTTCTCCTAGCTAAGAGAGACGACATTAAGCTCCCGGTCTATTTCATTATCCATGTTCTTCGAAATGCTGAGCTGCGTTACCCCTTGGTTGAAAATTTGGCCTTGCCCTGTTCATGGAAATCAAGAAGTTGAAACCATACTTCTTGGCACATCCGGTGATGGTCTACATAGACCAACCCCTCAAGCGGCCAATGACAACCTTGGATTCATCCGGTAGAATGCTCAAGTGGGCTATTGAAATGCAAAGTCTGGAAATCACCTTCGAGCCAAGAAAGGCAGTGAAGGGTCAAGCGTTCGCTGACTTCATTGTGGAAATGACAAGGCCGGCTCAGCCAGACAATGTTAATCAGGTCTAGAAGGTTTATGTAGATGGAAGCTTTACGATGAACGACTGTGGTGCAGACGTAATTTGCAAGTCTCCGGAAGGTGACAAGTATGAATATGCACTACGATTCAAGTTTCAAGACTTGAATAATGAGGCGGAGTATGAGGCCCTGCTAGCCGGTATCCGCATGTGTAAGGCGGCAGGGGCAAGGAAAGTTGACGCATGCTCTGATTCGCAGTTGATCGTTAGCCAATACCATGGTGTTTATGAGGCCACCCATCCGGCTATGATCAAATATCTGCAGGCGGTCAAAGACAAGGCCGGGACACTTGACGAATTTCATCTAAGTCAGGTGCCCAGGTCAAAAAATAACCAGGCAAATGCAATTTCTAAGTTGGCATCATCCGCCTCTTGTGATGCGCCTAGGTCAGTCTTTTGGGAAGTCATGGAAAAAAGAAGCATTAAACATGATCTTATTGGAGTTCTTGACCGAAGCTCTACCTGGATGGATGCCATCCGGGCTTACTTGGCAGACGACACTTTGTCGGATGCCCTTTCAAAAGCGGCTACATTGAAGAAGCGAGCCACAAGTTTTGAGATCTACAAGGGAGAACTCTTCAGGAAGGGTTACCTCCAGCCGTTGCTAAAATGTGTTAAACTTGAAAGGGGGAAAGAAGTTCTAGAGGATCTTCACTCGGGCTTTTGTGCATCACATATAGGTGGCAGAACTCTAGCAAAAAGGGTCAGGCGGCAAGGCTACTTTTGGCTCTCTCTTGAGGCAGACGCCATGGAAATGGTGAAGAAGTGCGATAAGTGTCAAAGGTTTGGCCGGCTCATACATCGTCTGGCTACTGATTTGACGGCTATCTACAGCCCGGTTCCATTTGCAAAATGGGGCATGGACATCTTGGGTCCATATACGCCTGCTACAGGTGGACGGAGGTATATCTTGGTGGCTGTAGATTACTTCACCAAATGGGTTGAGGCAGAGGCGGTTAAGGGCATTAAGACAAAGGATGTCATCTCTTTCATCTAAACAAACATCATCACCTGGTTTGGGGTACCTATGTCTATGGTCTTTAACAATGGCCCTCAGTTTGAAATGCCTACCCTCAAGAGTTGGTTGGGAGATCAAGGGATCTCACATTGTTTTGCATTAGTCAGCCGTCCCCAAGCAAACGGCCAAGTTGAATCCTTCAACAAGCTCATCTCAGACGACATTAAGAAGAAAATTGAAAGGGGTGGCGGTCTATGGGCAGATGAGTTGCCTCATGTCCTATGGGCCATCAGAACAACTAAAAAAGGGGCAACCGGTGAAACCCCGTTTCTCATGACATACGACACTAAAGTCGTCCTGCCTATTGAACTTTATGAGCCAACACTTCGAATCATGCTCTATGATGAAGAGGCTAATTAGGAGGCCATGTTTATAGCATTGGATTCACTCCCGGAGCGCAGGGGCAATGTCGCCTTGCGTCATGGGATATACCGTCTAAGAATGACAAGGACCTACAACAGAAGAGTACACAAACGACCCCTAAAAGTGGAGGACTTTGTGTTACGAAAAATGGAGGCAACCGGTAGGGCTAATGAGCAAGGAAAGTTAACCCCTAATTGGGAGGGCCCCTACCGGATTTTTGAAGAAGTTAGAGGCGGCACCTACCGCCTGGAAACTCCAAACGATAGACGACATACAGCTAGCCAGAACTTGGAATGTAGATAACTTGAAAAAGTACTACTTCTAAAGACTTGTAAACCTTTGTAAATAGAGTATATTAATGAAAAAATGCTTTATTTTCATTGTCTTTTGTACAAAGTCCCACCTGTGCAATGCACAACTGGGCAACCGTCTGCTCTAAACTGAGTAGATATAAGCTAAGTATCAAACCTAGCAGTTATTTATAAGGCCAATGGCCGGATAGTTGTCAAACCGCCTGCTCCAAAATGAGCAGGCAGCCACCGACGCCCATTTAGGTGAATTCGTCGAAGAGAGCGTCTCCCATTTGGGTGGTACATTGTTCTATAAATCATAACTCAAGCGGCTTTAACCGACTGTCTAGGTTAAAGATAACTCACGGCCGTTTGAATGATCAATTGAAGCCCAGATACAACCGTTCGTTGCTTCAAAGAAACACAGACGGTAACTAAAATCTTGGTCGAATGTAACCGGTCTTTGCCCAAAAAGCACTACAGCCGGTTACAAACCTAAATTAAGGAAGGTTAAAACTTTGGCAATTAATTCATAACTTGGTTATGATGCATACGCTCGGCCATTGGCCGCCTGCATCCCAATAAACGGCAATGATGGATACCCAAAGGGTAACCCGCAACCAGTTAAAAGAATAATCTAGGTTGGTCCTAGCCGGCACCGTCTGCTAATCCAACTTAGAATAATTCTACTTCTTTAAATACGGTCAATGACCACCTATCGATCCGTCCGAATGCTTGTTTGGACGGCCGCCTGCTTAGAGTTGGGTAATATTAAGAAAACAACCGTCCAGGGGCAGGCAGAGCCAATGCATTCGGCTTTAACCGACTGTCTAGGTTAAAGATAACTCACGGCCGTTTGAATGATCAATTGAAGCCCAGATACAACCGTTCGTTGCTTCAAAGAAACACAGACGGTAACTAAAATCTTGGTCGAATGTAACCGGTCTTTGCCCAAAAAGCACTACAGCCGGTTACAAACCTAAATTAAGGAAGGTTAAAACTTTGGCAATTAATTCATAACTTGGTTATGATGCATACGCTCGGCCATTGGCCGCCTGCATCCCAATAAACGGCAATGATGGATACCCAAAGGGTAACCCGCAACCAGTTAAAAGAATAATCTAGGTTGGTCCTAGCCGGCACCGTCTGCTAATCCAACTTAGAATAATTCTACTTCTTTAAATACGGTCAATGACCACCTATCGATCCGTCCGAATGCTTGTTTGGACGGCCGCCTGCTTAGAGTTGGGTAATATTAAGAAAACAACCGTCCAGGGGCAGGCAGAGCCAATGCATTCGGCATACCGCATGTGTCGAATCAAATTGCAAAAAGAAAAGATTTATACGAGCTAACTAGAAAAATTGCAAAAATTGAAGGAAATTATATCAAAGGAAAAACCTACTCAGTCGGAAAAATATATTAATAGAAATGATTTTTAGCCGGACCTACATCCGGGGGAAAGTAGATACATCAAAAGTACACGGCTCCCAGGCCGGAGATAGAAAAGAAAAACAATCATATCACTGCTGCTGCTGAGGCTAAGACGTCTGGCCCTGGCCGGAAGGAGGAGCGTCTTGAGTTTGCTGGGTTTGAGCTTCGTTAGCCTCACCCGGCGCTTGTTCTTCCGCCTGCTCTTCCTCTTCTTCCTCGGCAATGCCGGCCCATTCCTCAAAGAGAGGGCTTCTCTATCCCGAGAAACCTGGGCATCGAACACCTCAGTGGCGTACTTGTACCGCAGGTCAAAGAAAACCCAGTCGGTGTCCGGATGGATCAGAGACCAGGCCATCTTCATGTGCTCTTCACAGTCGCGCTCGTTCTCGGAGATCAGCCGGTCTTGCTCAGCTGCCAGCTTTTCCTTATGGTCCGCTTGAGTCTAGGCCAGCTTATTCTTCAGGAGGTTGACCTCTGACCGCAGCTCAGCGTTCTCCTTGTCACCCTCCCCCAAAGCTTTGACATCAGCTTGGAGGTTTTTAACTTGCAGCTCAAAGTCAGCCGCCTTCGATGCTGTTGGCCGTCTTAGCAGCAGCCGTTAGCTCCTTGATCTTCTCCTCTTGTTTCATCTCCCGGCTTTTAGTTTGAATTTCATACATAAGGGTGTTGTATTAAGTAACATCAATAAGGTCAGTCGCCCTCCTATTGACGTTTCTTACCTCCTCCTGCTTTTTCCTCAAGGAGACCTTCATGCCGTCTACCCTTAGCATCACCTGCAAGATCAACAAAAAAGGGGTTAATCTCTCAATTATGCTACAACCGGCAAAATAATAAATTACACAAAATCACCCCAACCGGCCAATTACCTCAGCAAGCAGTGAGTTGATGCGGTCAATGTTGACCTGGTGTACACCCGGCGTCGCCTCCTTTTTGGACCGGGTGAGGGTCCTCAGCAACCTCTTGGCATACTGTTGGAGGTCAGGCCAACGAGAAGAGGCATCTGCATCAACACATTTATTTGTTAAGTATTGAGCATAGGCGGCAACTACATTCTGTCGGCTGCCTGAAGAATCCCCTGATTGGGTAGCTTAGGACTTGACTCGCATAGGCCTAAGAGGCCAGGGGGGATCAAAGGTGAGATCCATACCTTCGTTTTCAAGATGAGGGGTCATCCCACCCCCCGCCGCTTTAGAGCCGAACGCTACAGCAAGCAGCCGGCCTGCCGGACGAGGTAGGGGCAGCCGGAGTCCTCCTAGACTTGGAAGGAGGCTGGGAGGGCTCCTTTCCAGGTCTCTTTAATATTTTTGTTAAAGAATGAGGAACGTTCTTGCTCCCCGTCTGAATAAGAAAGTAAAACAGCCAGTTAATATCAGAATTAACTTCAAACCATACAAACGATAAAAAAGCTCAACCGGCGCTTACCCTATCATCTTTGGCCGCCAGTTGGGCCCTCTTCTTCTCCAACTGATCCTTTCGGATCTGTGCAGCAGATTTAGCAGGCGTCTTTTCAGGAGGCACCATCTCTAATCCTTTCTCAGTAAGGGATGGAAATCAAAGTCAAAATCCATTCAAGCATGATGTAGACGGCATAAAGTGCCGGTTAACGATCAACATACGTCTGCTAAACATTGTGATAAGGCCACAGGCGGAAAGGAACGCCTCATCCTTTAGCCAGTCCGGATGAGGGACCCAGTTCTTGGGGACAATGACTTCAGTCCCATCATCCAAAGGCAGGGAAGTCTTCTTAAAGAGCCCCGTCTCCATTATTTGTGTTCAAGCCTCTTCCGATACTCTAGGAAGGGTGCATTTCTTTCCAAGGAGAGCCGGGTGTGTATTGTAGCGACGTAGCCGGTGGTTATGACGCAATGATAGGGAAGAAACCAAGTAAAACTTACTCTTCCAGCTGCTCCATTTTGACGGCTTGTCAAGCGTCATCATGTATTCCGGATGCGTGGTCAATGTATACCACGCATTCCAGCCGCATGGGGCACGACTGAGGTAGTGCATATGTGCAAACGCCTCCTAGTTGGGCGTTATGTCCTGCATCTCGCAGGCGGCTATATATCCTAGTATATTCACCCAAGAGTTGGGTGTCAATTGCCAAACGCCAAGGTCATAACCCCTTAGAATGGCTTTTATTGTATCATGAAGGGGGAATCGGAGGCTGGCTTTAAATGCCGCCTCATAGCAGCTGAAATAATCGTCGGCATGGTTAAGGTCGTCATCCCAAACGATGGTTGCCTCTATAGGCGGCACAACAGTTTCCTATAATTATTAAACCCAGGTAAGGTGGCGTTTAGAGTGACCACATCCCTAGCGGTCATGTGCGCCTCTGTTGGGTTATTGATGGAGGGCCATTTATATGCCTCCTCATCCTCTTAGGGGGCATCCGATTCCACAGTAGACTCGGTAGAGTCTGATTGCTGGACGGTCTCTTCGCCGCCCGTATCCTCGGAATCGTCCAAGATATCATCTCCAGGCTTGCTAGGTACGCCCGGTTGGTCATAATGTACAATGTTAGCCAGAGCTTCGGCTGAGCCGTCTGACTGGTATTTGGGGTCTACAACTGTCTGTCTCGTTCGAGCCATTCTATTCTGCACATGAACAGAGACGGTCGGATTCGCAGAAGAGTAAGGGTGGTCCAAACACCCCCAGACGGCATCCCCCGTCCTAGACTCAGTCGTATCCGGTGACCGGCTGGCAACTGTCCTAGGCCGTGCCGTGTCTGTGTTGGGTGAGTCCATTATTCTTTACAAGCTATACAACCGGAAAAACAAAAAATTTGCAAGGGGTAGAGATGGTACCTTGAAGATGCTTTGAGTGAAGAGAAATTAAGCTAGCTGGATCAGCAGCCGGAAATATTTTTGTTGCTTGCTAGATACCCAAACAGTTGCCCGGATGTACCCTCTTCAAGAGCAACTGAAAAATGTAGAGCAACCCAACCGTTTCTCTGAAATCTTGCTCGATGATACCCCAGACGGTAGACCGGATGAAAGTATATTGAGAGCAAAGGGCAGGAATTTGAGTATGGTCAGGCAGTACCTATGAGTTTTGAGTAATGGGTACTTAGACGGTGACCGGATGAGTGAGGTAAAGGAAGACAGTTGTGTAAGAAATAGCAGCCGGTATCGAAGCTTTCTCTCAGGAAAATTTATCAAAATAAGCAAAGTGTGAAAATGAGAGGAGAGGGGTCTCTACATATAGGGAACTCCAAAAGGCGAACCGTCACCTTCCCAATTCGAATTCAAATAAAAAAAGAGAGAGAGAGAGAAAGAAGGAGACGAAACGTCACCTTCTCAGAGCTTGACACCTGTCATAGGTGCCACGTGGCAAGCCACGCCACACTTGTGAGGGGCAAATGTTTAGGGTAAAAATACCCCCTATCCACGTGGACCAATCGCATGCTGACACATGTAATCATCAAAGAGGTTCTGATAGAACCAATCCTCTAGTGACACGTGGCACTCTAACCTATGAAAGGAGAACTGATCTCCTCTCACTATAAATAGAGGAAAATCCTCATTTATTACATATTCATAAATATACACATAAAACTCGAGCAATATTAATTGCAGAATTCTCTCGGAATGTGAGAGAAAAACCTTTACATTCCGCATTTTTATACATTCGGACACGTTCTAACTTGATTGTCAGAGGCGGAACTCCACCCAACCGGAGTTTCCGTGGTTTTGCAGGTACGGACGGTCAACGCGCATTCTTGGAATTGTAACTCTCCCGAGGGACTCCAAAAACCCCAAAATAACAACTTTTAATCGTAGCAATTTAACACTTTCTTCTTATTAGTGGTAAAATTTTGTTGATTAATTTGTCATTTTTTCTAGTCTAATATTTGTCTTAAAGTCTGTGTCATGTCAAAATAGTGTTTTTTTTGTAAATAAATAAAAAAAAGAATTATGTACTTTGGAAAAAAATTAATAATTAATAGTATAAAAAGAATATAATAATAATAAAATTTTAGAAAATAACACCACAAATTTCGTAGAAATTGGATTAAAACACCATATATTTTCAAACTTTTATTATAACACCACATAAAAACCCAAAAATTGGATTTCACCACCACTTAACGGATTATTGGATGGAATCCGTTAAGTGGAGGCCACGCTGCCACATGTCACCATATTATTGGATTAAAAAATAAAAAAGAAAAAAAATAAAATCCCAAAAATACACCCAGCCACCCCATTCCCACCACCGGTACCCCCTTCCACGCCAGAACCCTCCCTCGGACACACCTATAGCCACCAAAAACCGCACCGCTTCCAACACACCCTCAACCACTAAAACCCGGAGCACTTCTGACATCCGGCCCCCAGCCACCGAAACCCCCCCTTCACCGACAGCCACCACCATTTTTCTGACTCAAATTCGACCATTCAGTCCTTAAACCGGCTAATTTCAACCGTTAGTTGCCGTTTTTGGTGCTGGAATGTAGGTTGTGAGAGATTTTGGTTGGTTAAAGTTTAGGGAACTGCGGGTTGGGTTTGAATTAGGTGTGATTTGCGGTAGTTTCATGGTGGTTCGCAGTGGGTTGTGTGCGAGAATGTTGAGGGGTTACGTGGTTTTCGTGGTGGTTCGAAGTAGCTGGGGTAGTTTTCGGCTGGTTTCAGCGGATTTGGTAGGGGCAAAGGGTGCCGGCGACTGGAGTTAGGCTGTCGGCGGTAGGGGTCCAGGTTGCCGGTGGTGGGGCTGGGCTAGGTTAGGGTTTAGGTTTTTTTTTTCAATTTTTCTTTTTGTTTTTTTTTTTCTTTTTTTAACCAATGTCTTATTGACACGTGTCCAGAGTGAGCCCAACAAACGGATTTCATCCAAAAATCCGTTAGATGGTAGTGAAATCCAATTATTGAGGTTTTTTTGTGGTGTTATAATAAAAGTTTGAGATTTTGTGGTGTTATAACCAATTTTTTGAGAAATTTATGATGTTATTTTCTAAAATTTTCTAATAACAAATATGGACGAAATATTCCTCGAGATACCTTCTACGATAGTTGGCATACCATTTTGCACATATACTACAAAAGGTGGTACCGTTGAAAGAAAATAACCGAGGTTGTATTATTTTACACCCACCGCTAATAGTGGGAAAAACATTTGGGGATGGAGGGAGTATAACGATAACATAAAAACAATAATAATTATAAAAATATTTAAAATAATGATGACTATAATAAAAAAAACAATAATAATAATATTAATAAATTTTATAATATTAATATAATTCCTCTCAAAGAAAATAATAATAAAACAACAATTGCTTTGCTATTCTCTTCTCTACTCAAAAGTTCAAAAGAACAATGAGGTTGAGATCGATATTGTTAAGAGTACAATTAATTAAGTGGGTCATGAGCTTTAAGGTAAAGTACAACTTTCACCCAAAATAAGTTTTCAATTATAGTGAGTTACAATTATTGTAATATTTTCATTTTAAGAAGTGATTGCAAGTATTAAAAACGGAGGATGTACCATAGTTTTTTTTATTAATTACATATTAAAATTAAAAACTATCCTGGAATATGTTGTTAAATAGGTATTTATTTCATAATATCAAATTTTTAATATTTGTTACTAATATGTAAAGGAAAAATACACTTTAACAATCTCAATTATAGGCGATTTACTTTTAATAATCCCAACTAAGGTTTATTATCCAATAATCCCAACTATGTTATGTGTTTGCCTCCAATGGTCACCATGACTGGTAACCTGCTGAAAGAGTTTTCTTTTTCTTTTGTTTTAATAGCCACGTGTCAACACGTGATTGGTCCAAATTTTAAATAAATTTAAAACATAAAAAAAATACCCTAAAAATTCTCAGCCACCTTCCCCCACCCCTAAACTCGCCGGAAATCGGTCGGCCGCCACCCAAACAACCGAAGTCGGTCGGCCGGCCTTCTACGACCCTAATTGACCTAGCCCCGACCCCCCAAACCACCTACCTAGCCACACCTATCCCAAAAACCATCACGAAGTCCAACGAAACCACCCCCACCGCAAAACCCTAAACTCACCGGAAATTGGCCGGCTCCGCCCCTAAACCATCGAAACTGGTCGGTCGGCCGTCTACAACCCCAAATGACCTAGCCTTGAGCCCCGAAAACGCATACCCAGCCAACCCGATCCCAAAAATCACCAACAAGTCCAACGACTAGGCTTGGTTTTTAGGATCAAGGTGGTTGGGTATGTGGTTTCATGGGTCGGGGCTAGGTCAATTAGGGTCGTAGAAGGCCTGCCGGCCGACTTCGGTTATTAGGGGGGTGGCCCGCCGGTTTCCGACGAGGTTAGGGTTTCGCGGTGGGGGAAGGTGGCTGGGGTTTTTTGTTTTTTTTTTTAATTTTTTTTTTTGAATCAATCATCGTATTGACACGTGTCATGGTAACATGTTATAACAAGTCGTTGACTTAGTGTTGACCAGTTGGGACTATTGGAGGCAAACACATAGCATAGTTGGAATTATTAGATAATAAACCTTAGTTGGCCATTATTAGAAGTATATCGCTCATAGTTGGGATTATTAAAGTGTATTTTTCCTATTTAAGGTCAAACTATTGCATTGACATTAGTATGTGAAATTTTGACTCTGTGAATTATTCTGGGACCAAGGGAGTACTGCTACTTTGCTAATTTTGTCTTACCTGTTGTAAACATCTAATTAAGTGTGTTTACCTTAAACATCTAGATAAATCAAAATAGGAAAAATTGTAAATAATTATCCCAACTTTGCTGTATTTTCTTTTAATAATCCCAAGTTTGGATTATTTTGGAATAATTCGAACTTTAGGGGTTGTTTACTTTCTTTAATCCCAAACCGGTCAACAAAAGTCAATGACATATGATATAAGGTCACTTGCACGTGCCAAGTCCTGATTGGTCCAAAAATTTTAAAAAAAATTAGAAAACCAGCCAACTTCTTCTTCCCCCATCGATCAACCCTAACCTCCACCACCACTGCCCAGCCCGCCGCCCCTCCCTCCCCGGACCGCCACATCTCCCCCACCCCTAGCTTGCTGTTTTACTCCCTCCTAAAACCCCCTCCCATTCCCCCACGCAACCACCAAAATCGCAACCAAAACACCAAAAACCACTAAGCTAAGGAAAACAGAGGTTTCAGGAGTGGGGGTGGGTTAGGTGTTTTAGGGAGTAGGGAAGGGGTTTCAAGGGAGTTTCACAAGCGACCGGCGTACAGGTGCCTGGATTTCGTGGCTCGGGATGATTGAGAGGAGAGAGAAAATGTAAAAGGGTTTTAAGGCTGGGTACAATTGGTCGGCCGGAAGAGGAGAAAGGCTGGGCGACGGTCTGGTGAGGAGAGGGGAAAACCGGTGCAGTTAGGGTGCCGACAGCATCAAAGGGTGGCGAATTAGCTGCCGACATCAAGGGTTTGGCTGGTTTTTTTTAAAAAAAAAATTGTTTTTTTGTTTGTTTGTTTATTTAAATTTTTGTAACCAATTAAGGTATGACATGTGTCACTTTTAAAACAAACATTAACCCATTCAACTGATCACTGATAATTGGGATTAAAGGAAGTAAATAGCCCCTAAAATTCAGATTATTCAAGAATAATCCAAAATTGGGATTATCAAAAGAAAATACAACAAAGTTGGGATTATTATTTACAATTTTTTCCTTAAAATACTACTTTTCTGAATGAGTTCGAGTATATACATGAACTAAAGAAATGTCAATAAATTTTCAAACTGAGTCGAATAAACTACAAATCAACTCAGAAGCATTCCAACTCCAAGCCCTGAGAAAAACCTTATTAGACATAACATTACATAGAGTAGAGGTGTAAAACCGATCAGACATGGAAAAAAACATTTGTTTTAAACTGTAATCGATCAAATTTGATTCAAGAAATTTAGAACCTAAACCTGATCTGTAACAGACCCAAACTCAACCCAAATTCGAATTTAACTTGATCTGAACGTAATCCAACACCGATTTGACTCGACCTGAACTCAACTCAAAATCGATTTGATCTAACTTGAACGTAATTCGACACTAATCTAACTATATCTAAACTCAACCCAAAATTGGTTTGACCCAACTTGAACTAAAACCGAACCTGTTTGACTTGACTTGAACTCAACACGACCTGAGACTGACTTGACAAATAACCGATTCAATTTGGTCAGTTTTGATCAGAACTAACATTAACCCGATCTAATTTTTGTTGGGTTTTGCGATGTCTGACACCGCGCGGAAACAAAACCCGAAAACCGGATCGCATACATAATAATTACAGCATAACAAAAAACATGCAAATAAATAAAAACAAAAACACATAAAGAGAAGAGAGAGAAAGAAGCTCACCCTTGACGCGTGCTTTGCTCATTTAACTAGCTCGGACTTTGAAAACTTCAAGCCCCGCAAATGCAAGACCTCCAACGTCTCACACCCTCGATCACCAAAATGGCCCCTACTTCGTAGCTTAAATGGGGCTAGATCAAAATTACTTAGAGTTTACGAACTAAGGTTTTCTCACACTTAGGGAGATCCCTTAGAGTTCACCAACTTAAGTGAAATTCCCAATGCCCAATGATTGGTATTTATAGGGAATTGTTCCCAAGAATTCCCATCATCTTTCAATGTGGGATAGTTGGTTATCTGAAATGCAAAATAGAATGAATTAATTTAATTCTAAATTAAAGTAAAATCGCAAAACAATCATCAAACAATGTCATAAGGAGAGCAAGGGAGTAGGTGAGGACCACAAGGGAAGGACAACCTTCCCCTTGCTCCCCAAGAAAACCGCCGGCTCCTATCATAGTGCGCCAGCTGGCGCCCAGCCTTGGGCACCAAGGTGCGCCTTTCTGGTGGCCTAGTGCTCAACTAGGCCTGCCAGCTAGCCCGCACACGTGCGCGGCCGAGCGAGCATGCCTCGCATGCTATTGCGGGCTACTGCGTTGGGCGCGGCATCCGCCAGCAAGGCCCAGCGAGCCTTGCTAGCTGCTGGCCTTGCCTTTCCCGCATGGTTTGCTCGGCCAGCACGCCCAGCCATGCATGCGATGCATGCTGGGCTTGCGGCCAAGCCTCGCCTTGCGGCAAGAACTTTGGCTAGCCATGCTAGCCCACCTAGCCCTCACATGGCTAGGCTATTGCGAGGCTAGGATTTTTACATGCGTTGACTTGTTGTTTGACTAATTTTTCATCTCGTCAATTCCTAAATTCGATTCGATTTTTGACGCTCTAAGCTCGTAATCTGATGTCTTAGTTCGTAAAATCTCTATTGACTCATTTAATCCTTCGGATTAAGTCACACGATTCCCGAAGGGTTCAGTCAAGAGCAAGCTGTAATATTAATTATACATTAATATTACTGATTGGACGCGGCTTCCAGCTAGGCATTCCGATCACTTGACCTCACTGAATAATTACTTTCCTAATTATTTCTGAACCCTCTATCAGAATAATACACTTGTTCGAAGGACACCATTCCTTTCAATTTTAACCCAACATGATCTCAAACCAAACATAATTTTAATCCCAACCTATTATTGAATTGATTTTTTTACTTACATATAATGACTTTGATCCATATAATTGTTTGTTTCATTAAATGTTAAGAACTTTATTTTGGAAGGAGGAGCGCTGTGAGCATAATTTTTAATTTTTTTTTTAATTTTTGTATTGTAGTAAAATAAAATATATATTTCTTCAATTTTATCAATTTGATGTTCTTATACTGCTGTTTAATTTAATCAATAGTACATTCGTATTTTATTACTTGCTCCATTTCTCCAAAAACGAAGTTTTAGGAGAAATAGTTGAAGGTATTATTTTGTGATAAAAGTTGGGTTGGTTGAAGAATAAAAAAAATCTAAAAAAGCAATAGTGAGTATAAGTGGGGAGGTGAGAGAATATGAAAAATATTAAAATATGATATGAGGAAACCACTAGTGAAGAGGTAGATAGTAAAACATTTATTTTTAAAAGCTTCAAAAAAAGGAAATTAAGCAAGTAATAAAATACAGTGGCAAAAAGAAAGAGGAGCAAGTAATAAAATACGGAGGGAGTATATGGCTATAATTTATCAATCTATATATCATGCATTAGATTATTATTTACCGTCTTACTTATATAGGTATGATAAGTCATCAATAATTTAACTTTAATTTGGCTTAAAGATAAAAATGACACAAGGATTAATTTAATAAGAAAAATAATATTCCATAAGTATTAATGACATTATATGACAATGACACAATAATGACCTGATAGTTGTAGACCCCTACTTTTGGCCTCCTGTCCCAACGGAAAGTGCGATGATGTTGCAAAAGACTCATTCTTCATGCTATATCAAAGTTGAAGTGTTTATGGACTACGAAATGCATTATGAAGTAAGTTAAAAACCAGATTTGAGACCAGATTATCTTAGAGCCTAGTCCGATTATTAATTAGGCCAAAAACGTGCTCATACATGTTTAATCTTGATTAATAACGGACCCAAATGCATCAAATGTAATGACTGGATCCAATGGATCTTACATTGTCGAAAACCGAGTCAGCCAGAAAAGTTAAACACATAATATCCGTTCAAGGACTATATAGTTAGATAGCCCTTTCAAAGAACTTTCCAACGGTATATTATAAGTCCAATTCCGAGTTAAAACAAAGAAGTTATCATCAAAATCTAAACTGGGCCCTAAAAACCGACACCCTTGCAATGATATCTTATTTGCCTTAATCCAAATTTGCAATAAAAAATTATGGAAGTTTTAAAAACAAATTTTCGTATAAGGCAAACCGCACCGCGCGTAAGTGTCAGAGTTGCGCTGGGCACTCCAACGCAACTTTCAGAGTTGCGCGCGCCATGTAACGGCGCTGCTCTAAAACCCTAAACCTAGATTCCTACGCCTATAAATAGGGGTCTTCGTTAGCCCTAATGACGACAGAAAAATCAGAAGAAAAAAAAACCTAACATTGTGAAATCCCTATCTCTTAAATTCTTTTACTATTATACTACTTTTGTTCCTTTCTTCCAATACTCTTCAACCCTAATCAATCCATTTAAAGTCCTTGGAGGTACGAAGAAGAAAGGAAGTCCATAAACGTCTAAAACATAGATTTAGTAAGAAAAGAAGAACGGTTAGTTTCCTGAGCACTTAGATAAATCACTTTTTTTTCTTGTTTAAATAACTTTAATTGATTAATTAGCGTTGTTTGATCACTTTAAATAATCTTTAATTAATCAATTTCACATAGTATTCTTGCGTTAATTAAAGACTAGAACTGAATAATTAATTGTTGTTTTATCACTTAAGTCAAGGCGAATCTTCTTTTATTTCTTGTTCTTTTCACGAATTTGAATTAATTAAGAATAACGACATTCGTTGCAATGTAGACTTTTTGTGATTTATGCTTGTAAATAAAATCAACTAACTTAGTTTTAGGTATCGTGTTGCATATATTGTTTAGTGATGAAATTATGAAAAAGGAAAAGCTAATAGAGGTCGCACTAGGGCTAAGATAGCGATTCCCCCATAAAGGGAACGTTATTTTAGTACCCTCACTCCTGAACTCATTTCTGGTACAAGTAGACTAATTTGGGCATGGGTAAACTTATGATTCGTGCTAAATATCCCTTGAACTCTACTTGGGAGAAGGGCATGAACGAGGTTTATGAGTTCTCCTAAAACTCATTGGTGACTCCCTATTAGTTTCTTACAAAAAAGCGTAATGATAGAATCAATTCTAATTCAAGGTCCCCCAAACAGTCAAGAATTCAAATTCTAAACACAACTTCAAAAGTGTAAAGTCACTACAAAATTTTGGCCTGTTAGCAACAAGTGAAATCCGTTGCTTACTTCTAAAAATCCGTCGATGGACATAGCTAGCTACGGATATATCGACAGAATAACTCCGTTGGTGAAAACCTTGTCGCTAAATGGATTTAGAGATGGAAAAAAAAAAATTTGTCGCTAGATTTAGCAACGGAAAAAAAATTTCGTCTCTAAATTTAGCAATGGAATAAAAAATCCATCGCTCATATCAGCAACGGAAATAAAAAATTTGTCGCTAAATTTAGCAACAGAAAAAAAATATGTCGCTCATATCAACAACGGAAAAAAAAAATCCATCTCTAAATTTAGTAACGGAAAAAAAAAATCTGTCTCTAAATTTAGCGACGGAAAAAAATGTTTTGGCTCAAAAAGTAGTTAATATGTGGTTCGACCTCACTCAGGTCAACCTGACTCGACTTTACATTTAAGGCTCCTTGAATCCCCAATTTAAGAATTGCAATTGGTAGGAGTCGAACCCGTGACCTCAAAGTCACATAGTGAAACTCTTACCAACTATACCAAAAATTATTTGTTTACTTCTACGCACATAATTAATAATAAGTGAAAGAAATATTAGAGACGGAATTTCAAATCCGTCTCTAGTTCCGTCTCTAGTTTAGAGACGGATTTGAAAATCTATTTCTAAAGGAATATTTTACATAATTCGTTTTGAAAATAATTTAGAGACAAAATTACAAAACCGTCGCTCATATTAACAACTAAAAAAAAAATCTTTCTCTAATTTAGCAACAGAAAAAAAAAATTCGTCTCTAAATTTTGCAACGGAAAAAGAATCTGTTTTCTAATTTAGCAACGGAAAAAAATCTGTTTCTAATTTAGAGTTAATTCTGTCACTAAATTAATTTAGAGATGGATTTTTTAATTCCGTCGCTAGAATTCCGTTTCTATGTGGACATTTTTTTTTAGTGAGTCATAGGCTTTTAAAGGGCCACAAAGGAAGTGGGATCCCTAACGACGGGCTACCCTCCTCACAATAGTGACCCAATAAAAAGGTGATAACTCAATAATTACTCTAGTTTCAAAATGACCTTATCTTAATCAAACTGAACCGAACCCAAATCAACCCGACCCAAAATAATTCGACACAAAATTAACTTGGTCGAACTTGTTTTAAAACTGATATAAATTTATGATATCCAAATAAGAACTGATCTGAAGTTGACTAAACCCTGACTTGACAGATCTTGACCCTAAATTAACTCGACCCATACCGATAAAGGGTAAAAGGGTAACCTTGGCCCAAACATAACCGACCCGATACAAAAGTGTAATTCCCCGTATTTTAAGAGTATTTACCATATAAACTACATATTTTAAGGGAAATTTTCACTTTTACCACCATGAAAAAAACCACTTATTGGCTTTTACCACCTCCATAAAAAAAGTTTTATTTTACCACCAACAAAATTTCCAAAAATTGGATTTCACCACCAACTAAAATGTTCCATCCATGAATCCGTTAGCAAGGCCCACCTTTTTGACATTTCTTCTTCATCTTCCCTGATCTTCCATGCCAACCAACCGAAAATAAAATCAACCCCACCTCGGTTGGTGAAGATTTCGTGTGGAGCTAGGAAGGGGTTGGAATTTGGTGTGGGCTAGGGAGGGGGTCAGAATTAGGTGGTGGCTAGGGAGTAGATCGAAATTTGGTGGTGTCTAGGGTTTTAGGAATGGTCGGAATTCGGTAGGAGGTTGCTTTATGGGTGGTCGGAATTCAGTGGCTAGGGTTTTGAGGTCGGATTTCGGTGGGAGAAAGGTCGGAATTTGGTGGCTAGGGTTTTTAGGTCAAAAATTGGTGGAAAAGGGGGCATTAGGGCTAGGGCGAGCTGGGGTCAAAATCCGATGGGGGGGCGGAGTCAAAATCGTTAGGGCTAGGGCTAGGGCTAGGCCTGGGTTTGGCTGGCCTGGACCACTAGTAATAGCGATGGGCTGGGAGCCGGTCCGGGCGATGGGGCTGGGAGCCGGTCCAGCAGTGGGGCTTGGAGCTGGTTTAGCGGTGGCTGGGAACCTGTTGGTGGTTGGTTTTTTTTTTGTTTTTTTTTTATTATTTTCCAATTTTTTTAAAAAAGTTTTTACCCAATAATATGGTGACACGTGTACATGGTAGGCTCCACTAACGGATTTATGGATGGAATCTGTTAGTTAGGGGGTGATTGGTGGTAAAAGCCAACTGTAATTTTTTTATGCGGAGGTGGTAAAAGCCAATAAGTAGTTATTTGGAGGTGGTAAAAGTCAAAATTTGTTATTTTAAATGTATATATACATGTAGCTCATAAGTATTTATACATGTATTTTATACAAATATTTAATAAATATCTTATGTATATTTATTATAATATTTTAAAGCAAGTATTTAAATTTATTTTATTACATAGATTTTATAGTGTAATAATATTCTAGAATGAAATCCTAAATAATATGATCATCAAATTTGTATAGAATAAGATGATCATCTTATTAAGTGAATATTCTAGAAAAGGTTTTACAGTCAAGCTAATTATTTTATGTTAGGAGACCTGTTTATATTTCTTAAAGTTTTTATTTTATAAAGATTCTTACCTTAATTTTATATTAGAAATAGAATTGCCAGGAATAATATGACCTTTCACCAGTCTTCCAAAAATAAACTGACCTTTTAATTTATACTGAATAAAACGACCTTTGATATGCATATGCCGAATATATAATGTGACCGGTTGGTAACTAACCTGTTTGATAAGTTGATTGTAACATGTATTGTAATGTGATTAGTCAGTTTTTTTTTTTTTAATTTTCTTTTAAAAAAATTATTACATTAAATAATAAAAATAAAAACCCGAACAATCCCACCCTCATCACCGCCCACCACCACACAACCACTACCAGCATTCACCCCTACCCTCCACTGGCCTAGACAAAGCTCCTAACAACTCGAGAAAACCCCAGCTAGCCCTCACCCCCACCCTTCACCAGCCCTACCTCCACCATCCACAACTCCAATAAACCTCACCCTATTCCCTACCAGCCCGACAGAGAATAGAAGAGTTTAAAATTGGGAAAAAAGTTTAAGGATGGGAGAGAAGATGGGTTGAATTGAGAATGTACTTTTAGGAGAGATGAGGGATAAAATGGAAGAGGAGGACGAACTGAGATAAAGGACACCATTGATGAAGTGATTTGAAGGTTGAGTAGCAGGAATAGGTGGGGATAGAGTTGATCAGCAGAGTATTATCTTTCTGATTATAGGGGTTAGGGTAGTAGGGTTGGGGTCGGGGTCGGGGTGGGGGAGAGCAGGTTCAAGGTGGCCTGGAGAGAAGATAGGGTCGAGGTTGGGGTTAATTTGGCGGAGGGGTTGACCATCGGTGGATGGCAGGGGAAGGAGGATGGCTGGAAGGGGGGTCTAAACGGGGATAAGGAGGTGGAAGGGAGCTGATGAACAGGAAATGGGGAGGAGAATTTTTTGACCTACGTGACATACTCCCCTCACAGTGTCATAAATCTAATTATAATAATTACTCTCCTCACAGTGTCATAAATATTGCTCGTTTTAAGAATAATTTATGCATGATGAATGTTCTTAGGCCAGGAGACTAAGGACAATTACGTCATGTGACATGATCATGTGAAATTTGTGTTAATAAACGTACTTAGGCTAGGAGGCTATGCACAATATGCTTTGTGATTGAAGTTTCTTGTCGGTTAATGTTGCTCAGGTGGAAGCTAATTAAGCACAATATGCAGCATATGAGGAAGCAAATCATGATGAGTGTTTCTTAGGTCAGGAAGCTAAGCACAATATGTAACATATGAGAAAGAGAATCATGATCAGTGTTGCTTAGGTCAGGAAGCTAAGCAAGTATACAATGATGCTATTCAATCATGATGAGTTTGCTGATTATTGACTAGAAGTATGCATGATGTGGAACAAGATTTCATGATAAAGAGTCCTAAGGGAAGGGTGATATGGAGATGTATGTGAGTGTGAATGATGTGTGTGAAAGTGATACTAAGGTTTGGCTACAAAGGCTTTAGTGATGGAAACACTACAAGAAAATACCTTTTTTGTAGAGATTATTTTAACATTTTGTATCGATTGTAATTGCTATAGCCTTTAGTAGTGTTTTTCACTTTTTATGGGGTTGTCCTCATTAATCGATACAAAAAACTACATTCAATCATGGTGATTATTGTAGCGATTAAAATCGCTATAAATATTGAACTCATTTTCTACCCAAAAGAAAAAAAAAAATCCCTACATATGATCTATACTAGATTTGAACATGCAACCTCAAGCTCTAATATAATATTAAATATTTTTCCAACAAGCCATGACATATTTTATGTTCTCTTTGTCAAACAACTTTTAAAATTTAGTGTAAAACAGGTTTTTCGTATCGAATTTTGGGTTTAGTGGCGATTGTAAACGATACGCTTTTCCATAATTTTATAAGGCCCTGTTAGACACCTAAAAAAAATATTCAGTAAAAATAAGTAACTTTAAAGAAGAAATATAATAGAAATTCAGCAAAAATAATTTCAATTCAGCAAATATAAGGTGAAGTGAACGGGGCCTAAATATGCAGAAAAAAGGTGAATAATTATTATTATGTTTTTCGTATCGATTTCATATATGGGTTTACTATGTCAATTATAAAATGATACGTGATTAGGGGATTTTGCTCCCACCAATCGGAATATGCCACGTGGGCCAATCAGGTCCTGCCAAGTGTACCCCAGTTGGAGCTGTCAGGGTTTGCCACGTGGCACACGCCTATTTGTCCACCCTGGACCTATTATGTCATGACACATGGCATCCTCCATGCCTAATGGAGAAACCGGCCACCTAGGCCCAACTTCCAAGGGAAGCCCAATCAGCCCTAGGTTAACCTAAACCTAGGATTGGCACGTTTCCCAAGGTTATAAATACCCCCCTTAATCCTCATTAAGGGGGATTACGCACAGTTAACACTCTCACCTAGAGAGACCCAATTACTTTTATTTCCGCATTAATTACTCCTTAATCAAGTACTAACTTGACCGTCGGAGGCGGATCTCCAATCATCCGGAGCATCCGTTTGTTTTGCAGGTACAAGCATCCGGTTCCAGTCTCGGAATTGTAACTCTCCCGCAGGACATCAGAAAACCCCGAAACATTTTGGCGCCGTCTGTGGGGAGAGTACTTCTGAGATGGCATCCACGTCTGTACCGACTCCTGAAGAGAGACGTCCTAGACGACCCTCAAGTTCAGTCGGACCATGATACTGAGGAAGAATTTGAAGTTGAAGCTCACACAGCTTCAGACGGGACCCTAAGGGCCCAACGCACCCGTCATACCGAAAGGAGGGAACGGGAACATCTTCAAACTGGACTCAGTGATCCAGCCGGTGCACCGCCTTTTCAGCAGCAGCCGGCTGATGGGTCTGCTCCCATTACAAGAAACGAACTCATGACCTTCATGAGGGGCTTCAAGGGAGAGATTCAAGAGTTGCTCAACAAGAAGCCTGCTCTGGCCAAGGAGCAGTCGGCTAAGAAACCTTCCACTTCAGGGAAGAGGAAGCCAGTTCAAGGGCGAGAGGCGACCCCTCATCCTAACTCTAGGAAGTGGAAGTCGCCTGCCCTTGATTTCACAAAGTACCGCTTTCCTACTCCAGGAAAGAGGAAACATGTTCGTCATATTCAGGCGGACGGGTCGAAGAAAACATACACAGATGCTCGACTATTGCTAGAACAGAAGAAGAATGACTGATTGTCAGAGTCGGCCTCTACTTCAGACTTCCAAGACAGTCTACGCAATACCTCGATGAAGTATACTCAGTCGTATCATGAGAGTCAGTCAGGCGGCACCTCCCGTCAGTCCGGCTTTCATAGTGACCAGGCGGTACCAAACTTACCATTTGTACCGCAACAACAATATTTTTTGCAGCCACCTCTGTTTGGTGGGCATGCAGCAAAGAATGTCCAACCTATGGACTGGCAGCTACAGTTGCTTAGACTTGGGGAACAGCCGTCGGCCTTCTCCAAGGAAATTGCTGAAGCCGCTCAGCCGGCCAAAGTGAAAAATGTATTAGTAGGCGCCTATGACGGCACTACTAACCCAGAAGACCATTTGATGGCATTCACCAACCTGATGTACCTTCAAGGGTTGGATGATCCCACTTGGTGCAAGTGTTTCCCAGCGACTCTCAAAGGAATCGCACAACAATGGTTCGACAACCTGCCGACTGGTTGTGTGAATAACTTCAGGACGCTTGCTTACTTATTCACCTCCAACTTTGCCATGAACATACCTGCGAATAAGACGACCCTTGATTTAGGAACGATTCAGCAGGGCAAGAAGGAGGGGCTTCGTTCTTACATCAGGCGGTTTAACCTGATGAGAATACAGATTCAAGGGTTACCGGATGAGGTAGCCTATACTGACTTTTTCAGAGGCCTCAAAGACGGATTGACATTCAAATTTGATTTGGTCCGAAAGAGGGTGGCGACTCTTCAAGAGGCCTTGGTTGAAGCGGAAGCCTATATACAGGTGACTGATCTTTGTAGTACAAAAGAGTTGGACGGGAAAAGGTTCGACAAAAAAGAAGGACGACAGAAACAGTTGTCGAACAAAGATGAAAAGAAAAGAAAAGAGGTCTGGGCGGCTGATTCCTCTAAACAGCCGGCCCAGAAGAAGAAAAAAGAATTCAAACCATACTCCCCAAAGTATGCGTTTAACAAGGATAGCCAAGCTATCCTAAAGGAAATCAAAGGACGGATCTCAATTGAGAAGCCGGTCCCCATAAAGGGTTCTGCAAGCAACCGGAACCAGGAAAAATTCTGTGATTATCATTAAGATGTTGGTCATCACACCAACGAATACATCAGTCTCATGAGGTATCTGGACCGCCTGGCTGAGCAAGGCGATCTTGACTCTTATGTCAAGAAATCTACTGGGAACACTTCCTCGAAAAAGCAGTCGGCCAAAAAGAGTCAACAGGCCGACAACTCTGATACAGATGATGTAGTCGTCTACACCATTGCAGGCGACTTCGCAGGAGGCGGTCCCACTATTAGGGGCAACAAAGACAATATCAGGCGACTAGATGTAAATTCCGTTCACCAAGAACGTCCCCCCAAATATTCATTTCCTGAGATTGTCATCACTGAAGAAGATCTAGGAGGGATAAGGGGGCCGCATGACGACCCTATCGTTATTGAATGTAAAGTGGCCAACTAGAGAGTTGGCCGAATCCTTATAGATACTGGAAGCTCGTCAGATCTTATCAGTAGCAAATGTCTGTCAAAACTAAAATATCAGACTGATTGCATACATCCGGCATCCCACCCTTTAGTAGGGTTTGGAGGAGGAGTCGTCCACCCAGTGGGACGAGTGGATTTACCCATCCGCCTGGGTGAAAAAGGGGAAGGACGACACATGGTAGTCCGGTTCCTGGTAGTAGAAGAACTCTCGGCCTACAACATGATTCTGGGACGACCAACCTTGAATAATTCCAAGGCTGTTATAATCCCATCTCTTATTTTGCTCAAGTTTGAGAGGGATAATGGAACAGTCGGGTCCCTAAGGGGAGATCAGAGGATAGCCCAAGAGTGATATCTCTCGGATATCAAGCCCACTGTTATGGCCGCTGGGTCAAGTGGTGGAAAAACAGACCTTGACAATATCAAGGAGAGTGCGCCTGTTCAAGAAGCAGGCGGCAAGAAGAGAAAGGCAGCCCAGACGGGGGCCGCAAGAAAAGACAGAAAATAGCAATCATTGGCAGAGGAGCGGTCGGATGAATTCCGCCCTCAGCCGACTGGTGAGCATACACACTTGATCTTAGACGACTCACGTCCTGAGCGAACAGTCAAAGTTGAGACGACTGCTCTGAGAGTCCTGGGTGACGATTTTCACAAACTATTGAAAGAATACAAGGACATCTTTGCATTCGAAGTCCACGAAATGCCAGGCATTAGTCCTGACCTGGCGGTACATAAACTGGCTGTGGATCCGAAAAAGAAGCCGGTAAGGCAGAAGAAACGGAACCATGGCGAAGAAATAAGTCAGGCGGCAGCCGCCGAAGTTAAAAAATTACTTGATGCAGGGTTCATTCGGCAATGTTACTTCCCAGACTGGGTTGCGAATGTGGTACTTGTTAAAAAGCCGAATGGCACCTGGCGAATGTGTGTAGACTACATAGACTTAAACAAGGCGTGCCCCAAAGACAGTTACCCTCTGCCTAAAATTGATAACCTGGTTGACTCAACAGCCGGCCATGCTTTGATGAGTTTTATGGACGCCTACTCTGGTTTCCATCAAATTCCTTTATGGAAGAAAGATCAGGAAAAGACGGCCTTCGTCACTGATCAAGGGTTATACTGTTACACGGTCATGCCGTTTGGTCTTAAGAATGCCCCGGCCACCTTCCAGCGAATGATAAACACTGTGTTCTTTGATCAGATTGGGAGAAACGTCGAGGCATACATTGATGATATGATTGTCAAGTCTAAGCTTCAGATAAATCATCTGTCGGACCTCCGAGAAACTTTCGCCACACTCAGGCGGCACCATGTCATGCTCAATCCCAAGAAATGTGTATTTGGAGTTGAGTCTGGGAAATTTCTCAGATTCCTTATCAATCAGAGAGGAATAGAGGCGAACCCTGAGAAGGTGCAGGCGGTCATCGACATGCAGTCGCCTCGTACCGTCCGAGAGGTTCAGAAGTTAACAAGTTGTCTGGCGGCCTTGGGAAGATTTCTAAGCCGATCAGGCGACAAATGCTTATACTTCTTCCAAGCCATTAAGAAGAAGGCAAGGTTTGAATGGGGGCCGGATGCTGAGGCGGCCTTCCAGAAATTGAAAGTTCACTTGCATTCCTTGCCGAGGCTGGTCAGCCCTTTGCCCAAAGAAGTACTCTACATGTACCTGGCCGTCTTTGATCATGCGTTAAGCGCTGTTCTTCTTGCTGAAAGAGACGGTTGTCAGCTACCGGTCTACTTTATTAGTCATGTACTAAAAAATGCCGAGTTGAGGTATCCCTTAGTGGAGAAATTTGGTCTTGCACTCTTCATGGCTGTTAAAAAATTGAAGCCCAACTTTTTGGCACATGCAGTCGTTGTGTATACAGATCAACCTATCAAGCGGCCACTGACCACCATGGAGTCGTCGGGCCGAATGATCAAATGGGCCATAGAAATTCAGAGCCTCGAAGTTACTTTCGAGCCTAGAAAAGCAGTGAAGGGGCAAGCCTTTGCTGACTTTATTGTTGAGATGACTCGTCCCCCTAATTCTCGAGATCCAGACCAAGTCTGGAAGGTATATGTGGATGGAAGCTCTACTTCAAATGGTTGTGGAGCAGGCGTCATATGTCAGTCGCCAGAGGGCGACAGGTACGAGTATGCTCTACGCTTCAGTTTTCAGGCCTCAAACAATGAGGCAGAATATGAAGCTTTACTAGCCGGAATCCGCATGTGCAAGGCGGCAGGGGCACGAAAGATAAACGCCTGTTCCGATTCACAATTGATAGTGAGTCAGTATAATGGCGAATACGAAGCAACCCATCCGTCCATGATCAAGTATTTAAAGGCGGTACGACAAGCAGTCGGATCCCTTGAAGATTTTTATCTGACTCAAGTGCCGAGATCAGAAAACAACCAGGCGGATGCACTTTCAAAATTAGCATCGTCTGCCTCTTGTGATACCCCTCGAACTGTTTTTTGGGAGGTAATGGAGAAGAGAAGCATCGAAGAAAACCCTATTGGAATCCTAGACAGAAGCTCAACCTGGATGGATTCAATCAGGGCATATCTGACAGACGGTACCCTGCCGGATGATCATCACCAGGCGGCAGCGCTGAAAAAACGGGCAGCCAGTTATGAAATGATAAGGGGAGAACTTCACAAAAGAGGGTACCTTCAACCCTACTTAAAGTGTGTTACTCCTGAAAAGGGACGAGAGATACTAGACGATCTTTGCTCTGGTTACTGCGCTTCCCATATAGGCGGTAGGTCGCTTGCTCAACGGACAAGGTGGCAGGGCTACTTTTGGCCTACTTTAGAAGCAGATGCAATGGAGATGGTGAAAAAATGTGACAAGTTCCAAAGGTTTGGCAAACTAATTCACTGTCCGGCTACTGACCTTACTACCATTCATAGCCCACTACCGTTTGCTAAGTGGGGCATGGATATTCTGGGTCCCTATACGCCTGCTACAGGCGGAAGGAGGTACATACTTGTTGCAGTCAACTACTTCACTAAATGGGTGGAGGCGGAGGCTGTAAAGGGAATCAAGACGAAGGATGTAATTTCATTCATCTGGAAAAATATCATCACTCGGTTCGGGGTTCCCATGTCTATGGTTTTTGATAATGGTCCCCAATTTGAGACGCCTGTTTTCAAAAGCTGGTTGGGTGACCAAGGAATTGCACACCACTTTGCATCAGTCGGCCGTCCACAAGAAAACAGCCAGGTAGAAGCCTTTAATAAAATCATCTCAGACGGTCTCAAGAAAAAGATTGAACGAGAAGGCGGCCTATGGGCGGATGAATTACCACACGTTCTCTGGGCCATTAGGACGACTGAAAAAGGGGCGACTGGAGAAACTCCATTCCTCCTAACTTATGGTGCGGAAGCTGTTCTTCCAATTGAACACTACGAGCCGACTCTTCGAGTAATGCTATATGACGAAGAGGCAAACTGGGAAGCCATGCGCCTGGCATTAGACTCACTCCCAGAAAGGAGGGGCAATGCTGTCTTGCGCCATGAAATTTACCGCCTGAGAATGACTAGATCATACAACAAAAAAGTACACAGGCGTCCACTCAAAGTGGGGGACTTTGTACTTAGAAAAATGGAAGCAGTTGGTAGGGCTAATGAGTCTGGCAAATTAACTCCCAACTGGGAAGGACCCTACCGAGTCTATGAAGAGGTCAGGGACGGTACCTACCGTCTGGAAACACCAGACGGCCAACCGTTGCCTCGAACCTGAAATGTAGATAATCTTAAGAAATATTTCTTTTGAATAATGTAAATAGTCGAGGGCTACTTAATAAAAGTTTGATATTTCATTCAATTTTGTACTAAGAGGGGCATGCCTACTGACAAACAGTCGGCTACTCTCCATTTTTAATTTTCATTCTTACCTAAGAGGGGCATGCCTACTGACAAACAGTCGGCTACTCTCCATGTTTATTTTTCATTCTTACTTAAGAGGGGCACGTCGTTTGTTTCATACAACCGGCTACTCTCCCATAACACAGTTCACCAAGAACTATCAAAGGCTCATAGCTAAAATGATCAGACCAGGCGCCAAGCCAACTGATCCAAATATAAATTCAATTCGACCTGTCCCAACATTATAGCAGGCGTCCGATGGCATCCATCCGGATGAAATTCGTCGCAGAGAGCAGCTCCCTTTTGGGTGGAACATTGTTCTATAAAATCATTACACGACACCTATACGACTGTCTAACCAAGACAACCACGTAGTCGTTTCCCGGACAAGGATACCTCTCACTTAACTGACTAATCAGGTCAAACAAGTGTTCGTAGTAACCATCCGTGTCAACCAACCAACTGGACTACTTGGGATAAGAACAGTCGGTCTCTTAAGAGTTAATAGCCAACAAACATTGGCGAATAAAGGGGAACAACCGGTACCCACCGCTTGATACCTCTACTACTCAGTCACTTGGCGACTAGGTAACAATTATGTTTACTTGGTCACTCCTTAAAAATTTAGTATGAAACTAAAAAGGTGCTCATACAGCGCCTATTCACACTAGATTAAATGTGGCGGGGAACAGTCGGCCTAGACCGACTAGAGTCTCTAGCTTAAAAAACAAACAAGGCAGGTAGGAAACCACCTTCCTACTTGGTTGAAGGAGATCCAGTCTTTAAAGTGGCCGACTGATCGCTTAGCCTGGAAACAGACAACCAGTCGTCCGGGGGCATAGGTGGCGTGACTAACTACCTCGTACCTGTCCGCAACTATCGGCCATGCAAAACAGTCGGTATAGTATGCAATTGGATATCAAAGTTTCGATACTTAGCAAAATCGAAACAAATTTAAACGAAACATTTTTTGCATAAACATTCATACCCCCGGCCCCTTGGCCGGGTAAAAGATACAAAAGAAGCTGGTCATTAAGACCGGCAAAATATTCAAAACCCCGGCCCCCTGGCCGGGTAAATAGAAACAAACGGCACGCAGGCCGTGAAAAGAAGACATAAAGCTTAAGAAGGGGGTAGATCTTCAATAGTAGCAGTTGTCGCCTGGTCAGCACTCTTTTTGCTGGACTCGGCTTCAGCTGCATCCTTCTTCGATGCATCTCCCCCAAGCGGCACAAGCGCCACTACCGGCTCCTCCTCCTCCAACGCCTCGTCCTCAGCAGCCGCCAGGATCTCTTGATTATATCTATCAGAACACTGGCGGTACGTTTTTTCCCAGGAGGAAAAGTCGGCATTGGGGAAGAGGCGGCCCTAGGTCAGGCACTGGATTTGAGCAGAGTCTTCCATCATCTCTCGGACCAGCTCCTTCTTTTCTTGCTCGGCCTTTGCCGAGAGCTCCTCAATAAGACTCTTCTCCTGGGTCACCAAGCGTTCCTTAACGTGCGCCAAGGATTTCTCCAAGGTGTCGTATGAGGACATTTTTTGGCGAAGAGGTCTCAGCTCGGCCTTGAGATTGTTGATGGTCGCCTCCAGCTCATTATTTTTCTTCTGGGTCGCCTCTAACTGAGCCCGGATAGCAGAAGTAGCCTGCGCCTGATAATAAAGAATATCAATTGTCAAAATCTCATTTTGGGCAATTTGAAACATTGCCTTATCACAGTCAGAGGCGGCCATAGCTTTTGCAGCCTTTACCTCTTTGTTCTTCCTCTCAAGCGGCTTGCGAAGGCCGTTCACTCGGAGCAGGGCCTAAGTAAAAGGGAACAGGCGTCAGTTTCCAAACAAAAAACAGGCGTCCTGGAATTTAAATAACCAAAAATATGCCGACACCCCTGACCGCCTCCTTTTCAGCTGGAGGAACGGCTTTGATCATAGACTTGGCCACCTTGACCAAGTCCGGCTCCTGAGGGCCGGCTGCATCAATCATAAACAAACGAGTTAGACCTAGTAAAGAAGGGAGCAAGTCTAAATTCACAAAGACAGCTTCATACTTCTAGGCGGCCCGATTGGAGTTTTAGAAGGAATGGACGGCTGTTTCTCAGCCGCCGCATGTTTCCTGGCAGAACCAGGAGAGCTCGCAACAGTCGTCCTCCGGGTCTTAGAGTCCGGCTGTTGGGAAGAAGAGGCTCTTGGAGTGCCCGTCTAAAAAAAAACAAAAACAAAAACAAAACAACACTCGGTCAGTATATGCATAAACCCAACTCCAAAAAGAGAGTGAAAGGTTCGAAGCTCACGAAGGGCGCCCCCTTGTTGGGGGAGTCGGTTGAGGATTGTTGCATGATGGAGGCCCGCAACATGGCCGCCGCAGTCTTGGAGGCGGTAATTTTGCTCATGGCGTCCGCTGCAAAAACAAATAGCAAAGTTAATAAAAAGTCATAACAGTAACGCATGGAAAAACAGAGTATTCGACAGGTCGACTACCTCTTGAACACCGACTGTTGAGGCCACAAGCGGCCAAAAAGTACTCGTCGTAGAGCCATTTGAAGCTCGGGACGCAGTGCAGGGGTACTTGCTCTCGTACCCCTGAAGTAGAGTCGACCCTCGACTCTACTTTAAAGAGTCCTTTATCTAGGATCTCTTTCTTGCTTTGGGGGGAACAGGCGGCATGCTGCGGCCGCCTGCAAGAAGAGGCGGATTCCTGTTCCACCTGTTGAAGCGCTTGTTCAGCTCTGTGTCTGAACTCTCAATGATAAGGAAGGTGCTTCGCCAGTCCTTCCACTTGTTTGCTTTACCTCTTGTCATGAGGTAGCCTCTGTGGCTCGTCAATTGATACCAGCCGGTACCACCTGCCTTAGGGGTCCGGCTGAGGTAGTTCATGTAGGGGGAAAGCCTCGAAGTTTGGCTCCACCCCGTGCAGTACGCACCCGGCCACATAGCCGAATAAGTTGACCCAGGAGTTCGGGGCTAACTGCCATAACCCCAACTCATACCCATCCAAGATCTGATGAACAACCGGATGTAGTGGGAAGCGCAGCCCAGCCTTGATGGCCGCCTCGTAGCAGCCAAAGCAGGCGCCATCATAACTAGTACCAGCCGGCCAGACGACTGTGTCTTCTAGATCCGGCACGAAAACTAAAAAGCCGGGGCCCATTGTGTGGTTCGCAATAAAGCTCCCCACTTTCTCTTGCATGGCCGTGATCCGGCCCCGTGGGACAGTGCAGTAGTAGGGGGTATTTTGCTCTCGGTAAGAGGCGGATGGCTCCGCCCAATTGTCCCCCTTCTCAACTGCGTGAGAAAGCCTCGCCTCTTGTAGGGCGACTGTTTTTCTCTTCTGTGTCCAGAGAAGCATGACCAGAAGAGCAAGACTCGGATTCGTCCTCTGACGAGTTAGAAAAGGATGACTCCTTCCCTCTCCTAGAGGGGCCCGCCTCCTCTCCTTCAAAAGGAGCAGGAGAGAATGTAGACTTGTCAACTGTAAAATTTGAAGGGGTCACTTTGACTCCTCCCTCAGAACTGTCGGCTTTCAAGCCCCTTTGGTTTACTTCCACATCTGGCGCCTGGTCAGATGTTTCACTAATCGGCACCCTGTGGGAGGAGTCGTCTGAGTTCGAAATCCTAGCAGTTCTTTTTGTTCTGGCCATCATGTTCTGCATAGACACAGAGACAGTCGGACTTTGTATAAAGGGAAAAGATGGGTCCGGAAAAGGGCAGGCGACACTCCTAGTCCTAGATTCAGCCGTCCCCGGTGACCGGCTGATCACTAACCTAGGTCGTGTCATGTGCTTCCGTGGTGCCATTTCAAAAAAGAATAAAATAAAGAAAAATTAAGAGTAAGAGAACCGACGGTTACCTGAACGAGTGAAGTTGACGGAGTTTTGGAAATCTTGTATAGTCGGCTTGTCAGAGCAGGCGGTAAGTAGAAAGGGTCCGAAATGTCAGAGCAAGTTCAGGGGTCTGAATGTCCTCTCTAAAAGTTCTCAAATGTGAAAATGACTGAAGTCAACACCCCCTTATATAGGCGAAGTTAGAAGTCGAAGGGTCCCTTCCAAAGTTCAAAATTTGGGCGGGAGAATCTCTCGGCCTTTCGCCGACTGACACCTGTAGCAGGCCGTCGCCTGTCACAGTGCGACACCTGTCACAGGTAACACGTGACCAGTCACGTGCCACCTGTGAGGGGCAAATGATTAGGGGATTTTGCTCCCACCAATCGGAATATGCCACGTGGCCCAATCAGCCCTAGGTTAACCTAAACCTAGGATTGGCACGTTTCTCAAGGTTATAAATACCTCCCTTAATCCTCATTAAGGGGGATTACGCACATTTAACACTCTCACCTAGAGAGACCCAATCACTTTTATTTCCGCATTAATTACTCCTTAATCAAGTACTAACTTGACCGTCGGAGGCGGATCTCCAATCATCCGGAGCATCCGTTTGTTTTGCAGGTACAGGCGTCCGGTTCTAGTCTCGGAATTGTAACTCTCCCGCAGGACATCAGAAAACCTCGAAACAATACGGATTCCTCTATTATTTCACAAACATATATGCATATTGTAGCAAATGTATAATCGCTACGAAAAGACAATTTTCTTGTAGCGAAATATACATGAGAAGAGTCGAGATGGCGACTCTTTAGGCTGGGTAGGCTAAATAACGTGGGTTCAAGCCCCCCTAGTCTAACTCAAGATGGATAGGGATGAGCTTTGGAGATTCTTTGACTCAATCATGCATGAATGTGATTATGAATGTGGCCACACCTCGATGTGAGATTGTCTATGTATCCTTTAGGAATCAAGCTAAACGTAGCTTTAGCCGTACTTTTCACAAGTGTATATACACCTCAAAGAGGTTTTTTGAGGGTTGTAACATGGTTAAGCTAGTGGTTAAAGAAGAAAGGGTAAAAGGGTCAAGATTCGAGAGAAGCCCCCTAAGATGTGTATTTGCAATTTGAACTTTGCAAGTTCTATTTTTTCACATTTAAAAAAAAATTAGCTTTATTTTTGCTCTTGTCTTTTATTAATCAATGTGGGAAATCCCAGATCATGTGGTCCATCACAAACTTAGCATTCATGTTTCTCAGGCACGGTACCAAGCACTCGATGAAAGACGCAATTCGAGACGTATTCATATCAAAGACATTGGAACACTTGCCCTTAGGCATCGTTTTATTTATTCTTTTCTTTTTTTTTTCCTGGTCCTTCTCTTGTGAACTTGCTTTTGAAAATTACACAAATTACACATCTCCCCATCCCAAGGTTAAGAAAATGTGGGTTGAATAAATGAAAGTCTATCGTTAGACGAGGCCCAAAATGGTTAATGAAAGAATGGACATTATGTTTGAATGGATTACTAGGAGATAAATGGTTGCAAAGGGTGCCTCAAATCATTGGCATATCTTTTTGCTTAGTTCGGAAATATTTTTTTAAATTGAAGAGT
Source organism: Chenopodium quinoa (assembly GCF_001683475.1). Lineage (NCBI taxonomy): Eukaryota > Viridiplantae > Streptophyta > Magnoliopsida > Caryophyllales > Amaranthaceae > Chenopodium > Chenopodium quinoa. Next base: position 4,721,027 of record NW_018742309.1, on the reverse strand, counting down.
AGCATGATCGAGATGTATGTAAAAGATGCTCATTTTAATGACAAAAAAAAATGGATAAAACATATAAAAATGGAAAACCTATGCTCACTACTAGAAAACAGCTGATTTACGAGAGAAATATTCTGTCGGTCACCCTTAAAAATCCGTCGGAAAGTCCAGTTTCCGACGGAATTCCGTCGGAACACGCTGTCGGAGACCCCTTTGTAGGAAATTTGGGTTATACCGAGGGATTTTCCGTTGGAAACTTCCTTACCGACAGAATTTCCGACGGATTTTAGTTTATCGGAACCTAAGTTTGACCAGGATTAGAGGTCCGTCGCAACCTTCCGACGGAATAAAATCCCTCGGAATATTCCCCTATTCCGACGGAATAAAATCCCTCGGAATATTCCCCACCTTTCCGAGGGAAATTTCCGTCGGAAGTGGGGAACGTTACAACGGATTTTATTCCGTCGAAAGGTTCCTTTTCCGAGGGATTATAATTCCGTCGGAAGTTCCCCTTTTCCGAGGGATTGTAATTCCGTCGGAAGGTCTCTTATTCTGAGGGATTATAATTCCGTCGGAAGGTCTCCTTTTCCGAGGGATTATAATTCCGTCGGAACGTTTCTTCTTTGCGACGAAATAAATTTCTATTTTGGCTATATATTTTCCTCCGGGACAAACCTGTAATTCCTGCTTCTTATATTATATTACTCACTGAACAAATTTGTGCAAATATATATATATATATATATATATATATATATATATATATATATATATATATATATATATATATATATATATATATATATATATATAGATACTAATTCCAATGTTTACAATAAACACTAAGTTAATATAAAATTACAACTAACAAACACTAAGTTCATCAATGCTATACAACAGCGCGAGAGCCCTGGCCAGCTCCACCAAAACCCGGGTCGTCGTCCCTGGGATCTCAAAATGGAGGTCGCACGTTGGAACATGGGTCATTGGCGTAATGACCCATCATCCTTTCTTCCAGCCTCTTCTCCATTTCTTCCATTTGGGCTTGTAGTTGGGCTTGAACTTGGGCTTGAACTCGGGCTTCTATGTCGGCTTCCATTTGTTCCCGAATAGCTTGGACCCTGGATTCCATCTGATCCTGCATCTGAGAAACAAAGGAGGGCGTGTACTGCATGGAAGAGGTGGAAAGTCGGCGACCTATTTGGCTGCCATAGTACATGTCAGCACTTTCGCCTAGTCCCTTCACACGTCCTTTTTTGTTCCGACCACCCACTGTCAACCCTCTTTTGGTAGGCCTCCTACAAGATAAACATATAAAAGGGAACAAATGAGGTAGTAAGTTATACAAATAAGCTAAACCAAATTGAGCCAACTATGGCCTATATGACCTATTCGCTGCCCATTTTCTATGTTTTTTACCAAATGAACTATTTTTTTCTCTAAACATCTCTATTACAGGTACTATAAGGGGTACATGCCTTGAAATGCCAAAAAAATACAACTCCCTAAGGTTTGGGACGCATTTTGTAGCCAAATTGAGCCAACTATGGCCTATATGACCTATTCTTTGCCCATTTTCTATGTTTTTGACCAAATGAACTATTTTTTTTGTCTAAAAATATCTATTACAGGTATTATAAGGGCTACATGCCTTGAAATGCCAAAAAAATACAACTCCCTAAGGTTTGGGACGCATTTTGAGCCAAATGGAGCCAACTATGGCCCGTATGACCTATTCTTTGCCCATTTTCTATGTTTTTGACCAAATGAACTATTTTTTTCTCTAAACATCTCTATTACAGGTACTCTAAGGGGTACATGCCTTGAATGCCAAAAAAGTACAACTCCCTAAGGTTTGGGACGCATTTTGGAGCCAAATTGAGCTAACTATGGCCTACATGACCTATTCTTTGCCCATTTTCTATGTTTTTGACCAAATGAACTATTTTTTTCCCTAAAAATATCTATTACAGGTAGTCTAAGGGGTACATGCCTTGAAATTACAAAGAAATACAACTCCCTAAGGTTTGGGACGTATTTTGGAGCCAAATTGAGCCAACTATGGCCTATATGACCTATTCGTTGCCCATTTTCTATGTTTTTGACCAAATGAACTATTTTTTTCTCTAAACTTCTCTATTACAGGTAGTCTAAGGATGGCTGCTCGAAGATTGAAATTATGTTTCTTCGAAATATCATAAGTAGTCGCGCCGACTTCCCACAACAGTTTCAACTCCTCTATCAACGGTTGCATGTAAACATCCAAGTTGCCCTTAGGGTTTTTAGGACCAGGAATGAGCAACGAAAGGAACATGAATTTTCTTTTCATGCACATTAAGGGAGGCAAGTTATAAGGGGTCAAAATGACAGGCCAACAAGAATATTGACCCCCAAACTTACCATGAGGAGCAAAACCATCTGTACACAAGCCAAGTCTCACATTACGAGGCTCAGAAGCAAACTCTGGAAACTGACAATCGAGGTGCTTCCAAGCTGCGCTGTCACTAGGGTGTGCCATTGTGGCTTGAACTCTGGGATTTTTTGAATGCCATGTCATTTCCTTCGAAATGTTCTTCGTTGTAAACAGTCTTTGCAACCTGGGTGTGATCGGGAAATAAAATAGAACATTCAAAGGCACTAGGCTACCTTTGGAAGTCTGCTTGTATCGGTCGCTGCCACACACCCTGCATTCAGACAACTGAGCATCATCCTTCTAAAACAACATACACCCTTTCGGGCACGCATGAATCTTTTGATGGGACAGTTCCAACCCCTTCACAATCTTCTTCACCTCGTAGAAAGTGTCGTCCATATGATTGTTGTTCTGAATCGCCTCACTTAGCAAAGAAGCAAACCCATCAACACATATGTGAGGCAAATTATATTCAGATTTGAGACTAGTGATTCTAGCGGCCATCTCTAACACAGACAAAGAACTCCCTTCGTATAATGGCCTTTCAGAAGCCTTCAACAAATCCTGAAAATGCTTAGCAGTTGCATTAGGCTCCTCCTCTGATGAAACACTAGCCTCCTCGGAATGCCCCTGATCTTGACTATGACCAAAAGCATCCAAAACCATGTCATGATATTCACTGGACCGCCGTTCGGGAACTCCCGGATACCCCTCCCCTTGACACATCCACACGTAGTAGTTAGGTACGAAACCCTTGTCATACAGATGGATTTTAACCGTATCCGCATTCCAAAGGCGTTTGTTCTTACATTTAACACATGGACACCTAACCTCATCCGGATTACTACACTCGGGATGATCTCTGACGTACTGAATGAATTCATCAACTCCTTTCACGAAATCTGGATTAATACTTTGCCCAATCGTCCTTTTATACATCCAGCTACGTTCTCTTCGTTTCATGATTACAACTTCTACACAGCTCATGCATATGTACAATCACATTAGTCATGAACGGTATTTCGCAGTCATTATCCACCACAGCGTTATGTAAATGCAAATGAGATTTGAAATGCTTCCAAAGGGTCCTTATCACTCCAACCTAACCCATCCTTGTACGTTTATTCTCACTAGTGAATGTAACCCAGGTTTTCAATTCTATGGAAAATCCACCAGCATTTCCCTACAGTTCTCCAAGTACACGATGTAGGCGATTATACACACCTACATATGTACCCAGAGAACACGGTAGAGAAGTGCATGAAAAGGCAGGATTTTCCCTAGAATCAAAAACAAGGCTTACATTCACCACCTAAATGAGAATAAGCGTACAAGGACAGTCCCAACCGGAGACTATTCAAGACATACTCCTAATGTGTATGCCTTGAACGGGTATCTAGGCATATGATTATGCAAATGATTCATTTATTATTATTATTATTATTATATATATATATATATATATATATATATATATATATATATATATATATATATATATATATATATATATATATATATATATATATATATATAAACTACCTTGCATTAAATTAAACTAACAAATATATCATAATTTATCTAAAGATAACTAACACATCAAATATCATAATATTCAAATAAACCAATCAAACAAAACCAAACTACACGAAAATTTCATTATATTAAACCAAAATAGGATACATTATATAAATTAAACTAAACTAAGCTACAATATATTAAACTAAAGTAATGTAACATACATGATATTAAACTAAACCAAACCAACCTACATTATAATAAATTAAACAAAACTAAACAACATTATATTAAAATAAAGTAAGCTAACATACATCATATTAAGCTAAACTAAACTAAACCAACATACATTATTATATGTAACTAAACCAAACTAAACTAAAATACAACTACAATAAACTAACATATTACCCTAAACTATACTTAAATTAACTACACTAATCTAACATATTATAACACAAACACATTCATTTAAAAAATTTCAACAAATTGAAATATAAATATAACAAATTGTAAATACAATAACTAAAAACAATAATAACCTACCACATATCTACACACCATTAGGATTTAACATGCCAATTATTTACTAAATTTATAAATTTAGCTTTAAAATAATGTCTAACCTGTAGATCTGAGTTTGTAATTGCCAAATTAACAATTCAACACACAAAACCTACAAATATTCAAATTTAACAAAAATAATTAACACCAAACAAAAGCATGAACTACATTTATGATTTAAGCTTGAATGATTAACTAAAAACAAAAAAAAAAATAGAAAAGCAAAGAAAAAAGCAAACAACCTGCTGGTGGTGGCGGCGGCGGCGGCTGGTCGTGGTTGATTCGCCGGCAACTTCACCACATGGAAAAACACTCCCGTACACCCTAGTTCAAAGGTGTTGGTTAGGGTTTGAAGGAAAAAAAAATTATAAACAATATAAACAAACCCTTACCGGCGGCGGGGCGGCAGCGGAGGGGGCCCTGTGGCGGCGGCGGCGACTTGGTGGAGGCCTTTCTCACTCTTCCTTGTTCTCCTTCTTCCTTTCTCTTTCTCTTCCTCCTCCCTTTCTCTCTCTTCCCCTTTCTCCCTCTTCCTCTTTCCCCCTCTTCCTCCTTCTCCCTCTTCCTCTTTCTCTATCTTCTTCTTCCTCTTCCTGTCGCCTTCTCTCTCTTCTTTCGTTTTTTTTAATTTCGCTTCTGTGCAGACTGCAAAACATTACTTGTTTTTTTTTTAATTAATCGCAGCTTCTGACGGAAATATTTCCCTCAGAAATCACAGGTTCCGATGGAAAATTCCGTCGGAACCTGTGTTTTCCGAGGGAAATATTTCCGTCGGAAACTGCTCCGAGGGAATATTCCGTAGAAACATCAATATTCTGAGGGAAATCAAATCCGTTGCAACAATTTCGAAGGAATATTCCGTCGGAAGGGAACAGTTCCGACGAATTTTTCCTACAAAGTCAATTTCCCTCGGAATTTTTGAATTTTCCGAGGGAATTAAAATCCGTCGGAAGCTTTCCCTCGGAAATAAGCCTATTTCTAGTAGTGTGCTAGACATAATAGGAAATTGAAATAAATAAAAGGAAAGAAATCATGAAATCTTACACAAAGGACTGTCGTGCACCTTGTCTTCATTACTTCTTGCCGCCTGGAGGGACAGGAAGTTTGTTGGCATCAACTAAATCTTGGATAACATCCTTCAAATTCCAGCATTGCTCAATAGTGTGGCCTCTTTCATGATGAAACTTGCAGTGAGCATTGGGATTCCACTTGGCACTCCTTCATTCAGGTTTCAGCTTTGGAAATGATCCAATAGGTGTAATGAAGCATTGATTGTAGAGGAGATCAAAGGCAACATCATATGTCATTCCTAAAGAGGCATAAGTTCTCCTTTTCTTTTGAAGGGGAGCATCAAGAGCTCACACTTCATTGAGATCGTACTGGCTTACATTATTAGTAGTATTTTTGAGCTTAGAAGAAGTAGAAGAAGGAAGGTCATTCTTCTGGTTCTTCCAAGTGTTATTATTGTTACTACTACTAGCAGTCTTTATTAGCTCGTCTTCAATGTTAATTCCAATATCGTATACAACTTCGAAAGTGTTCAATGGCAGGAATCTAAGATGTGGCATGTACTTATGATTCAGATTCAGGATAAAGAGACGAACCATCTCCTTTTCTTTTGGTGCCTCAACCATTTGCACAGCTGTTTCTCTTCACCTACTCAGATAAGTGGTGAAACCTTCATTTTCTTTCTGTTTGAGGATGGAGAGCTCACATTCAGAAGTTATAACTTGAATGTTACACTTATAAAGATTCATGAAAATTTCATTAACGTCTTCCAAGTTGCAGTATACTTAATATCTAGAGATTAAAACTATTGTTGGCAAGTGTGCTCCAAGGAGAGAGGTAAAGTTGTAGGAAAGAGTATCACCTCTAATTAGTCTAATCCTTTGAGAGCCATGGTTTTAGAGAAAGCCTTTAAATGGAACATTAGATTGTCAATAGGTTTAAAGTTTGGTATGTCTGCAGTGAAAAATTTTCAACGAGCTTATCCTTCAAAGTCAAAGTAGTGGAAGATTGTTCCACGTAGGTGAAATATTTAGAAATCTTGCTAATAGTAGCGTTGTTATAATTATTCATTATTAATTACTAGAAATATTAGAAATCATGCACAAATTAGGTAGCAATAGTGGCATCGTTTTGTTCCATGGTAGTGACCTTAATAGTAATCACAACGAACAAGATTAAAAAGGAACCTAAACCGGTTGTCCAAATTATCTTATTAGTCATGATATTCAATTACATATTCCCTTTAAACCTGCAATATGGTGATCAACAATAACAATATAATAAACATCAGCATTGGAAGCAATTTGACCATAATATCATTAATGAAATCATCAAGAATATAATAATAAACCTAAACATGATACTAGCAATATAAAATAAAAGAAAGTAATTGAATGAATTACTTACGTTCCATACTTATTTAAATTGCTACATCATGAATAAAAAGTTAGTAAATTCAAAGAATAATAAATTAAATTAAAGTTAAATTAAATTGAAGTAGAGTAGAGTTGATTTGGTCCAAACCCTCAATCGGTTCTACCTTTCACGCCTTGGTTTAAGTACGAAACTTCGGGTATTGTATAGACTCCTTGGAGTGCTTAGGAAAGGAATGGTGTAATTTGGAGAATAAGTTTAAGGCTTAGAATGTGAGAGAAAGAGATGTGAATGTCAGTTGGTGCCCCGAGACTATGAAATCTGCCTCGTATAGAGGAAATAAGAGGGTATAGTCCGGAACCCTAGAAATGAGGCGCCGAAGAAGAATAAAGCACCGTGGCATGGCAGAATTACCGTGGCACGGTATAGGTGACATGGAAAGGGCTTAATTCTATCATTCGGTTTTGTTTGCCGTGTCACAGTATTTTTATCGTGGCGCAGTACTTTCTAGTTTTTACGCGTTTTTAAAACTTTGATAATTTGTTTTCGTAACTCAGAATAAGGCGTATAATATATCGTTGAAAAGATATCAAGTCTACATTCCAACCCAATTAGAGTCAGGTCAATATCTTTTGTATATTTTAAGATATGACCGTTTTAGTGCAAGGGTGTCAGTTTTGGGCCGAGTTTTAGTTTCTTGCTCATATATTCTTCGTTTTAAATTGTAATTGGGCTTATGATATACCGTTGGAAAGATTATTTCAAGGCCTATCCAACCAACTAAAATTTGGATCAAAATTATAAGTCCAAAAAATCATTTTAGCTTGGTTTTGTGATGTGGACACGAAAAGAGGAAAATAAGTTATGTTTTGGGGAAATGGGCTAAGAATTGGGTTAGTAATGAAATGTATTGGATGGAATATGGATTTAAGCACTCCAAAAATTAAATACTCAACCCGACTAATAATGGTGGTGAAATATTGTTCATCATCGGGTTTGATTTTGGGGAGACATTTTTAGGTGTCTACACATATCCAATTACTCAAACTCTGATATCCATAATCAATCATCGTCGAAATCTAACCCAAAGTTTTATGGTGAAGAATAGAATGAGAAAGTATGTGCTAAGAGTAAGGATATCAAACAAAAATTCCATGGTCCTCTAGAAGAAGTCAATCTTGGGACTTAAAAAGATCGTCCTATGTATACTTATGTAAGTAGGGAATCGCCAAAAAAGGATAAGATCTTGATGATTGATGTACTTTGTTAGAGAATAGACAAGGATCGATTGATTTAGGTGATGTGTTTGATATTTGCAGAACATAGAAAACAATATATAAAACGTAAATTTAAGAAATAAAGCAGAACACACAAACATGCGTGGTTCGGTCAACATGACCTACGTCCATAGGGTAAGGGATTATATTTCGTAATTTGCTTTCTTGGAGGATAAACAAGAGAGGTAACAAAGGAGATAAAACACTCTCTATATTACAAAATCTCTCAAGTAGAGTTACATATTTTCTTGAATTGGCTAGGCTAATCAATCTGAGAACTTAATATTTGTCCACCCAACGGTTCCTTATATAACATAATAAAAACCTAAAGAAACCCAAGATTATTTCCCAAGGAATATCATTAGTACCCGTCATAAACGTACTCGAAGATAGGAAGCAAAATTCCTTCACTCGACTAGGCATATACGTGCTATGTAGGGCACGTTCGTGTCCCTTCCCCAACTTCTACAGTCCTTCGTAAAACGACCATAACTTTCTTGCTTCTTATTGAAATTGGGCATATGTCCTATAGTTGGAAAGCTCTTGAAACAAGCTCTCACCTCCAACTTGAATCACCTCAAGATTACTTATGAATTGTGAGATATGTGCGTTTGAAGTTGACCCGACCCTTTGCCATTGCACTAGATTTCAAATCACAATTAACATACTTTATAAATATAAGTATTGTTCTGCATGGGAACATCACGAAATGCCTGAAATAAATCCATCTATTATCCAGCATGAACTTCCCAACTGCTCTCTATTGTTTTCTTTTAAATCCTCCATCAAACCTGTTACAATATCCACGTATTTCGTATTTCTATTTTCTTGTCAGCTTAAACATCAAATTTATTGGCTTACAATATATATGCAATACATCAATTATCAGTTGTATGTTTTTTGACATCAATATTTCCATTATTTCCTATACAGTAATGCCCTCCCAAGAGCAGCTAGTCCTTCTTGTCTTGGCACTTGTGTGGCGTGCATGTTACTTTCCAGGGCTAGGGCCTCGTATTCAATTCGAGCAAGACTGCTAAGGTGTACAAGATTGCCATAGGCACCTTGAAAATCTGTTAGTACTGAATTTGACAGAGTCTGAGAAAATTCAAACAGAGCTAATAATCCTAATATCATGCTGGATAGTGGATACACCACCTGATTGCAGCAAGGCAGGCTAATAGGCTGGGTTACTCTGAATTAGATGCCTTTCCCCTGCTAAAGAAAGTGAAAGGAAAATAAGAAGATTCGGTTAAATTAAAAGAAAAAAAATGCAATAAGACTTTTGGATAAGCTCCAAAAAATTTAAGAACAATTCAAAAGAGTGATGTGTTGATAATATGATTTGGTGGTCGTTTTTCCGTATGATTTTTACCTAACAAAATTAAGACTTTTATATGTGCTATATCATTATATAGGTAAAAAAAAAAAGAAAAAAAAAGTGTGTTATAATGGTGTTGTAATAGTATATTGTATTGAGTAAGTTTCTGGTAAGAGAACAACTTTCCCCTCTATTTAAAACTAACTCATCTTGCCTTTGTGTTTGAGGCTCGAGTTGTTTAGAATAGTGTGTCATGTCGTATTCAGTTGGCAGTTGATTTTCTAGGTCTTGTTGATCCTCTAAAATGGTCTCAAGATTGACTTCAGATGAATAACATCTTCCTGAGTATTTCCTTTATGTGCTGAATGCTTAGGGGCTATGGGAAAAACTTCCAAATTAACAGCGTTAAATGGCTTTAGTTTACTATTCTTCCACTGTGGTCGCCAAAAAACTTGTTGAGGCAAATACTGTTCTTTACCAACAAGTCAAATACCCTATCTTGTTCTAGAGTATTAGGTGGTTACCCCTTAAGTTATCGATTTCAAAGATTGATAACCTACTAAATAACGTAACAAATACAAATAATAAGGAAGTTTTTCCAAGGAAATTAAACAAATTAGATTGCTTAGAGAAATGAGTAAATGAATGTATGACAAAAGATACAAATGCACTCCATTAATTAAAGGATTAAGTGAGGTTTACAATTGTACTAGTTGAAGGAGAGGTTACCTCCATGTTCATACAATTGGAAAAGAACGGACGATCTTCAATACATGCTAGGAAAACTACGCTATCGCTTGGCTACTAAGCCAAGGGAAACTAAGAAAGTTAAGAAAAAAGTTTAAAAGAAGTGAAATACTTGTTATTGATTGATTTGCTGATGTCCTTTATACGGTCTTCATGTTTCTATTTATAGACAAATTAGAGCGATTATGGCTGATTCCCAGAATTGTTTTGCAGTTATGCTCCTTAGCGCCAACTCTCTTTGAAAAACAAATTGTCTATTTGCTTCCAAACCGGTTCTTTTTCCATCTTGGGCCTTTGACTAACACTAGCCCATTTTCACTTATTCTCATTGACTGACCCAAAACCTTTTTTTGACTCTAAGGTCCATTTTACTCGGTCAATAGGGTTAAGTCAAGAAAAGTCAAAAATTTATTTTTGGGTGTAACACTACCTTACCCTCAATATCCCTCACTATTTACACTTGTTCACTCATGCTTACTTACCTTGTTTCACTTTTTTTTACACCCACTTGCTTATTTACTCTCTCTCTCTCTCTCTCTCTCTCTCTCTCTCTCTCTCTCTCTCTCTCTCTCTCTCTCTCTCTCTCTCTCTCTCTCTCTCTCTCTCTCTCTCCACTTTATTTTGAGTAAGTATAGGCCCATACTTGGAATAGTCCATACCAAATTCTTTTTTTGTTTTGATTTATACTGTTATTATTGATAAATATACGGTAATTTATGATTTTAAACTACTATCTTTTATTTTTTACCGTTATTGTTCCATCGTGATTTTTGATGGAGAAAGCGGGAAAGAGGAAAGAACGTATTTTTTGTTCATTATACTATTATTACTGATTTTATATTGTCATTGTTGATTTTATACTGTTTTCGCCCCTTGATATGGTCCATACCTGGTAGCGGGCAATCACACCTCATTTTTTTTTTCTCTTTCTCTCACTCTCTCTCACTATCTCCATTTTATTCTCTCTCTCTAATGTAAGCTAACATCAATATAATTAAGTTGAACGAACATAGCTTAAAAGTCAAAAAGAAATAGGATCACTAATATTATGTAGAATCTCAAATTATAATAGTCAACTAGAGGATTATTCTTATCAACATCATTATTTCTCTCAACAAATTAACCTATTTTATCATTTCCTAGTGTAAATTGTGATAGCAAAAGAAAAAAAAATATCTATCAAAATCCTTATTAAATTACCAACTCCAAATCTAAATCCAACTTCCATCCAAATTAAGTTAACAAGTTGCAAAAGTAAATTTGTCCTACACGACAAGGATGTATATGATCTTTTAAAAAAACAATTGAACATGGAATTTGTGGTTATTTGCAAACTTGTATATTTTGCACAACTAAAACATCAATAGGTAAGTGCCAACAAGTAGGAGCAATAAATGTAGAAAGTTGGGTTTTGTTTGTTTGTTAAAAACTGTACTACAAAGCATGATTGGATAGAAATGAATGACAAAAACATATATGAAGTGCCCCATTTTTGGCTCCACACATCACAACTTCATAACCTTACAAATGATTTTGGTCGGCGATTTATCTGTTTTTTTTTTTTTTTTCTAAGTCCGTCCAACAACTCTCTTTTCGATTTCAATTCTCGTGCATTTAAGGTCCCTAGTCTTCTTGTCTATTTCTATGAGGTAACAATTTAGATATTCTTCACTAAATTAAAGAGGTAAAGATTTAGGAATCTATTACACCGTATATCTTTCATCATAATCTGATTGGAGAATTTCTTGTAGAAATAAAGTCGGTTTCATTATTCCATAATAAAAGATAAAGAAAATAAAAATAAAAAGTCTTTTCTAATACTACTACTCTCTTTATCTCAAATAACTGACACGGCTAAACTTGCACACATGTCAATATAATAGTTTGATTTTATGTTATACCATTAAACATTAATTATAATTATAAATTAATGTTATATTATGAAACTTTATATTATCTCTAATTACATATTTTATGATAAATTTTGTTTATATTATGTTAGTAAAAAATTATAATCAAAGCTAATGCATAAATAGTGAAAAAAAAAGTCCAACGTGTGAATTATTCTGGGACGGGAGCATTTCTTTAGCTTTGAATTAGGTTATGTTTGATTTACCTTATTTTTGTTTATCTGACCTAATCTATATTTTTTTTTTAAATGTGAACTATTTTTTTCCTGATATGATATGATCTGATTGTATTATAAAATGAAATGAGGCATTATATAATCATAAAAATATTGCATTAAATTGAGTCAATACTCAATTGTATATTTGTATAAGGAAGATTAGAAAATCAAAAACTGACCGACTTGACTCAATTTGATCTGACACTAAATTAACCTGATTTTTATACTTAATGGACATAGTTATATAGTATGACTCAAACTTGAAGTAGCCTTGACCCAACCTGAATTAACAAGATTCTACTGGGTTACCTTAAATTTACATAAACCTCTAAAAGATAGTGCAGAAAATTGAGTTCTTTAAGCTCTTATCGTTAATCATGTTTATGGATACAAGCTCTTGCTTATTAATGTGCTAATGAAACTATATGAGTATATCTACAAACATCTATGTTTCTTGTTGAATTTTCAGTAACTCGATCAGTAGTACAAGTAGGAAGTGATGGCAGTGACAATCGATTAAAAGTAAAAAAAAAAGTAAGCTATCAATACATTATCATACCATGGATAAATAAATGTGGGCATATGATTTTCTCTACAATGTTAGACGTGAAATCATTTTTGTATTGATAGTATAAACTAATTGCGAGTTTCAACAATCAGCTTAAGATTTTTATTGACTTGGATTTTTAAAAATAAATGGGATCAAGATAGAAGCAGCATCACAAGAGGGTCGTGGTTTCAATTTTCATTCACCCCTTCTATTAATCGAAAACTTTAGCACTAGATAAGGGGATGCTCATGCTACGTTCATATTCAAGCCAACAGAGTCTTATGTGAGGGTCGTTTTAAAGTATGTAAATCAATCATGAGTTTTAATCATCTTTTGGTTGAGTTGATCATCTAACAATCACCATTACTACTAATTCTATATATCTTCATTATTTTCAATCTTTTTTTTCTTTCAAGTTACACATATTTCTCATTTGATTTTGCTACTAGGTCATAGTTCCTTCAATATTTTTTAGTTGCAATGTTTTGTACACTATTCATGCAATAATCCTTTAACCAATTTTAGTGATTTATATATTATGAAAATCATGTCATATCTTATTCGTTTCGTTAATTCTTCATTTAAATATGTTGACTTTTCATAATGCTTACTAAAGTATAGTTAAAAATATAAATAATGTGTAATATATATTTTGACAAGTTTGAATAACATTGCAATAAAAAAAGAACGAAAGAAGCATTGTTCTCATATAAATAACACAAACTGTTGGGTCCGCACCCAACAGTTCATGCGACACCTCTTTCTTTCTCTTTCTCTCTCCTTCTTTTCTTCCTTTCTCTTTCTATCTCCTTTGCTCCTCCTTTTTCTAGATCAAAATTAAAATCAAAATCAGAATTTCACATCAATTATATTGTATAAAACAATCATAAATTAATCAAAATTGATGATTTGCTCTGTTTGAAAGCGGAGGAGTAGGCGACGGCGGCGACGTTGGAGGATAGAATTTCTGGTTTGCAATTTGCGATCGAAATTTGTTGAACAATTAAGACTGTTGAAAACTCATCAATAGTACTACAATCGGCTTAATTTGTGCGATTTGCGGGTGGTTGGCTACGGTGGTGTGAATTTGGACGTGGTTGGCTGCGGTGGTCGTGTGAGTTTGAAGGTGGTGGCTTGCGGGCTATGAATCGAAATTGGGACTGCCACATTCCCCACCTACCACCACACATTCTCTCCTTCTTGCTTAGTTTGCATGGTTGGGCAGTCTGCCTGGCTGCGCGGCTGGTCATGGCTACGGTTGTGCTCCGGCGTGGCTACGACAGGAAGAAGAGAGAGTGTGGTGGTCGGTCGAGGCTGCGACGGGAAGGAGAGAGTGTGTGATTGGTTGTGGTGATGGTGGGTGAGGGCTGCGGCAGGAAGGAAAGTGGTTGTGTTGGTGGCATGATAGGATTAGAAGAAAGAGAAGTAGAGATAAAGTGAGAAGAAAATAAATATCTTTAATATCTTGGTTGATATGATTTTGCCATTTTGTGATAGTTGGCTTATATCTTTGAAATCTTGGCTTATATGATTTTGCCCATGATTTTGTGAAGAAGAGTGAGGAGTAGAGAAAAAGTGAGAAGGAAATAAAAATATATATTGTATATTTTAATCATATTAGCTAACAAAGGACGCATATCAGCCATTAAAATGAACATATCAGCCAATTGATGTCTAATATCAGTCAACATTAGGGACATATCAGACATTAATAAAAACGTATCAACCAACAAAAAGAACATATCAGCCAACAAAAAATACATATCAGCTAACAAGAGAAATATATCAGCTAACGAAAGGTACTTATCAGCTAAGAGATGGAACATATCAGTCAACTAAGGAAACATATCAACCAACCAAAGGATGAAATCAAGAAATAAAAGCAACAGCTAAGCCAACAAAATAAAACATATAAGCCAACAATTAAAATATTGATATCAACCAACAAAATAAATATACCAGGCAACTAAAGAAATATATAAGTCAAATGATGTCTAATATCAGCCATCAAATCAGCCAACAAAAGGAAAAATGAAAAAAAAAAACATATCAGCCAACAAAAGGAATATATTAGCCAACACAAAAACCATATCAACCAACAAGTAAAATATATGAGTCAAAGCCTCCTACACCAAATTTACGTGCGGACGTTCGCACCCAATATCTTCTCTATAAATAATCATGATGTTTAATCATATATTAGTTGGTATATAAAAGTACACATAATTTCTATATTTTGTTTGGGTTGATAGTGTAGTGTATACTCAGGTTACTAACAACTCACAGTAAGCACAAAGAGTATTGCATATTTGCATTTCATAATTGTTCACACACACTTGAAATAAAACAATCAGACACGAAAAGGGGTTGATTAACCGCCAAAGTAGTCCAAACCACGGGAGTTTTGTTGTGGGGAGGCAAAGGTAACAATGGCTTAACGAAATAACGAATCAAACAATGGGTCCCACGCTTTAGCTACGAAATAAATTAAGTGGGCCTTAATCAGGAGGACTCAAATCAGCCAAAATAGCCCACCTCACACCTTTGTGCTCAATACTCTTTCTATTCAACCGATATCGTAATAAGTGTATCGGTTTGACTTTTGCATACATTATTCATAATTTCATATATCAACTTTAACTTAATTTAATACTATTTCTCAAACGGCTAACTCGTATGAAACGTACGCCATAGGTAGCCATGTGCGATGTTCAAGGAACTTTTTCGACTTGGCCTATGTTACAAATTAAATTGTTGACAATTACTCATAGCATTAATGAAGGAAAGAGAGTCTATAGTACATGACAAATACCTCTATGTATTGTAAATGATATGTACTGCTATGTATTATTAAATTACATATATAAAAAAATAAATAAAAAAAACACTTAACTGTTGACGAAAATAACAAATAAAGTTCACATGTATAATTTCTTAGGACATCAATTATATGCATAAGTACAATAAGAGGACAATCAAGTGTGTATTTTATTGTAAATGTTTGGCTATATAATAAGAATTTACATAGTAGCATACTATACAATTTTCACCCATCTCCTTTTACTTCTTCTTTACTTCTTTCACATATAAAAAATTTTCTATCGGTAAAAATCTTTAACACGTTATCAGCACCAATTTTCTAGTCAGGTATATTTATACCTACTTTTTAAAATTTATAACAAATATTACTATCTAATTCTAAATGTTTTGAGGCGTATGCTCTATAGTTGCACATATTTGAGATCATTTATACCAGAACTCAAACATTTATTGTATCATATATTGTGCACATTATATCTCAAAAACAATGGTGGAAAAATTCCTTCACTTATGAAATCGTTACTATCCTCCCTTGTTCTTTATATTCAACTCATGTTGGTACTTTGGTTTTTTGTTTCATTCATGCATGTTGATATTATATACTCACCTTTTACGTAAAATTTGATTTTAGTTATTATAATTGCTTAGTAGTAACTTTGCATGCATATTAACTAATTAACAAAAAATGCAGCCTTTTTATAATTATTATTTTTTTTTCTTTTACGTACTTTTTCTGTTTCTTTTTGTTTTCGAACGCATGATCTTTTATTATTAGGGCTCTCGGACCACTATGGCTTTCATTCTCAGGGTGATAATCTTTCACAATTATAAATATTTATATTTAGACCATAATTTTTTGCCAGTACATTAGATTATTATATGATATTTTTACAGTTGTACAAAATAGTTACGGATAAATCTACCTCTATAAAAGACAGATTTTTCTCCCGATTTCACCACAAATCCCTTATCCCTTCCCACTTTTTATCTAAAAATCACCCCAAAAAAAATGTTTTCATCCCTTCTTCTCCGATATGTTTCCCATCGACGGTAATCAAAACACTCACACCTTCACTTTTGAGGAAGATCTAAGAAAAAAAAAATTCTTCTAATTATGGCGCTTGTAGTTCAGTTAATAGCAATATTAATTTTTGTCATTATGTACAAAAGAAGCTCATTTATTTTGTCGTTTCGGTAGATTAAAAGCTTGTTTTTGTTTTATTATATTGTTTTGTTGTTATTAATCATCATAGTATAATATTACCGTTATTATTATAATTATTATTATTACTACTATTGTTGTTGTCATTTTGCTATTTTTGCGACTAATATGATTTAGTTTTGTCTAATTATATATTTACTCACAATAATAAACCAAGGGGAGAAAAGAACTATATTATTTATGGTTTATTATTTTTAATTATCACGTGTTTCATTAACCAAACTATAAATATGGAA
Organism: Chenopodium quinoa; assembly: GCF_001683475.1. NCBI lineage: Eukaryota > Viridiplantae > Streptophyta > Magnoliopsida > Caryophyllales > Amaranthaceae > Chenopodium > Chenopodium quinoa. Next base: position 4,703,861 of record NW_018742309.1, on the reverse strand, counting down.
GAATTAAACATATGTGTTGTACATATGATTTATTATTCTAAACTAATTATCACGTAATTTGTTGTAGTTAAAATGGGAGATCTTATGAAAAGACGATTCAACATCCTAGATTTATCTGGAAATAAATTTTTGGAACGGAAAGTGGATGCCATGATGAATTTGAAAGCTCAAGGGTTGGAGCACACTGTTAAAGATAATAAAAGTCCCTCTGGTCAAGCAACTGATGCTAACACTTCTGCAATGACGGTTGTAAAACCTGTAACTAAACAAGAAAAGGCAAAAGCCTTAGTGTTACTAAGGCATCATTTACATGAAGACCTTAAAATTGAGTACATGATGGTTGAAGATCCCAGAGAATTATGGGATTGTCTTAATGAAAGATTTGGACACCACAAAAGGGTGCTCTTTCCTAAGTTATTATTTGACTGGACAAATTTACGGTTGCAGGATTTCAAATCTGTAATTGATTACAATTTAGCCATACATGAGATAGTATCTATATTGATCGGATTGCAAGAACAATATCGTGAAAGAGGTTTCAAAAAGTTTAATGAATTGATGAGTGTATTGCTTGTTGCTGAACAAAATAATAATCTTTTGTTGAAAAATCATAATCTTAGACCAACTTGGTCTTTGGCCACTCATGAAGCAAATGCAACAAATTCTTATCCACCCGAGACAAATGCTACACAAAGAGGTAGGTGGACGTGAAAATTACAATGGTTGTGGAAGAAGCCGTGGAAATTATCGCGGACGAAGCCGTGGACGTGGTAGAAATAATTTTCAAAGAAACAGTAATTTCAAAAATTTTGAAAAACAGAAGGGACAGTCATCTAGAAGCCAAAAACAAACTCCTTCAAAAGGAAAAGACACATGTTATAGATGTGGCATGGCAGGGCATTGGGGACGTACTTGCGTACATCCAAACATTTGGTAGATCTTTACCAGGCTTCTGTAAAAAGCAAAGGAAAAAATGTAGAAGCAAATTATGTTAATGAAGAAAATTCTCCTTGTCCTAGCCTTGATGTGTCTGATTATCATGGACAACGCTGAAATTGGAAATGATTTCATCTTTGGAGAAAATAACAATGCTTAGATTTCCCATCTACTAATATATATATATATATTATGTTTTAATGTAATTTCTTTTATGCACTGTATTTTAAATTTCTAGTCACGTACTTTTAATTTCTATCATCAATAAAAGTTTGTATGATATTATTCTAAACTAATCTCATATTTATTTTATGAAGATATGGATCTAACCGAAGCTAGTTCTGAATATCAATGTCTTTTGGACAGTGGAACAACACATACTATCATGAAGGATACAAAATATTTTTCACAACTAAAGTTGTTTCAAGCAAATGTAAACACTATTTCAAGGTCAGCTAAATTAATTTAAGGATCTGGAAAGGCTTGTATAGTGCTTCCAAATGGAACAAATTGATGATCAATAATGCTTTATATTTGAGTAAATCTCGAAGAAATCTCATAAGCTTTAAAGATGTACGCCAAAGTGGCTATCATTTGGAAACAATGACAACAGACCAAAACGAGTATTTATGCCTCACAGCAAAAAATATGGCAAGAAACACATTTATGAGAAATTGTCAGCATATTCTTCAGGGTTATATCATATAAACATACAACCTGTGGAAATCAGTATGATATCTAACTAGAAGTTAGATGACAAGCATTTGATTATTTTATGGCATGATTGTCTGGGGCATCCAACAACTGGGATGATGCAAAGGATTATAGCAAATTCAGTTGGACATTTAATAAGAAATTGTCAAAATGAAGTTCACATGTATAATTTCTTAGGACATCAATTATATGCATAAGCACAATAATAGGACAATCATGTGTGTATTTTATTGTAAATGTTTGGCTATATAATAAGAATTTACGTAGTAGCATACTACTACAATTTTCACCCATCTCCTTTTACTTCTTCTTTACTTCTCCTTTTACTGATCAAAAACTTTCTATCAGTTAAAATCTTTAACATTAACCCCTTTTATTTTATTTTTCTCACGATTTTTCTTGTTTTTATCCTATATCTCTCATTCTGCCTACCTCCTTCGCTTATTAATCACAATTAAAGCTTAAAGCAAATTATAATTTGGGTATAATGTTATTCAATAGCTTTGAAGATTATAATTTATTAGTTTTTTTTCAATATTATTATCTCCATTAATCAATCTAAAACGTAGCTCTTATTTATATTTCTAAGTATAAATTAATTGTTTTTGTTATCTTCAATCACTCCCTCTCATTAATTTAAAACCCTATTATGTATTCAATGGCTACAATAATTTGGTAGCTATTGCAACAAATTTAATCTAAACCCAAAAAAAATTTAAACATTGAATAAATATCATCAAAGAAAGATAATAAAATTAATTAGCACTTTTCATACCTTCGATCTTTCATGATACATACCTTTTTTTTTAATTTTAATTTATTCTTCAATCAATTTGGCTGGTTGAGGAGCAAAAGTTACAAGCCAAAGTTTTTTAATTGAAACAACGTACTACCTGATACGAATTATAGAGAGTGAAAGGACAGTTGGTGAAGTATAAAAAACTCTGAGTAGAAAATTGAACTGATTTGACATTTATAAGGTTATTGATCGATTTCATTCTGCGATTTGTTTTTTTGGGAACGATTTCATCATTGATTTCATTCTACAATCTAATCTCTAAATATAAATCATGCACTGATAGTTTGAAACCATGCTTAAACGTTATAGAAAATTGAGATATGCTCATTTAATTTATTCATCTTTCTTTTTTACTTTTTTATTTTTATTTTTTATTATTAGAAGTATTATTCTTACTTTGTAAGTTACATGATACATAATTAATAAAATTGAGTTTACAAGAATGAGTAAAAAAAAAAATATATATATATGGTGAGCACAAAGATTTGATCCTTAAACCACAAAATCAAATAATGCAGTTCACCATCTTAGCTAGAGTTAAACCATGTATAAAAAATGCAAAAATATTCTAATTAACTTTAATAGTGGTACATTGCAATACGTTGCTTTAGTGGTACATAGCGGTACACGTCGTTTATTGTAGAATTTTCGTGCAAACAAATACTTTTAGGGATATTCAACATCAATTAGGGCAAATAAGTTAACAAATATTTCTTGAATTACGTGAAATAATGTCTACATACTATTAATGAGAGTTTGTTTGAACTTTTTTAAACGGTAGGGATATAAAGGGAAAATGTTATTAAGTAAAATTATGCTAGATTAGTCACAAAATATCTATATAACTATTATATCAATTAATTTTTCTAATAAACAATAAAAGATAGGCATGTAATTCAAATTGATGCACTTATTCTGATACAGATGCAATATAACGTAAGTCATAGTACTTCCTTTGTTCCACAAAAATTTCCTCTCATTTACTGCAGCTTTACACATCAAAAATTAGGAATCCCCCACATAATGAAGAAGGCATCTTAATAATTATTTTTCTTACCTTTTTTACAAAATATATCAAAATTAATCAAATACACAATACAAGTTGGTATTTTTTTTATGGGATAGAGTATAATAAGAAAATTAGATTCTTAAAAAAAGACTAGCTAGTTAGTTTAGAATATTATAGTATTAAGTAATCAAAATAGAAAAATTTAAAGCAAAAGTAAAAAGAACAACCTAAAATGGCAAGTGAGAATAGATAATATATTATTTTAGAGTAGTTTTTTTTAAAAAAAGTTCATCATAATTTAACTACTTTAAGTAAACTTAAACGAAAGTATTTCATAAATTTTAAGGTATGTTCAATTCACTTATATGAACTTATCTTATCTTATTTTATCTCATTTAAACATATCTGAACTTACTAGACATCATTAAAACTTATTTTAATTGATTATATTATAGATTTGAGTAACTCTTATAAACCCTTATTAGAATATATTTTCCTTAAACTTATTCTATAGGAACCTTTTTTTTTTCTTCCTAGAATGGGCCCTTTGACTTAGTAAGTAGTATTAGTTTTTTTTAAAGGAAAGATAAAGGACCCTATTAACCTGGCACCTCTCACAATACCAATTAAGTCAATCCAACTCCCTAAGTCAACACTTGATCGTAGAGGGAGATGGTAACGCAATTCCCCTATTCTCAAGCAAATGTAGTTAGTGGGGTTTGAACTTGTAACCTTAAAGTCACAATGGGCCGCTATGATATCATCTATGAAAATTCTAATGAACGGTTGAGATTATTTGTTTTTTGATTGATTTTTAATTAGTAATTATAATTAAAAAAATATTTTTTAATAGTTATATATATTTTTTATTTCCAGAATTTCAAAAATATTAAAAAATAATTTTTGGAAGATAAAAATATATTTAAAAAAATTAAAAAAATATTTTTAATTAAAATTACTAATTAAAAATAAATCAAAAAATAAATAATCTCAACCGTCTAATTTAAAAAATTGTGATAGTAAAAAATCATAAAACTACATTAGAATCATCTTATTAACATCTAACACTTGAATATCAATTGTATGATGAAAGTATAAAATATGTTTCATCGTCTGAATAGATTCAATTTAAACTGTCAAAGATAATTTGTATTCAGGAGCAAGACTATGCCATGCATGCAAGTGTATCCAAATGCTTATGTAGTTATGTAAGTGTGTTTCATACTTTCATGAATGTCTCATATAAAAGCATGACCTTTTTTTCGTACTTGTACTTTTATTAAACCTTTTCATAAGTTGCCTTAATAATTTATTCCCCTTTATTAAGGGAATATAGAATGGATAGTTCCACTTGCATGCATGGGGTTTTGTGTCAGCATATAAGTATGTTATTTTATCTCAATGAGTGGATAAATTGATGATTGAGGAAATGAATCCAATTAGGTTTAACACCTTAATTGTAGACATGCGCATATTAAAGGAATTAGGATCAATCATTCTAGGCCAGAATCCAATTTCTAGATTGAGGCAATTGTTTGTGCCTACAATTAATGTAAGAGTAATAAATTACCCTAAACCCCTCAGTGTAACAACTCAAATTTTATGAGAAGTCTCACGACTCGGTTTCATATCTTCTTAGATGGTTTAAAATCATATATGGAGTTAACATGCCTACGCCCTACCTAATTTAGAGTTGACCCTAAATCATAGTTGTCTTTTCCCTCCGTATGATGATCTATTATTAATGGTTTACAAGTTTCTTTTAATACTTGTTGACAGCTCACTATTTTTTATCCCTTATAGTGTATATGATAGTATGTATTATGTCAGATCTAAATAATTACTTTGTATTGGCAAACACATTCACATATGCTAAGTTGTCTAACTCATTAATGCCTACATTTAGTAATTATTTTCATACTATAAAATAGGATATTTAGTTTGAAATCGAAATGTTTCAAACCAATTAAGATAACTCGATAGCAAAAACAATATAACTTGAAGTCTACTAAAACTCATAATAGTTTGACACAATTAAGATGGCCTAATAGCAAAAATAACCCAACCTGAAGCCTACCCAAACCCATAACAACCTGCCTCAATGTGTTTGAAACCTAAATTAGATAACCCGATCCAATCATGACACGAACCAAGTATAATCCAACAAGAGTATGCAAAAAAAAAAATTCTTCATTGACTTGGCCTGGTAATGTCTAGACCTAACCTAACCTGATCTATTAGGTCAAACTGACATGTTTCAACCCGTTTTGATTATTATCAATTTGTCGTGTTTTACTTGAAACCGATTTGATGAGTTTCCGGCCACTTAGTATATATATGGTCAAAATTTTATTTTCTTATAAACATTAATAAAATATTAAAAAAAATGTACAAAAAATTAATTAATATATTAAAACATGTTAGATTAGTCTCAACGTAAATTTTCATAACATCAAAATTTTGTTACTTTTATATATATATACAAAATCGAATATATTATTATCGGTTAAACTTGTGCATTGGAGATCGTATGAACTCAAAAATCCTCAGCATGACAGTTTGTTTAGAAGATGTTAAGCTATTAAAGAGTGAAGTAGATTGTTAAACCGTAAAAGTGATGAAAATAAAACTAAGAAAGATATCTTGAGCAGGAGATGGAATGGGCGGCCAAAGGAATGGGGTCCAGTGAAAGTCACGCCTGCCTACGCTACTGAACAGTCCAAAAATTACCCCTTTTAAAATAGAGGTGGCAATAACTACAAAGTCAAACAATCAACTTATATTCAATACCAACTTGCAACATCGTTTTAATATAAGTAGGTGATTATCATCACTATATCCCCCACTCTTTGATTTCACCCAAAAAAAATAAAAAACAAATAAAGGGAAAAACAAAAAAAAACCGAGTATAATATGTTGTTGTTGGATAAATTACAAATTTTACTTTCATTAGGCAATTTTTACTTTGTATAATTTCACAAATTGATAATTGGTTAAAATAGTGTCTTAACATGTTTTTCGTTATAAGTCGGATTTGGACTTATAATATATCGTTGGAAAACTCTTTTCAAGCCCTATCCAACTATTCAATATTTAGACCAGGATCATGAAATGGATGATTTTAAGGACATGAAATTAATGATTTTCGATTTAAAGGCACGAAATGAATGATTTTGGATTAAAACATTTTGGGAAAGGTTAGAAATGGTTAGGGCTAAAGGTAAATTCACGAGACTCTTCAACACTTCACCTAACCTGATAATCAAAGATGTGAAAGGTACTCATCATTGGGTTTGGTTTTTTTGGGGAGACACAATCAGGTGTCTACAGAAGCCCTCACTTTGACTGAGTTCAGTGGAACATAAGTTTCAAAAACAAAAGTCAAAGTAGATCGATAGGGACGGAGAATGATTTAGAAAGTTCGGAGATCCTAAATCACTCTTTTTAACACCGATACCTGTAGAAAAGTGTCAGTTCTACAGATAAAAGAGTTAAGGGGAAAGAAACACGTATCTAACACTAGTGCATGACAAAAAACACGTTTGGTAGTTTTCTGCGCCTCGAGAATCCACTGGATGATAATTTTCCACGCCTCAGGAATTATATCGTGAATTACTATGGCTCAAGCGATTCATTGGATGATGCTATTCCACGCCTCGGGAGGACTGATATGAGATAGATACCATGCCTCGGGAATCTTATCGTGAATCACTACGCTTCGAGAGACTCACAAATGAAAGGTGACAAGTTTCTGCGCCTCGGGCAACATGTCGTAGTCTCCTACGCCTCGAGTAGCCTACTGAATGATGATTTTCCACTCTTTGGGAAGATTGATATATATAAGATAGTTTCCACACCTAAGGAACCCTATCGTAAGCTCCTACGCCTCGAGTAGCTCACAAGTGAAATTCCATATTCCGAGAATAACATAAGTATCCATGCCTTGGGACACAATCGTCGATTTCTACGTCTTGAGAAGTGTGTAACGATCAACAATTTTCCAAGCCTCGGGATCGGAAAAACTGGTCCAATAATAAAAACTACACGTCTCTACGCCTCGAGAAACCTGCAACGCGAATTGTCCACGCCTTGGGACATAATCAATTTTGTTGAATCTAAGTTGTTTTATTTGACAACCTCCTCATTCTCAGGGAGCGCTATCGAAGATCAACTACGCCTCGAGCAGTCTTCTCAAATTAAAGTGACAATCTCCACATCTTAGGGAATATTGTCAAAGACCACTACGCCTTGAGTCATCTTCTCAATTCTTCTCGTCTTCACGCCTTGGAATTGATAGTTTCTTGCGCCTTGGAAAACCTACCGTAAAACCTTACTCTTCAAGATTCTACCAAGCTTAGATTAATTTCAGTAGAAATCTTCCATCTAGGAAATTTGTGATTATGATCAATCACTGCTCAATCAATGTACTCCACCAACGCTTAGGTGTACCGAAATGTGCTCAACCGATGCTTAGGTGTTACTCAAATGTACTTAGCCAATGCTTAGGTGTACTTAATCAATAAATAAGACGATCGTCATCAGGTCGATCATCAATCAAAATCGTAATTGGGCTGATCAAATCAATCAAATATTTTCAATTGCTCATCGTGAGGCTCAAAGACTCAAATGTATATCAAGATTATCAAAGGAGTAAACGTGAACCACTAAGTCAAATTATGGGACCCACAAAAGCTTACGCAAGCAGAATCAGATTTATCGCGCGGCGACAGGTTTGTCACACCGTGACAATTCTTTCGCGTCGCAATAAATTCGCATTTCGCTAATTTAAATTATTTTTCTTCTCCATTTTGCTGTTCGCCATTTTTGTTCGTCATTTGCTCGGAAGTTTGAATCGGTCGTTCTCCCTCGTTTCTCAACCAAATTTGCTCAAATTTGTCTCAAATCGTTGCATTTTCACTCCACTTTACCGATCTATGTAAGTTTTGCTTAACTTCTTCTTGCTTTGGGTGAATTTCATGTGTTTTATTTGCGAATTTCCGGAAAATCCAAAAATGTTTATGTTCTAGGCTCAATTTTTGTTAAATTTCTTGCAATGAAATTACTTGTATGTGTTTTTATGTTGCTTTGTGAACGTTTTGAGACTAGAATTTCTTGATTTGGTGAAGAAACGAGCATTTTTCCATTGTTGAACACTCTAGGTTCATGAGTACAATGTGACTTGTTCTTCATGATTTTGCTTGCTCTTTGTGCTTAATTTGTTGCAATATTTGTCATAAACTTGCAATAAATTGTTTTGGTGTTCAAATTTTTCGTTGTTGTGCGAATCAAAATCATGCTCTGTTTTTGAATTTTTGTACTCTGTTTTTGACGAACATAGTATCATACGGTTAGACGAACTTTGATTTACTGTTTTAATGTCCACAATAAATAGTATGGCTCGACGTCGAGGCTCGGGTTCACGTTCCCGCTCGTCTCACCGAGAGGACGATCACGTAGGAGATGGAGACGACGCCTCTACTAGCCGGACATGGTCTCTCCTTGAGTGGGATGAGCACACCGTGCCTTTTCAGCCGGTTTTCCATATCTCCCAGCGCGTTTTGCTGTGATTTATTGAGGAGCATGTACGTTGCCATGGTTCAGGCAACGATACCATTTTGTCCGTCTACCGTCAGCACATTGCCGAGAATGAGGCCGTGAAGGTGCTTTGGGAGTCTTGTGGATTGACTCCCCTTCTCCAAGTCGCTGTGGCTTTCTAGTCTTTTCGAGAAAGTCGGTTCATCGTTCGTGGTGTCCTAGAGTTCTTTTGGGACACTACGAACACGTTCCATTTTCCATGGCGTGAGATGACTATCACCCCTCTCGATTTCTCTGCCATTAGTGGACTCGAGTTTCGATCGACTCCACTTCCTGCGGACGACCTTTATACTTTGGCTTCTCCAGAGACCGTAGAGCTACTGGGTCCTATTGCATACAGGGCCGCTACTGAGGCTAAAGATAAGGTCTCGACCAAGAGGACGATTCGCACTCGACTTCTGGTAGAGGCTTTTGATGATGATGCGATAACCCCGGAGCAGCGGGTTCATATTTTTGTTGTTCTTCTCCTGTCGGGGACCTTTTCTCCTAATAGGGGGAGCCGTGCTTTGTTGTGTTATCTCTCTGCGTTGCGCGACCTCTAGCGAGTCGGCACGTATTTTTGGGCCAACATTGGTTACGCTGACCTACTCTTGGGACTGTGGTCGGCATGTCGCCAGCGACATTGCAGGACAGAGATCGTTGTCTCCGGCCTTTGGAAGGTCGTAGAAGTATATCTTCCTCTAATGTAATGATTTCAAGTTATGTCTCGACCTTTTATAGGTTCTCAGATTTTTGACTTTTTAATTTGCAGGTTTGGCTCTACGAGTACATCCCTTCCCTGGCTCCGGCGAGGCCTCCGGCTAGAGGGCTCCCGATAGCTGCCAGCTGGCATGACCGTCGAGCTGGTCTGTCTTTTGCAGTTGTTGTTAGGGCTGTTATTCTTGACGTAAGGATACTCCTATGTTCTTATTTCTTTCGGTTTTCATGGACGAGTTTCTGATTTATACCTTTTGTTGCATCGTCCTGAGGTTTGATATCGCCTAGCATTTTTAGTATACGTCCAAGAGGCGCTTTTTCTAGGGTACCTACGAGGTAGTATGGTACCTAAGCGAGAGAGTGGCCATCCAACACTCTTTAGCCGTTCCTCTAGTCCCCGTGGATCCTCCTGCTCAGATGATGAGCCAGGAGAGACTCCGGGTGCATGCTGTTGATGGTATCATCGGCGAGGACTGACAGAGGCACGTGTACTCGGATCGTTCTTACGCAGAGGAATTACTCCCTGGACTAGCTCATCCACCTTATCGTGAGGAGGTTTGTGAATCTTGATTAGCCACTTTATCTTTTTGTAGCCCCCAATAGTGTTTAATCGTCGGTTTGTTTTGTAGGAGCTAGAGGAGCCTAAGGAGTTCGAGCCCCCACGCATGTCTATTCGTTGCCAGAGGGTTCATGGACTTATCGAGGAGACGATCCCTCTAGCCCCCGAGGAGTGACGTTGGTGGAGCGGTCTATCCCTCACTCTCAAACCTGGGTGAGTTTTCGCTTCTTCTTTTGTTCGGTGCATATATCATCTTGTTTTCTAATCTTGTCTGATTTTTGCAGTTCTCTCGCGAGGTGATGATGCGGATGGCCGTTACTGTCGACGCCTTTCGTTACCAGCTGGAGAGGTGGAGCCACCGAGCGTCGTGTCGACATATGGACGATGTTGCACCGGTATGTCATTATGCATTTCTGTATTATTTATCTCGTTTGATTTTGTTAATGACTAACTAGCATCTCTTTGTTTTTTTTCCTCCTGGTCCTCGGCCACGTACTCGTTCGAGGCTAGAGGGTTCGAGAGAGGCGAGAGCGAGGCGTCGGCGTACCTCGTTGGAGACCCCAGGCAGGCGGGAGGCGCCTGGCCGGGCAGAGGATGATGACGGTGACAGTTCTTTGTCAACGGAGGTGGTCCCACCTAGTTTCGGTACTCCAGTGGTACTACCTCACGTGGTCCCATACGCGTTTACGGCCGGTCCGTCATCTCAGTTTGGTGGTGGGACGTACGAGGTTGGCTCATCGTCGTAGCAGCCTGTGCCTTCTCCCTTTGCTGGTGGGAGTTTTCTGCAGTACGATCCTTATGGGGGTACCTATTGGACGGGTCCTACACTCGTGATTCCCACGACGGGTGGTGTTGACTTTGGTCAGGCGTTGACCTCGCGGTCTTTATTTTTCTATGACACGATGTGTATTCCTTGAGAGCCACGTCCTCCGGCACCCTAGTTATTCCTGCATCATTTTCTTTTTGACTATTTTTGGACTTTGCTTGTTATATACATTTATTGACTCTTATGTAAATAAATTAGACTCGTGTATATACTAGAATTTATTTATTTATGTGCTCTTTTAGTCTTTTTTTCATATTTTACAACTATTTATGTGCATGTGTGTGTGTGATTTTGCGCAAAAATTCCATCATTTTTATTATCATTGGAAGGAATTCGAGTTTCTCCCCCATAAAGAATAAATGAAAGAAGAAAATGAGGTAAAAATAAATTTAGAGTTAATTAACTTGAGGTTCTTAAAAAGAGATTCCCTAATCGATTAGGATTAAATTAAAAGGTTGGATCATCATGGGAAGAGGTGAATAACTTAAGATAAGGTGGGAAAAGGTGAAAAGAATTGGATAAAATCCGTAAAAATCAAAGTACAAATTCGAGTCAAAATCAAATTAGTGGAATAATCAAGGCGCGTTAGTTGTCACGGACGTCAGGTTTTATCGCGACACGAAAGGCTTGTCACGGCGCAATGACTTTGCTGCGGTGCGATAGCTCTATCGCAGTGCGATGGATCTGGGAAATTCCAATCCGAATAAATTCGATTTCTGCTTCATTTTTGTTTATAAAAAGCCCCCAAATACTCCATATTCTGCATAATTCGAGTCATTAGCTTTCTAAATTCTTCTAAGGGTGTGGAGAAGACAAAAATAAAAGACCGCTTAGGTAACAAGAAGGTTCCTCGTAAAGATCGTCTAGGTTTAAAATTTGAATCCAAGACTCCTATCATGCCTAAGAAGAAAAGTGTTGCGGAGGGTAAAGGGAAAAGGAAGGCTAATCCTATACAAAAGGAAAAGAAGGCTTGGGTTGAGAAAAAGGTGGGGGTCTTTGCTAAAGGGAAATTTTTTTCTAAGGTCTCGGTTCGATCATCTAATGGTTCCCTATTGGTAAAGGAGTTAGAGGATGAAGAAGACTTAGACAAGAATTAGAAAAGGGCTCGAAAGGAGAAGACAAATTAGAGCCTTGCTTTGCTTTTAATTTTATTAGACAATTTTTAAATTCCAAGTTAATTTTAATTTCAAGCTTTTAAATCATCAGTAATGTAATTTTAATTTTAATTTAATTATTAATGCAATTTTAGCTTTCAATAAAATTAACTTTTTATTTCTTATATCCTTTATTAAAAAATAATTTTCAGTAATGAAAACTACTTGAGTAATTTGGAAAATAATCCGAGTACGGAAGTCGAAAAATTTTCAAAATAATTTAAAATTGTCGCAATTAATTGTAGTCTGCCTTCGGAGAAAAGATAACTTTGCCGCAACGCGATGGGATTATCGTGGCGCGATAAAACTGACGCAGCGCGACGATCCTGTCTCGGCGTGTTGAATTCTGTTTGTTACAATTTTCTTGATTTTTGTGATTCTAAGTTGATGTTTTGTGAAAAAGGGCGGGGTTTTGAAAAATTAAAGTGGCCGTACCCCATAAAAGGGTTGCCTATTTATCCTTGTTAAGGAATTAGGCCAAACGAAGCTCTGTTGAGTATGGAACTCAGTTACATTATGAGTAGAACTTCTTGAGTTGGTCAAGATTTGTCATGTTCGAGAATTCATCACCATCAATCTCTGTTAGCTTAGTTGCGCCTCCAGATAGGATAGTTTTAACAATGTATGGTCCAGACCAATTATGCCTAAACTTGCCTCTTGGATCTAGAACATTCTTTCTAACTGCTTTTAACACCAAGTCTCCTTCCTTGATGTTTCTTGTCTTGACCTTTTTGTTGAAGTTTCTAGCCATGCGAGTTTGATAACATTGGACACTATGTAAGGCTTCTAGTCGTTTTTCGTCGAGTAGAATTAGATCTTCATATTGTGCCCTAGTCCATTCAACTTAACCAAGCTTACTTTCCAATACTATATGCAAGGAAGGTATTTTTTGTTCTACAGGTTGTACGGCGTCCATTCCATGGACTAGGGAGAATGACGTAGTTCATGTGGATGAGCGGATTGACGTGCGATAAACCCAAAGAGCAAAGTGGAGTTTTCCAGGCCAATCCTTGTAACTTTCTGTCATCTCTTCAATGATGTTCTTTAGATTTTTATTGGCTGCTTCCACTACACCATTTGCTTGTGGTCTATATGGAGAAGAGTGATGATGTTGAATACCATACTTTTTAAGTAGGTCTTCACATTCCGCTTGAAAGTAAGTACCTTTATCACTTATCATTTCATGTGGGACTCCATATCTACATATGATGTTCCTTTCAATAAAGAGTGCCACATGTTTTGCGGTGAGTTTTTCATATGACGCTAATTCAATCCATTTGGTGAAATAATCAATGACAACGAGGATGTATTCATGACCTCCTATTCCAGGGGGAGTGATTTTTCTAATGATGTCTATTCCCCAAGTTGAGAATGGGCATGGAGATGTGTAAGTGTAAAGGAGCGATGGTGAAAAATGTTGCAAATTGGTGTATATTTGGCATTTTGCACTTCTCTTTACATATTGATGGCAATCTCTATGCATGGTAGTCTAGTAGTAGCCTTGGCGCATGACTTTCTGGACTAACATCTTACCATTCATGTATGTTCCACAAGCTTCTTCATGGATGATTCTCATTTCTCTTTGAGCTTCCTTTTTGCCTACGCATAGGAGAGCTCTGCCTTTAGGTACCCTTTTATGAAGTTCATCATTTATGAGTACAAATTGGGAGGCTAAGAGTTTTAAAGCGCGCTTTGCTCTTTTGTCAGCATTAGGTGGATATTCCCCTTTGGTGACATAATTGAGGATGTCTATATACCATGGTTCTTCTTCCTCTTCTTGGATTTCTTCTTCATCCTCAATATCTTGAATATAAGCAGGCTTATGCTTTTTCTATATTGTTAAAGGCATTTTCTCAATTTCCTTAGGAATCCTAACCATCAAGGCTACTCTTGCTAAGGCATCAGCAAATTAGTTTTCTTCTCTTGGTAGATATGTGCATTCTACCTTTTCAAGTTGATTAGTGAAGGTTTTTAAATAGGTTTGGTATGGAGCTAATCTTTCACTCCTCATCTTCCATCTTTTGGTAATCTGATTGATGATAAGAGATGAATCTCCGAATATATGAAGTTTCTTGACTCCTAATGCTAAGGCTGTTTCAAGGCCTACCACACATACTTCATACTCCGCAGCATTGTTGGTAACGTCGAATTCAAGCATTATTGAGATTGGGACATGTTCTTCTTTAGGTGATACTACTACGTCACATCCTTTTTGGTTGGATACGCCATCGAAGTATAATGTCCAAGTATCATCCTCAGTGGCCATTAACTCTTTATCGAGAAAGTCATTCTCTTGTGCTGGTGTAGAGTCCTTAATTGGAATGTCTGCCAAGAAATCAAAGAATGCGGATCCCTTGATAGCCTTTTAGGGCATGAACCTTAGGTCGAATTGAGCTAATTTCACTATCCATCTTGATATTCGTCCATTAAGTGTGGATTTCTCAAAAGATAATTGAGAGGATCCATCTGAGATACCATATGGACCGTATGAATGAGAATCTAGTGTCTTAACTTAGTTGTGGCCCACACGAGTGCGATAACTTTTCGAGTTGTGTGTAGAGAACTTCATACTCAAGCATCTTTTTACTTAAATAATAGTGGCATTCTTTCCTTCTACCTCTTGTTCGAGCATAGCCTTCATTGTTAAGTATAGGCGAAGAGAAATGCCAGGTAGTGTTGGTGCTAGTACAAGATGATTTGCAAGGTAGGCTTTGATTTTATCAAATGCTTCTTGACATTCATTGTCCCATACTACTGGCACATTTTTTTTAAGTTTCTTGAATATTGGTTCACATATCATGGTGAGCTTTGATATGAACCTACTTATATATTGCAACCGGCCAATAAATCCTCGAATTTGTTTCTCGGTTTTGGTCGGTGGCATGGACATGATTGCTTTGGTCTTAGTGGGATCTATCTTAATTCCTCTAGAACTAATAATGACATAGCCTAGAAGCTTTCCTGAAGTAACCCTGAATGCACACTTAGTGGGATTTTGCCTCATGTTATATTTTCGAAGCCTTTCGAAGAATTTTCTCAAGGCTACTTAGTGGCCAGGGCGATATTTGGATTTCATAATCATATCGTCCAAGCACACCTCGACTTCTTTGTGCATGATGTCATGGAGTAAGGGAGTCGTTGCTCTTTGGTATGTGGCACCCTTGTTTTTCAACCCGAATGGCATTACCGTGTAGCAGTAAGTGCTCCATGGTGTTATGAAGGTTGTCTTCTCCATGTCTTCTTCCGCCATGAGAATTTGATTGTAACCCGCGTACCCATCCATAAATAAGAAAAGTGCATGATTGGATGTATTATCTACTAGAATATCGATGTGTGGTAGAGGGAAATCGTCCTCTGGACTAGCCTTGTTGAGATCCCTGTAGTCGACACACATTCTTACTCTACTATCCTTCTTGGGAACTGGTACCATGTTCAAAACCCATTCTAAATACTTGGATACCTTGATAAAACCCGCATTTATTTGTTTTTGAACTTCTTTTATCTTAAGTGCTACGTCGGGTTTCATTTGACGTAACTTTTGTTTTACAAGATTCATTCGCGGAATTAGTGGTATAGTGTGTAGAGCGATTTCTCTGTTTATACATGGCATAATATAACCTAGAAAAGACATCGATGAGTTCTTTAAGTAGATTTATTAGTTCAGTTCTTTCTTCTTGATTTAGAGTTAAGCCAATTTTAACTTCTCTTTTAATGGTGGGATCTTTAGAGATATTAACTGTTTCAGTTTCTTCAATTACCGCCATTTTATTCTCAAGTGCTTCCATTGCTCATATTATTTCTTTGTCATTTTCATTATTAGCGAAGCAATGCTCGTCATCTTGGGTAAGGAATAACACGAGGAGTAAGCGGAAGAATTCATGTTATTAAACTCTTAAATCATTATATCGAAAAGAGAAGGGTCCATTGGGACCTAGCTACTAACTATTCTAGGGGTAGGTTCTAAACTAGGTGAGACAGTAAGGGGTGCAACTACAAGAGATTTAGAAGACTCGACAATAGAAGACTCTGAAGGAGACTCGAACTCAGACTCGGACTCTGACACATGCGACTCAGACTCATCAAACATAGGTCCTTCTCCCGTGGTTATGGATATCTTCCTTCCACTTGGTGTAGTCACCTTCACAGTCTTGCACCGTCCCTTGAGTAGTCCTTTTGCCGGGGTAATGAGCTTGGAGGGGTCAAAGTTTTCACTTTGTAGCACGGTTTGTATAAGCGCGGAGTTGTCGTTGACACACTAAGGCTCATTTTTCTCATACCCAAATAGGAGACGCATGAGTTAAAGTTAAAACATGGAGGTGTTCGTTCCTTGTATATAGGAACCGCAATCTCGTGTAGAAAGTTGCAATCTAGAAAGATTTCAAACCCAGGCTGGCATATCCCATTCCTGACAAGTGGTTCAAGAAATTCGTAGCATGGATAATCTTCTCCCTCTTATATGAATTGTCCATTTAGAGTGAGTGGGTATGATTCCATTAGCATTGCATCTTTCTGGGTGGGAGCTCTTCTTCGTGCATTAGACTTTTCCTGGGCTCTCTTAAGGTCCTCTGGAGTTAGTTCGAAATCAAGTCCAAAAGTATCCATTTTAGGGAGGCCAGGTAGTCCTATTTGTTTAGCTATTCCTTTCTTCTTTCCTAAAGTCATTCCAGGAAAGTGCCCTGGTCTTTTAAGGATATCGTTGACCACGAGATTTTAGTGGGGGTTATAGTCAAGAAGGGTTTTTTCATCTTTTTTGATAAAAGAGACCTCTTTGGCAGTAAAGCACCATAAATCTTCGTCTTTCTCATCGTGCTCCACATTAATGATTGATTTATCAACCACTTTGATTCTCATGGAGGAAGCATCAATAGTGACAGGAATTCCTCCAACTATAGCCTTAACTTGTTGGTGAAGAGATGAAGGGACGACCTTAAGGTCGTGATGCCAAGGGCGTCCCAACAATAGGCTAAGTGAAGCCTTGATATCTACCACTTGAAAAGTACTACTATGTTCAATGACTCCTGCGGTGACATTCATAGTAATGGTTCCAAGGGCTTGGCGACGAGTATTGTCATAGGCCCTTATGCCTTGTGTGGATGTAGATAAGTCTTCGTCCTTTATTCCCAACATTCTTCCAGTATGGAGTGGGCACACATTAATTACTGAACCATTGTCTACAAAGGTCATGGGCACATTCATTCTTTTACACACTACCGTGAGGTTCAAGGCTTTATTTTGTTTATCACCTTCCAGGGGTAAATCCTTGTTAAAAAAGGTGATCAAGTTTTTAGGACTAGGGAGGTCACTTGTAAGGAAGTTGGCCAACCCTTCTGGAGTAGTGTCGGAATCTACCCTAACTTTTGCTAGAGCATCCATTACTGCAACTCTATGTTCATGAGATGAAGCTAGAAGTTTCCAAACATTCATCTAAAGCTTAGTCTTTTTGAGTTGCTTGACAATGTCATTCTCTTCTATAATGGGTGTTGGAACTTGTTGAGTTGTAGGTATATGTACAGTTGTGACTGGTAGTTGCACTTTTCCAGACCTTGTAATCACAGTGATTGGGGAGTCCTCATCCTCGTCCCAAATGTCATTATTATCTTCAACGGGGTAAAGAGCAGCAAATGGTGGTTCCTCCATGTCTTTGAGGTACTCATCTTCATCATCACTGTCCTAAATCCCATTAACAATGGTATCATTGGGAGTGGGGATAATACTTTCTTCTTTTGGGGTGTTCTTCTTTCTTAGGACGAATAGTTCCTCATTATCTTTGGGTCCTTGAACATAGTCCTTGAATCTGAAACAACTATCAATTGTGTGACCTCCAGATTGATGATATTTGTAGTATAATTTGTCTATTCTTTTAAGGGATTCGAATGGCTTTGGCTCAAGAGGCTTGACCATACCCCTTTCGAGGAGCATGTCAAAGGCTCTTTCATAGGTGGTGCCTATAGGCGTGTAAGCCCTTTTATTCCTTCTCACTTGTGGCTCAACAACGCTGAAAGTAAATGGTTTTCTTCCAACGATGTTTGATTTATGAGAAGAAGAGGGGTTACACTTCTTTTTGGGGACATGCTTATTTTATTTTTTATTTACCTCCCCATAAAGAACTTGAAGTTCAAGAATTAATTATTGAAGAGCATCAACGAGGCTATTTATATTAGCATTGATAGGATTTTAGGAAGGACTAACAATGTCTTTATTGGTGGTCTCTTCTTGAAAATCCGTCACGGCATCGAAGAAAATCTCCTCTTCTTCTTTGATGGCATAAATTTTTTCCATAGGAGGATCTTCAACTGGCTTAATAAGGAGTGACGAATCTATTGGAACTTGTTCATCAAAAATAGCCAAAGAATCAGAAAGTGGAGAAGTGTTGATGCTTGGCTTTTTACTGGCAAGAGGCACTGGAAGTTTGTTGTTATCAATCAAGTGTTGGATAGCTTCCTTTAACTTCCAACAACTTTCAGTAGTGTGGCACCTACCTTGATGGTATTTATAGTGTGCATTTGGATTCCAATTTGGCGACCTCTTTTCACGTGTAGGATCTTGAATGGGTCTAATGGGAGTGATGAGTCCCTTGGCATGAAGACGATCAAAGGTAGTATCATAGCTCATCCTAATAGGGGTGAACTCTCTTCTAAATTGCTTTCTTTGCCCTTGGTTATTCATGGCTAGGACATCATTAAATTAAAGGTACTAACATTGTTACTAGAGTGGGTGTTTTTGGAAGAAGAAGGATTATCGTTCTTCTTTCCTTTCCAGCCATTGTTGTCACTATTGTTAGTAGCTTTCTGTTTTGTAAAATCATCCTTAATTTCAATGCCTATGTTATAAACAGCTTTGAAAGTACTTAAATTGCATTAATATTTCAAATGCTTTTGGTATTTTTCTTAGAGGTTCTTAATGAACATCCTTACAGATTCTTTCTCACTTGGAACTTCAATCATCCTAGCAGAAGTTTCCTTCCACTTATTGTAAAAAGAAGTGAAACTTTCATTCTCTTTTTTGTTTAAGCATTTCAAGTTCCCTATGATCGGTTTCTACTTGAATATTGCATTTGTATCTATCAATGAAAGCATGTGTAATAGAATGCCAAGTAGCGATCTTCTCAATGTCTATGGAGAAGAACCATTGTTGGCATACTGGCTCGAGAGAAAGCAAGAAAAGTGAGAGGAAAATCTTCTTGTCAATCTCCTTAATCTCCATGATTGTCTTAAAGGCCCTCAAGTGGAAGTAAGGGTTGTTAGTAGCTTTGAATTTAGGAATGACATTGGCAGAGAACTTCTGCGGAAGAAGTTCCATATCCACTGTGACTCCTTTAGAACTTATACCAAAATACTTGTATTCATTAGAGATTTGACTCAAGCTATCCTCCATGCACTTGATGGTTTCATTGGGTACTTGCTTGATAGGGTCTTTGACTCGAGTGGTGAGTCCCTTGAGCATCTCGACAAGTCCATTCACAATTTCTTGAAGCTTCTCGAATTCTTCTTAACTGGCAATTATTACGAACTTTCTTCTCTATCGAATTGGCTTAACAAAGAGTAGTACTTGAACGAAAGTGTTGTCCTTGATTAAACGCCCTTCTCTCCTTGACCAAGCGCTGTAAAATTAAACCATTGACTCTTTTAATGACTTGACTCAAATTGACTCGTATTTTTTTCAGGGTTTTTCAAAGCTATGCCCCCGTGGTTTTTGAGTTTCTAAGGTGTGCCCATGCTTTTTCAAAATTACAAGATGTACCCTCCAACTTAAGGTGTTTATTCAACCGTACCCTATAACGTTAATCCAATGTTAGTAGTTGTGTTAACGGTTTATTACCACACTTTGGAGAGAAATTTCACGCCCAAATTGGGTTAGAGTTATATAAGTAGGCTAACATTTAGCATTTTTTCCAAATTTTCTCATCTATTTACTCTTCTTTCTTCTAAAAGCAACCATTGATATGTCAAGCTCTCGGTGTATTTCTTATTTTTTTTTCTCATCCGCTTCTTATTACTTCCTATTTATTTACAATTGTTAACGTCGAGTTTACGTTAGAGGGTACGGTTGATTAAAAAAATTAAGTTGGAGGGAACAACTTGTAATTTTGAAAAAGTATGGGAACACCTTAGAAATTCAACAACCTTGAGGGCATAGCTTAGAAAAACCCTTTTTTTTATTAGGTTGAAAAAGCAAATAATCAAAAAATTGGTGCATATTTTGGGAATCAAGTATAGGGATCAAGTTTTTAAGCAACTTGGTTTATGTTGGGAGGATAATATCCAACTTACCACCCTAAAAAAAATGATGGAAAAATGCACACAAGACTCTAGACATGGTCATGGTGAAAGACATATACAAAGTGTGTGCTAAGACAGTGACATGTTCAAGACTCGTCTGATGACCATGGGACTAAATATGTGATTACACTCAAGCAAAGACTAAGTTAAGACCTCATTTATACATTAATCCGGTTAATTATGAAAAAAAAGACTTGACACAAAGACTCGGAAAGAAAAGACGAAACCATCGCGTAGCGTGACAAGGTTGTCGCGAAGCGGTAAACCTGGCGTTCTATGGCACAAATTAAATTTCCGCACCAATTAATGGAACGTCAATATAACTTGTTTTCGGTCATCCTTTCGAAGGTATAAGCCTATAGTCTTGCTAAATCAAATATATTTAAACATTATAAGTTCAAATTAATTAACCAAATAATTAAGCAAAGTCCTTTTATAGTCCTTGGTTAGTTGATTAAGACTTTATTTACAAAACAAGTCAACACAAGAGGTTAGTTTAATCACAAGTAAGATATGCACAAGTAAGGAATGCACAAGTAGTAAAATAGTCACAACATGATGCAATGACTTTGCAACCTAACCATAGCTCTAGTTCTCTAAAGGTCGAGAATTATGGTGTCCAAAAAGGGTCCATGGTCATGAGTCCGGATACATCGTGCGGAAGCCTTACCTTCGGAAGGGTTGACACGATTGATGGGACCCCAAAAGCTAAGTTAGACTTGCTTCTATGGTTTGGTGAATTCACAATCTCGGATGCACCCATCGTTGCACAGAGCGTTTGTTAGGGTGGATGGAGCGTGAATTCCCAGGGGCTAAGACCATATGTAGAACACATATGGGTTCAGAAATTTCAGATAAACTAAATCAAGAAGTAGAATTGTCGAGACAGTACTAGAACCGGGCAAAACAAGAAGATAGACTCCAGGCGCAAAGTCGCAAGAACTTTGCGCGATAAGGCGCTCTATCGCGCCGCAATAAAGTTGTCGTCCGGCAATAAACTTTGCCGTCTCGCGACAGTTCCAACGCGTCGCGACAGTTTTCTATGTTCTACAATTTTTTCTGA
This sequence comes from Chenopodium quinoa, assembly GCF_001683475.1. Lineage (NCBI taxonomy): Eukaryota > Viridiplantae > Streptophyta > Magnoliopsida > Caryophyllales > Amaranthaceae > Chenopodium > Chenopodium quinoa. The sequence continues at coordinate 4,682,231 of NW_018742309.1, read as the reverse complement.
TTTTCGTAGTATCTTTTCGATTTTAGTTGTGAAAGATATTTTCAACTTTTCCTACGTGTAAAAATCCTATGTTTTTGACGCATTACAGATGGTCTTTCCAATGCGGACCTTTTTATGCTTATGCCACAACGTTAAGCAAAATTACGCACATAAATATCTAGAATCTTTCAAGTTTCATCCACTCATTCTAAAGTCAATTGTTAAAATAAATTTTAGGAATCAAAATTAGAAATCCTCCCCAGCGGAGTCGCCAAAAACTGTAGGGAATTTTTCAAACTCAACTTTGAGCCCCAATGTGATCATGCATTTAAGCATGGTGGCGTCCAAAGGGAAGGAAGCTAGAGATAAAAGAGTTGCAAACAAGTTTTAGGAACTTCTAAAACGTTAACGGGTCTGAAGTTTACGCCCCATTCACGATCACGATGATCGCTAACTCCATAGTGGTCCGGAACCATGGTTGGATATTCCGGGAAGATGGTACGAATCTAACCTAAAAGAGATTGAATCCGCCCTAAATCGGCCTCTACTTAATTCTTATGATATTCATGTGCGCTTTTCGATCAACATACATTCATCAAATTAATCCTAAGCATATTTAATCTACGTTGATTGATTATTAATGCACAAATAAATATATTATTGGCGATCACTTGAGTTAAAATCATATTAACTTAAATCAAATTATTAATTATCTTATTAGGCATGATTTATAGTACAAATTCCCTTTAAACCTACAAAAAGGGGCGTGATCAAGCAATAACAATAATATCATGAATAATCAAGCAATGTATAATTGACACAACAATCATCATCATAATAATATCAAATCATCAAAACAGCAAGATCCTAGGTATGATACTAAACGGATTAATAACAAATCCTAACATGTCATTAGCAATAAAGATCAAAACTTTATCCTAAACATGATACTAGAAACAATATATTAGAAATATTAGTTAAAACCCTAAACATGATACTAGGAATCAAAGCAATATCCTAACATGATACTAGAAATCATAAAAGCATCCTAACATGATACTAGGAATTAACATAAGATTATAAGCATGATTTCTATATCAAAGGATTAATTAAGTAATCGAATTACACACTTTGAAGCCTCATATCTCTTTCTATCAAAAAAATACACACGTTAGTGAACTTCAAGAAAAATCAAATAAAATAAATATATCAAATAATAATCGAGATATAAATTTGGAACCAAACCCCCAGCACTATCTAAAAGGAATGGTGTCCTTCGAACAAGTGTATTATTCTGATAAAGGGTTCAAAATTAATTAGAAAGCTAATTATTCCATGACGTCCAGTGATCAGAATGCCTAGCTGGAGGCCTAGTCAGTAATATTAATGAATAATTAATGTAACAGCTTAATCTTGACTGAACACTCCGGGTCACACCCAATCGCGTAACCGAACTAAAGCGACAAATTAACCCGAAGAATTAAATGAGTCGATAGAGATTTTACGAACAAAAACGTCGGATTCCGAGCTTAAAGCATTGAATACGAGCGTCGTAAGTTGAGTTGAATTAAGGAAGCAACGAGGCGGAAAAATAAGCCACACCAAGTCACAACGTGTAGCCCTCGCCTCAGAATGGCCGAGCTTTTCGAGACCTAGGGCAATATGGCTAGCAAAGGCTGCCAGCATGCGAGGCATGGCCGCAAGCCAAGCCGCAGCATGCGCGTACTGGCTTGGGGAGTTGCGGCATGCCGAGCTAGCTAGCAGCTAGCATCACATGCTAGCAGCGTTGGCTAGCTGGCGCAACAGGCCAGCATCACTGGAGCGCTAAGCGTGCTGGCATGCTAGCTACATACGCCCAGCAACCCGCAATCATGCAAGGCTTGCTGGGCCTCGCACACTCGCAAGCTAGGCCACGCAAGCACCAGGCCACCAGCTTGGCATGCCTTGGTGCCCAAGGCCAGGCGCCAGCTGGCGCGCCATGTTGGTGCGAGTTTGAGGAGGTTTGGTGTGCTTTCTTGGGGAGCAAGGGGAAGGTGGTCCTCCCCTTTGTGGTCTTTGCCTACTCCCTTGCTCTCCTTGCGCCACTTGTTGTTTGGTGATTGTTTTGCCACTTTAATTTAATTTGGAATTAAATTAAATCTTATTTTTTCCTTCTTACCAACTATCCACATTGAAAGATGATGGGAATTTTTGGGGATTTCCATATAAATACCCATCATGGGGTATTGGGATTTTCACTTAAGTTGGTGAACTTTAAGGGATCTCTAAAAGCGAGAAAACCTTTGTTCGTAAACTCCAAGATATTTTTGGTCTAGCCCCGACTAAGCTTCAAGGTAGGGACCGGTTATGGTTCGGTAGCGAGGGTGTGAGCCGTTGGAGGTTCTCGCACTTACAAAACTTAAAGCTTTCAAGTCCGAGCTCACCGGTTGAGCGAAGCACGCTACAAGGGTGAGCATTCTTTCTCTCTATTCTCTTTTGTTTATGTGTATTTTGCATTCTTTTATTTATGTTGTAATTATTATGCATGCGATTCGGTTATCAGGTTTTGTATCCGCGCGGTGTATGTATGTGAACCAATGAGCACAACTGCAAGAAATGATTATCGCTATCACATTCATGGACGACTTTAGTAGATATGCCTATGTCTACCTTATGTTGCACAAATCTGAATGTTTTGAGAACTTCAAAGAATTTCAGAGTGAAGTGGAAAACCAGCTTGGCATGGAAATCAAAGCACTTCGATCGGATCTAGGTGGTGAGTATTTGATCTACAAATTCGACGATCATCTAAAAGAACATATAATTCTCTCAAAATTGACACCTTCCGGGACTCCACAATGGAATGGAGTGTCCGAGAGGAGAAACCGAACTCTGCTAGACATGGTTCAATCAATGATGGGTCTTAGCGACCTTCCTATCTCTTTCTGGGGACACGTACTTCTAACTGCGACAATTACACTAAACCGCGTTCCATCAAAAGCTTTTGAAAAGAATCCATATGAATTATGGACGAAGAAACCTCCTTGGTTATCTTTTCTTAAGATTTGGGGAAGCATATGTCAAAAGACTCATATCTGACAAGCTTGCATCAAAATCTGACAAATGTTTCTTTGTGGGATATCCAAAAAAAACAAAGGGGCATTACTTCTACAACTAATCTGAGAAAAAACATATTTGTTTCTCGAGATGGTGTCTTTTTGGAAAAGGAGCATCTTTCCAAAATGACAAGTAGGAGGAAAATCGAACTTGATGAAGTTTGAGAAGGTGAGCAACAAAGTCAAAATGAAAAACTGACAATCAAAGTACTTTTGAAGCAACTATTGAAAATGGTAAAAGTCAAAATGACAAAGCAAATCCTCAATCTATTACCGTGCATAAGTTGCAAAGGCTAAGATCTCAACCAGACATATACCTCGGTGTTGTCTTAACCGAGAATCAAGACATCCTAATTATGGATGAAGATGAGCGAGCGACATACAAACAAGTTATGACGAGCCCCAAATCTTCAAAATGGAAAGAAGCCATGAAATCCGAGATGGACTCCATGTTTGAAAATCAAGTCTGGGACTTGGTTGATTTGCCCGAAGGTTATAAACCTATCGGTAGCAAATGGATTTTCAAGTTGAAAACCAATAAAGATGGAAATGTATATGTATACAAAGCTAGATTGGTGGCAAAAGGTTACAGGCAAATTCACGGCGTTTATTATGATGAAACCTTTTCGCCAGTTGTCATGCTTAAGTCCGTATGGATTATCCTAGCAATTACCGCATATTATGGTTATGAGATATGGCAAATGGACGTCAAAACCGCCTTCCTTAATGGGATTTTGGAAGAAACTTTAATTTGTACATGATACAACCAGAAGGCTTTGTAGATCGAAACAATGTTGGGAAGGTATGCAAGCTTAAGAAGTCCATTTATGGACTAAAGCATGTAAGCAGAAGTTGTAATTTGCGATTCGATGAAGCCATTAGTGAGTTTGGTTTTATCAAGAACCCAGATGAGTCTTGTGTTTACAAGAAAGTCAGTGGGAGTGACATCGCATTCCTTGTCTTATATGTTGGTGACATATTGCTCATTAAAACAGCATTTTAATGTTGGAGTCTGTAAAGGCTTAGCTTGGAAAGTGTTTCTCAATGAAGGACTTGGGAGAGGCACAGTACATATTGGGCATCAAGATCTATAGAGATATATCTAAGAAGATGATTGGATTGAGCCAAAGTACTTATATCGATAAGGTACTTGCACGATTCAATATGGAGGGAGCCAAGAAAGGCCACCTACCCATGTCACATGGCATAACTCTCAACAAGAAACAGTGTCCATAGACACCTGATGAACGAGAAAGGATGAGTCAGATTCCATATGCTTCGCTTATTGGATCAATCATGTATGCTATGATATGTACTAAGCCGGATGTATCATATGATTTGAGTGCTACGAGCCGATATTAGACCTAGGAGAGGCGCATTGGACTGCGGCCAAGAATATCCTAAAGTACCCGAAAAAGAATAAGGATGAATATCTGGTCTTTGGTGGGAATAATGATTTGATTGTTGAAGGTTACAAGAACGCAAGCTTCCATACTGATAAAGACAACTTCAAGTCGCAATCAAGGTACATATGCTGTCTAAATGGAGGAGCGTTCAGTTGGAAGAGTGTTAAGCAAAGCACGACTGCAGATTCTACGACTGAAGCCGAATACTTGGCAGCTTCTGAAGCGGCTAAGGAGGTAGTTTGGATTCGTAAGTTCATTGGTGAACTAGGTGTTGTCCCCTCAATAAAGGGACCGATAGACCTCTATTGTGACAACAATGGAGCTATTGCTCAGGCCAGAGAGCAGAGGGAACGTTAGAAAGTCAAACATGTTCAGAGACGATTTTACATGATAAGGGAATGGAAGTCCGTGGGTGAAAACAAAATTTGTAAGATTGGAACGGACTATAGTGTAGCCGATCCTCTCACTAAACCTTTGCCTCAAGTGAAACACAACAAGCACGTTGAGGCAATGGGAATCAGGCACATTGGAGATTGGCTTTGATTTCCCTATTTGTGTGTTTTAATTAAGTTTTGGAGATCTTAATGTAAAACACTAAGTTAAACCATTCATATATGGTGTAATTTAATTTTTCTGTAAATTATTATTCCATTTCTATTTAATTGTGGTTTGGAATTAAATAATGAGTCCATTCGATTTGAGAATATTCAAAATAGGGTATCAAGGCCATTTCTTGGATAAAGAAACGCCTACTACGTGAAAATTGAATATCATATCGAAATTATCCCTAATCGAGGTCATCTGAAAGTCGGACGACTAATGATCACATGAGATTAGTGTGTAGTATGATTTATAGCACCGTTTCTTGTTCTACAAAGACAAAATTGTCATAAATCATTTGCACAGGTATGAGTTTGGAACTATACCGAATCGACCTACGAGAATACTTTAAGAGATTTAACAATCGTCATAAGTATATTACTCATTATGGCTATCAGAACCACTTTCCTCGACCATGAGTATTGTTAGCTCTCTTATTTGCGTACTAGTCCGCTTTGATGTTGTCAATCGTCTGTCGTACAAGGGGACTATAAAGGAAACAGTTGGGAGGGTAGGGCCTCTTAGTAAGGGAAGCTGAAAATGCAAGACTGGGAATGTCCCCTTATTAACAGTAAGGAACATGTCTTTATTATTTACAAGGACTCTCAAAGAACGAGACTGTGAAAATGCATGGCCATGCTCAGATGGATTTAAGAAATCATCTGCTTATTGACAGTCGAACTCAAAAATCGAGAAACACTTATGGACGTAATAAGGATGACAAAAAATCTTACCTTATAGTTCACGAAGAGACATTCAGTGACATAGGAAACAAGCTATACACATACAACACACTTGTCCGGAAGGACAAGTGGGAGATTAAAAGGAATGGTGTCCTTCGAACAAGTATACTATTCCGATAGAGGGTTCCGAATTAATAAGAAAGCTAAATATTCAGTGAGGTCAAGTGATCGGAATGCCTAGCTGGAGGCCACTTCCGATCAATAATATTAATGAATAATTAATATTACAGCTTAATCTTGACTAAACCCTTCGAGTCACACCCAGTCGTGTAACTAAACAGAAGCAACGAATTAATTCGAAGGATTATATGAGTCGGTAGAGATTTTACGAACAAAGAGGTCAGATTCCGAGCTTAGAGTGTCGTAAGTCTAGTCGAATTAAGCAATCAACGAGGCAGAAAAATAAGCCAAACAACAAGTCACAATATATAGCCCTAGCCTTGGAATGATCTAGCCATTCGAGAGCTAGGGTAATATGACTAGCAAAGGCTTCCAGCATGCGAGGCATGGCCGCAAACCCAGCCGCAGCATGCGCGTGCTGGCTTAGGGAGTTGCGACATGCCAAGCTAGCATCGCATGCTAGCAACGCTGGCTAGCTGGCGCAACAGGCCAGCATCACTAGCGCGCTAAGCGTGCTTGCATGCTAGCAGCATACGCCCAACAGCCCGCAAGCACGCATGGCTTGTTGGGCCACGCACACTTGCAAGCCAGAACATGCGTGCACCAGGCCGCTAGTTTGGCATGCCTTGGTGCCCAAGGCCAAGCGCCAGCTGGCGTGTCGTGGTTGGTGCTAGTGTGAGGCGGTTTAGTGTGCTTGCTTGGGGACCAAGGGGAAGGTGGTCCTCCCCTTTGTGGTCCTCACCTACTCCCTTGCTCTCCTTGCGCCACTTGTCGTTTGGTGATTTTTTTGGCATTTTAATTTAATTTGGAATTAAATTAAATCTTATTTTTGCCTTCTTACCAACTATCCCACAATGAAAGATGATGGGAATTCTTGGGGAGATTTCCCTATAAATACCCATCATGGGGTATTGGGATTTTTACTTGAGTTGGTGAACTTTAAGGGATCTCCAAAAGCGAGGGTGTGAGCCGTTGGAGGTTCTCGCACTTGCGGAACTTGAAGCATTCAAGTCCGAGCTCAACGGTTGAGCGAAGCACACTACAAGGGTGAGCATTCTTTCTCTATCTTCTCTATCTTCTCTTATGTTTATGTTTATTTTGCATGCTTTTATTTATGTTGTAATTATTATGCATGCGATCCGGTTATCGGGTTTTGTTTCCACATGGTGTCGGACATCGCAAAACCCAACATTGTCAACCTTTCACGTTGAGATCAAAGTCAACTTCAAGGTTAGATAGGAGTACTCAAGGCTTGTGAAGGAGGTATGGTGTTTGTTTAGGGAAAGTATCAAGGATGTGTGTTGGGATGTGTTTAGGCTAGGCTAGAAAAGAATCAAGAGAGAGAGAGAGAATATTAGAGAGGGGATTAGATGATGATTGTTGTTGAAGGAAAATGTGGTGATACGACCTTTATTTATAAGAAAAAAGAGGGTCGAAAGATCAGAAAAGAGTCAGAATCCGACTCGGAGTAAAACAGATTCCACCGCGGCGCGAAAGCCTTGTCGCGATGCGGTAATTCTGTCGCTCAGCGATGGTTTTTGGAAGATAAAACTCGTACAAAATCTGACTTCCAATCAAATTAGGTTAATCAAATTTCCGTATGTATTCTAATTTGACATGGATTAAAAAGAAAACAGATATTTTATCCGATGTAAAATTCATAAGTTTTATCTTTTCAAAACAGGATATATTATAACCTTCTAGAGGATTCTAGAAACTAATAATAAATCCTAAGGGATTTAGGATCGAAAACAACCTTCTAAAGGATTCTAGAAGCTCACAATAATTCCTAATTGGTTTAGGAATGATGTTAAGGTTAATGGACCATCCACATGGTCATTGAGTCGCAGGTAAGGCTCGGTTTAGTATTTCGGCCATAACGTCTTCGTTATAAGTCGGATTTGGGCTTATAATATATCGTTGGAAATCTATTTTCAAACCCCATTCAATTATACAATATTTAGACCAAGATTTTGGACCAAAATAGACTGGTTATTTTAAGGACACGAAATGGATGATTTTAAGGGCACGAAATGGATGATTTTCGGTTTAAGGCACGAAATGAATGATTTTGGATTAAATTTTTTTGGGAAATGTTAGAAATTGTTAGGGGCTAAAGGAAAATTAATGAGGCTCTTCAATTATTCACCTAACTCCATAATCAAAGACGTGAAAGGTACTCTTCACTGGGTTTGGTTTTTAGGGAGACACAATCGGGTGTCTCACTGGTAGAACACGCCATGCATTCTATCAAGCCCTGGAGCTTTACTCGGATGCACATGTTTTAGAGCAACAAGAAAATCTTTCTTTGTGTAAGGATGCGGCGAACTTGCATTCATGTCTCTGGTCATAGTAGCATTCACACACTTAAGTACTAGATCAAAGTCATTGGGAGTAGGATTAGAGCATGTGAATATATCCTTAAAATGCCCACTAATAATTCCCAGGAAGTCTTCATCATCATCATGCCATGTACCAAGGCTGTCACGCAACCCCTTTATAGAGTTCTTTTGCTGCTTTTGAGTTGCCTTGTGATGAAAATAAGATGTGTTTTTGTCTCCATCTCTTACTTCTGCTACTCTAGATCTCAGATTCCAGTAGGCTTCACTCTTCTCGTTCAACTCATCCAATAATTTCTCAAGCCTAGCACTCTCCTTGCAATTCTCCAAAGTACTCGGGCATCCTTCTATGGTCCTTGAGAGCTGCTTCCATACTTGCGATCTGCTTGCCGATATTATAACAGAGCTCTTTACCCCACTTGGTCAAGTGTCTGCTAACTGCCGCAATCTTTTCCAGCACATTGCCCCTCACACCCTCACCCCACGCAACACGCACTACCTCCTCACAATCCTTTTCAAGCAACCAAGAGGTCTCGAATTTGCACTCCTTCTTTTTCTTCTTCTTTTTTGCTTTCTTCGACACACAAGTTAATAAGATCGGGGTTTGATCAGATTCGTATCTCAATAGATGCTCAGCAGTTGCTTCATGGTACATAGAATACCAAGACTCAGATCCAACTAAACAATATATTCTTTCTCAAACACGAGTTGCTGGGATCCTTGTTTCCTCTCCCAAGTATACCAATCACCCTTGTAGCCTAAGTCTCGAAGCTCACACTCATCAATCACTCCCCTAAAATTTTCGAGCTCCTTCTTCACTTCCTCCACCCCTTCCTCTCTCTCCTCATAAGTGAGTATCTCATTAAAATCCCCCCCCCCCCTAACAGAACCAGTAAATCAGCATAAGTGTTTCATGAATTCCCAAGTCAGGAATTCCTCCTCAGATTTAGGCCACCCATAAACCTTGTAAAGCGCCAACTCTCCTTCCCTTCACTCCAAATGTCTCCACAAATATGGTGTTGCAAAAAAGATACAAGTCTGAAATCAATGTTTTCACTCCAATACATGAAAAGACCCCCAAATTTTCCCTTGCTTGACACACTAAACGCTCCCTGGAAACCAAGAGCCCCTTTTAAGTCTTCCATCGCAATATCATTCATCAAAGTCTCTGATTAAAACAGTACCCCTGAGCTATGTTTACGACTCCACTTACGGAGTTCACGAACTACACTGGGGTTGCCCATACCCCGACAGTTCCAAGCTAGGATATTCATTGGGTCTGGCGAGGTTGGTCATTTCCAACCTTCGCCAATGGTCCCACACTAATTAATGAAACAGGAACAATGATCTTTTTTGTAATTTAAGCATCACTGTCCTCTACACCTGCAGCTTCTCTACTTCTCTTCTTCACCCTTTCTCTAGTATCATGAGGATGATCGGCCCCACCTCCCTTTCTCACAATTCTTTTCCAAGTACGGACTTTGATGTTTGTTGGATTACCTTGTTCCTACTCCTCAATAAGCTTAGTTGAAGCATCATTTGATTTAGATAAAGGAATCGAATCCACTCCTTCCCCTGCATTATTAACATCATCCAAGACTGAATTTAATAAAGTGGGGCTTGAAGTAGCGGGATTAAGCTCATTAGTTGTTTCCTGCTCTCCATCAGCCTTGTTATATTGATTCGAGACTTTTCTAACATGTCCACCACCTCATTCAGCGTAGCTTCTCTTACTTGCTTCCCCTACTTTTTGATCACAAACAAGCGTTTAGCAGCAATAGTCCCATCTTTAGAATCACAGTCTTCTTTCTTCGTACCTATTGAATTATCTCATTCCTACTAATTCGACACAGTCCTTTTCACCATGACCAAACAAACCGGACCTACAGCAGAACACTGAGAGTTTCTCATACTTGACTAGCACCTCCATAATTCCATTACATGTTTTTCAATTCTATTTTGCCTTTAAGGGGTTTTGTGACATCAAGCAGCACCCGGATTCTTAAAGACTTATTAACACCAATAGCATCAGAGGTGTCCATGGCTATGAAAGTACCAAATTTATCTCTGATTCTCCTTGCATTGACCTCGTTATGTTTTCCCTGAAAAGGGAGGTCATATGCACGAATCTAGAAGGGGACCTTTTTCAAAGGGATTTCAAACGGCTTAACGTCTCCTTTTACATCCTCCAGCGCCAAAACATGATGATCGAAGTACCATGGTTGGGAATCCATGACAAATTTTTTATCCCTCCAATGATGAAATTGGAAGTAAAAGGTTTTATTGCCGATTTCGTTCACCTCGCACCCATGCTTAGGGTTCCAAATTTTTGTCATCGTAGCTGTTAGAGCCTTTGAGATAACATTACACGATGTCCTACTTCATCCACCCAATCCAGGTCTTCTTTAACTATCTCTAAATCTTTCACAGGTTTCTTCTCCTCACACACGGTAGTTACATTATTTTCAGTTACCATCTCACAATTCTCACCCGAAGAAATCGAGCAAAAACCTTTGAAAATTGAAGTAAAAACTAGCACAAATTGCTAGATGGAGGCCCTCCCAAGTGCCAACCCTAAAGTCGCTCTAGAGGGAACATTCAACCATTACTTAGGTGAAAGGCTGCTTAAGTGTAAAGGGGAGAGGTAAGGATTTCCCAGGTTCAAAGTTATGTAGATGGTGAGATCCAAATTTTGCGATTTTAAAGTCACAAATCGAGATCCCTACCATCTCCACTAAGAAATATTGACTTCTTACTAAGAGGAATTACCTCCCTCCACTTGTTCACTTAATAAACTCTTAAAGTCGTCATTTAACTCATCAATAATGGTAATAAGTAGCATTATGGTTAGTGTATACATTTTATAATACCTCTGTTACAAATAATGTGCAACAAGAGGAGTTACACAATATCCTAGCTAGAAACTGATAGAGTAAAATTAAGAAGAGTAAGGGCTTATAATTAATAGGAGAGAGAATATATATGGAATGATTGATGAATTAAGGTACTCCACCCCACCCTGCCCTGACCAACAACAACCAATTTTCCACTCATATCCATCCTAGCCACCGACCACGTGACCTATCCACCCCACCACTACCACTAAGATCCTGAAACCCCACCATAACCACCAAAAACCTACCCACCTACCTTGTAGCCACCACAAACTGACCAGAAATCCACACCTAATATAATTTCCATTTCGATCTCTCTCCCTACAATGTTAAAATCCTCCTAAATCACTTCTCATTTTTGGGTTTTTTACATTATATTTTAGTTATCAAGCTCAATATCACATTATACTTTTTCCTAATCAGTTCTAGGGTTTCAATTTCAATTTGATCGATCATTTAACTTCTTTATATTTCAAGGAGGAGTGGCAAATTTGACATGGTGAGAGGAGAGGATAATGAAGCGGTTGTGGTGATTATGGTGGTGATAGTGTGGTTATGAGAGAAGAGAGAAAATGTGGTGGTGGTTGAGTGGGAGGAGAGAGAAAATGCTTTTGGTATTGGTGGTTGGTGTGTTTGTGAGATAGGAGAAACAATGTAGTTAGGATTTTAACGAGGGATGATGTTTTTTATTTAAAAAAAAAATTAAAAAAAAATAAAAATTAATGAGGGATAAATTAAGTTAGGTTAATAATTTTGTAACATTATATTTGATTTGTTAATTGAATTTAAATAATGGTATATTGATGGTAAGTTTCATTTGAAAAAGTTTACTAGAAAGTTTTTATTTGTTGATAATATGTGGCAATTATTTATGACAATTGTTGCACATAATATATTTATTTTGGTGTTTAGAGAACCAAAAGGGCGAGTGATGAGAATCGACCCTAGGGTCACCTAGAATTGAAGGGAAACTTTAACAACTTGAGCTACCCCTCACTCTAAACATTGCACATAATATAAAATGGAGGTAGTATATACTCAGAGGTCAGTTTTTCTTGTCTTTGATGACTCAAAACTGTTCGTTCTCAAACCAAACAATCAATACATCTTTTTATTACACTTTGAAGAATTTATACTGTAAGATAAACTGTTCACTTCTTATTTTTTCGGATTTTTTATGATATACCACTGAGTTTCTTCAAAATTCACCATATACCACACAAAATTTTTTAATTCACCATATACCATTGAGTTTAACATAAATGTCACAACATTCCATTTCCGTTAACTCAGTTAGTCATTAACGTTAATTGTGCAACGTGGCAGCTTGTAATTGGTTGCCTTTTAAATTATTTAACTTTTAAATAATTATTTAATTAATTATCAAAAAATAAAAATAAAAAAAATAATTGAAAAACTTTTACAAAAATAATTGAAAAAAAATTAAAACCACCACCGACTCCCAGCCATCTCCTCGCCCCCAACCAGCACCCAGCCCAGCCCCCCCCCCCCCCCTTACCCGCACCCAGCCTTGAACCCCACCGCGCCGGCGCCGCCCCTCACCCAGATGACACCCCACCCTCCTATCTTTCCCCACCCGACTCCACCCCATGCTTCCTTTCCCCCATCGGAAGCCTAAATTGACCCTTACTTTCCCCTACTTCTCTTTCCCCAAAAACCACATGTAATCAAACCATTCGAGTAATGCGAAATTGAATTCATTCGATTCTCAACAAATTCTTGTTCATAATCACTCGTTTTAGGGATAATTGAGTAGGGACCAAACACTAACGACCTAACCCTTAGTTTTTGATCAAAATTAGGTTTATAATCTGGGGAATTTTATGGGGTTTCTTTACTTCAATTATTGGCATCAAGTGGAGGAGATTCACGGGAATGGTCAATGGTTCACTCAGTGAATCAACCAAGTATTCAATGGAGGTTGAAAATGGCGAGATAATTGAGGGTTGGGGTGGCCTAGGCTAAGGGAGGAGGGTAGGGTGTCGTGGGTGAGGGGAAAGAGATGGTGGTCGGCTCGCCGGTGACAAAGGAGGTGGACGTCGCTGTCGGCACGGGGGAGAGGCCAAGATTCCGGCAGCCCGCAGGGAGGGATTGCGAGGGAGGAGGCTGAGCAAGGCCGCCGGCGGGGAGGGGGAGCTGGGCTGATGGGAGAAGGGGGTGTCGGGGTTGGTGAAGTGAGGAGGTAGTGGTTGTTTTTTTAATTCTTTATTTAACTAATTAATTAGATAATATTAATAAAAGCCAATAAGTGACAGCCACGTGGCATAATTACCCTAATTACTAACGGCGTTAACGGCACACTAACGATAGTTACCATTAATGGTATTATGTGTTAACGTACGAAAACTCAATGGTATATGGTGAATTAAAAAATTTTGTGTGGTATATGGTGAATTTTGAAGAAACTCAGTGTTATATCATAAAAATTTGTATTTTTTTTAATTGATGAAACATATCTCATGTGCATGTATACCAATGAAAAACTTTAACCAATAATATCTTCACTTACCAGGACAATATAAGGTAAAAATAATATAACATATTTATATACTATATATTGAGACGGATTTAACAATCCACAAGACTTTTTTTTCCTTATGTATAAATCACTAACATTTGTCCAATTGAATTAGATAAATATTACAAAAGTCAAAATGTTTCATTAAAAAACTATAGAGAGCGTACCACGTGACATTGTATATGATTTTAATACTTTTTCATACTCATATATTTTTTAAAAGCCTTAATTTGAATTGGAACATAATGGAGAATTTTAACCTTATTTTATTTAATTAGCAATAATAAGTATACTTTATAAGAGGAAAAAAGTTAAATATAGCCCTTATGGTTATGCATAAGAAGTCAAAAGAGGAAAGTATTAAGGAAATAGATTCATTAATTATCTTTAATTTACGTGTGATTTTGTCATACATTCCTAAACTAAAACTAAATAACGACAGATATTTAATGTTTATTTGTATCCATAAGGGTTACATATACATAGCATTACCCTCTCTATTAAAAAAAAAAATAAAAATAAAATAAAATAAATTATGTTTAATTAAAATTATACATTAGGATAACAAATTCCCACATAACTATGTTCTTTCTTATGTATATTAGGCCAAATTGGTAAAAAGGAAAATTTAGAACAATTTTAGTGTAGCTTTTGGCCAGATTGAGTTAAATTTTAGACAAATTAAAGTAACTTTTAACTTTATTTGGAGGTAATTTTAAGCTGAAAAACTCTTGGCGCATAAGCCCTAAATATTTTGCAGCAAATAAGATGGCAAAGTCGTAAATATTAACATATGCATAAAGTATCACTAAATAGTTAAATAGTATTATTAAATGGTGTAGTATGGTATAAATATTTTCCTATATGATACAAATAAATACGTAAATAATGCATAAAATATTATACATTGTGAGATATAATAATACTAAGTCAATATGATATGAACATAAATAGGTCATTAAATGAGTTTTATAAGAGTACTAATACAGTTATTTTACAAGTTGAGATTGATTAGTACTCCTTTAAAGGGATGAGTAGCATTATCAATGAATTGAATGTAACTTTTATTTAACGAGCGCGATGCGCGCGCCATAGCTACCTATATTTGGGAAGATTTTTTGGTTTGCCTTAATTCACAATTTTAATTAGTAACATTAATGAGAAAAAAATATGTAAACAAATTTTTAGGAATATAAATGTCCGAACACTATTTTTAAAAGTTCAAACAATAAGACAATTAACATTAATACGAGTAAATAAGTAAATAAACATTTTTGAGGGTATATTTGTGTACATTTACAAAAATTTTAGGGGTACAAATGTCCAAACACTATTTGTAAGAGTTTGAAAAATAAGACAATTAACATAAATATGGGTAAATAAGTAAATAAATATTTTTAAGAGTATAATTGTCGAAACACTATTTATAAGAGTTCTCTTATACTTTTTAAAAGGTAAGGATTTATATCAAGTTAACTTAACGATTATTTATATGGGGAGGTTTTATTTTTTTATTTTTTTTTTTTATTTTTTTTTATTTTTTTATTAATATCATAGTGGGTTTATAACTGAAGTATGAATATTTTTTTTTTTTTTTTGAGGCAGAATACAGTATTTACTATACAACTAGTTTATTTATTTTTATTTTTTTAAATTGCTACAACCGATTTATTTAAGATTTTATTTAAATATAATTTAATTTTTCACGTAAGAAGCTTATAGAAATACTACTTAACTAGGAGATCATCTAAATTTTTTTATAAAATATTTTAGCCAACATTTTCGCTTAAATGATGTGACATTTATTTTTCTTCTAGGTTCGGAAGTTCATTGGCTTCCATATTCTGGTAGTATTTATAGGTGGAGCAGTAGTCTTGATATTATTAGTTTATTGGCTTCCTTATTCTGCTTGAAAATGAGCAATTTATTAAAAATCTTCTTTATTTTTTGTACATCACTTTTACTCTTAGTAGTTAATACTAACTCCATTTTTCATATTCTTCTATTTTTTTTTAGGTAGGGAGAAAAGGCTAAGGAATTTCTCATAGATTAATCCGGTTCGAATAAGTAGGTTAGGTCTTTTGGAAGTGGGGGGAAGGGAAGTGCTTCTAATGGAGTCACTTTTTACTCTTAGTATTAATTCCGTTTTTTTTTCTTTATTTTTTTTATTTATTTTTTTTTTGGTAAGGAGAAGAGCTCTATTAGATCAATACTTCTCACAGGTTAATCCGTCCCGAATTAGCGGGCAAGCCCTTTGGAAGTGGGGGAAAAACTAGAGAAGTTCTCAACCCAAAATGTCTCTAGTGGGGTTTGATCCCATAATCTCATGACTGTAAGATGACAAACCTTACACTAGACCAAACTCTGCTTGGTATTAATCAATTTAATGTTTTGACTGTTCCGTATGACAATACATAATTTCAACACTTTATATGGCTAATTATAGATAAATACAAAAAATATAAAAATTAATATTGTGAAAAATATAAATCAAGAATAATGTGACAAGATCTCATATGACAATATTTCGCCCACTAAAAAAGATCAAATGTGAGGACATAATTAGTGCAATTTTCAAAACGTTGCAAGTAAAATCAAATGGAGGAAGTATTTTTTTTTTTTTTATCTCACATTCTTTATTTTCAACCAATTAGTAACTTCATATATTTCTTATAATTTTTTTATTTTACAATATTTTACTCCATACGTATATATTCTTCCTGAAGTTTCAATCATAAAGTGAAGGGAATATTAAATTGATGTCCCTTTTGCACGAATTGAAAGTCATCCATGCACATTTATAGGATGATGTATGGTGACAAGTGTGGGCAACATATTATTATATTAGTATATAAAATTCTTGGGTAGTCAATGTCTTTGAAAATTCTATTTTTATTTTATAAAAGTCGTTGAGAAATGATGACCTTGGGTAACTGTTAGTCTGTTACCCGCGGATATTATATGTAGGCAAGGAGACTCATAATTGTTAATCTCCAAATTGTGACCGTTTATGAGCTTGTACTCATCTTGCCAGCTGCCACCGCGTTTCCTATAGCGAAAGTGACCCTATTAATTTTGGATTTTGGTTTTTTGATTTTGTTTTCATGCAAAACTACCATGTCTAGTTGTTTTTTTTTTTTTTTTTTTTTTTTTTTTTTTTTTTTGACAAGAAGTCTTAACAAAGAAAAACACACACAAACTAAAAGGCCAACATAGCAATTGTCGATGAAGAGCCTGAATAGCCAACCAATGAGTTGGGGCAACCCACTGACGAGGAATTTTGCAAAGCTTGCACACAGAGATTCGCAAGAGAGAAAGATGAATATCATGAAGCAACCAGAGGCAAGAAATATCGTCATCGCCACCATCCTGCAGAAGAAAAAAAGATTCGAACAACTAGAGTAGATAAGAAGGAGACGAAAGCCTCGACGACCGGTAGCCCGAAGAGCCCACAAACACGCCTGTAAATCAAGGTTGTTTGGGGGGTTTTTTATGTGTTCTACGGGAGAGTTACAATTTTCTAGTATGCTCCTTCCTTCGCCTGTACCTGCACAAATAACGGAATGCTCCGGCTGGGGCTGGGGTGTTCCGCCTTCGAAGATTAAGTTAGTCTCTTTAGTGAGGAAATAAGACAATAAATGTTTCTCGATTTGAGAGCGTTTGCAAGGGGATTTGTGTTTGGCTGGTGGTTGGAAAATGATTCGATCCCCATTAATGAGGTCTGCCCTTACTATTTATAGTAGGGGAGAGCTGTACCTCAATTAGGGTACAATGACACGTGTCGCAAAGGGATTGGGCCTTTGCCGACCGTTGCAAACTTACCACGTGGCAGGCCTTTATAGGGCCACGTGTCTTAGGGGTATTTTCACCCTAAACATCTGCCCCTCACAGGTGTGACGTGGCATGTCCACGTGTCACCTGTGATAAGTGTCAGACGCATGGGAGATGACGGTTCGTCTTCTTCCCTCCTTGTTTCAAGTTTCAAGTTTTTAGGGCAGAAGGCATCGTTTCGCCTTCTGTTCCTTTTCTATAAATGAGAGACTCTCTCTCTTTCCTCCACACTTTACATTTTTTTCAAAAAAATTCTTGAGAGCTCTGATACCGGCTGCTGATTTCTTTCAAGTTTTCTTGCATCCGGCTTTGTGAGATCAAGTACATCCGGCTACCGGTTGGGTATTTTTCTCTGCAATTTCTAAGGTGCTGGATCCCTTTCTTTATTCTCTTTTATTTCTTTCTTTTTGAGGATTTTGTTGAATGTTTTCCCCATCCGGGTGGTAAGCCGCCTGGGGGGGCCTAGACCCATTTCCAAGTTTGGACTACCATATCCTTCTTTTTCTTTCAAATAGCAAGGCTTTCAAAGCACCCCCATCCGGCATTACACCGCCTGGGTATCTGTTTTGTCAAGAAATGATTTCAAAAAACCCCAACCGGTTTTCAAGCCGGTTGGGTCATCATCCTTGTTTTTTCATGACTTTTTCAAATTCAAAGATGCGCTCAATGCACCCCCATCCAGTGACTCACCGTCTGGGTATTGTTTGAACATGCCTCCTTTTTTTTTTTTGAAACAAGTCTTACTATACCCTCATCCGGTAATTTACCGTTTGGGGTATGGTTGACCCTAAAGGCTGCTTGCAGCACCTACATCCGGCATTTTTACCAGATGGGGTATCTTTGACCCAACTTCCCTAATACCGTCTGGGGTATCATGGAGTGAGCCTTACAATTCTTTTTACTACTTTTGCCAATGCTTATCACAACCCCCCCATCCGGTTTTATACCGTTTGGGGGTACTTCTAACCTAGCTCACTGAATACCGTCTGGGGTATTATAGAGAGCTTTACAATAATCCAGCTAGCCTTTACGAAAATGCAAGTCTAAACCCCCCATCCGGTCTTATACCGTCTGGGGTACTTTTGACCTAGCTCGCTGAATACCGTCTGAGGTATCATAGAGAGCTTTACAATAATCTAGCTAGATTTTACAAATGTTTGTAAAGAGCCCCCATCCGGCCTT
The DNA here is from genome assembly GCF_001683475.1 of Chenopodium quinoa. Taxonomy (NCBI): domain Eukaryota; kingdom Viridiplantae; phylum Streptophyta; class Magnoliopsida; order Caryophyllales; family Amaranthaceae; genus Chenopodium; species Chenopodium quinoa. The sequence continues at coordinate 4,663,503 of NW_018742309.1, read as the reverse complement.
ATACCGTCTGGGGAACCTTTGATTCACCTCATTGAACACCGTCTGGGGTGTTTTTGGGCGAGTAAGTGAATAACCGGCTAAGCATTTGCTTTTGTCTTTTTCAGCTTTAAACACTTTTGTGGAGTTCCCCGCCTGAGGTGACTTCAAGCCAACTCTTTCAATCTTTCTCATTTCAAAGGTACCGCCTGCATCCCATACTTGTCACTTTCTTTTATTTCCGGTTGCATAGTATTAGGATATGGACTACACCAATGCACACACGACACAGCCTACGACTGTGGTCAGCCGGTCACCAGGAACGGCTGAGTCTAGGACTGGGATTGCCGTCTGGGGGTGCTTGGAACAACCTTCACCTACATCGAATCCGACCGTCTCTGTTCATGTGCAGGACAAAATGGCTCGGATCAGAGTGACGACAGTCGACCCTGACTACCAGTCCGACGATGCAACCGTTGATCCGGCTGACCCTATAAATCAAGAACACGCCGAGGAACCAGATGAGATGGGTCCTAATGAATAGGTTCCGCAAAATTCCCCGAATACACCTAGCACAACGGGTGACAGTATCTTGGATAGCTCTGGTTCCAACGCTGAGGAATCCGGAGAGGGATCCGGAGAGGTATCTGCCGATAATGAGGAGTCCAGCTCTGGCCCTGATGAAGAGCCTTCTGAAGAGGCGGCTCCTATTGACGAGGAGGCCTGCAAATGGCCGACTAAGGGCGACCCGACTGATATGACTATGTCTGCCAGGGATGTGGTCACTTTAAACGCCACACTCCCTGCTTTTTTTTACAGAAGAAGCAGGTTGGGGAGGAATGGGAAGTGGTTGTCCCGCCTGTAAAGGCAAGCGTCGTCTGGACCGACTATGTGGACAATGCCGACAACTACTTCGGCTGCTACGAGGCGGCATTCACAGCCGGCCTCCGGTTCCCCCTCCACCACTGCATTAAAGCCATACTAAGGGGGTATGACTTGGGTGTATGGCAGTTGACCCCCAACTCATGGGTCAACATCCTTGGGTATATTGCCGCCTGCGAGCTGCAGGATGTCAAGCCCAGCTGGGAAGCATTTGCGCACATGCATTATTTAAGCAAAGTGCCGGGTGGGTGGAATGCGTGGTACACTCTCACCACGCTTCCGGAGTATATAATGACTTTGGAAAAGCCGTCCAAATGGAGTAATTGGAAAAGTAAATTTTATGTCATCTTTTCCCCATCCCCCCAACTTAACCGCCGGCTGCGTAGATACAATAAGCATCCGGCATTGCTGGGAAGAAAATGCGCTCTCCCTAGAGTACCGGGTGAGGCTTGGGACCAAATAATAGATAAGGGTCTCTTTCTAAAGACAACCGCCCCACTAGATGATGGGGGTGAGATCATAGTTCCCCAATTTTGGGTGCCCCATCCGGATTGGTTTAAGGAAGAGGGTTTTTTGTCCCTTTGTAATTTAAGCACCATGTTTAACAAGGGTAGGTTCACTGATTGATCAAGTTTTTCCCGGGTGGGTATAATTCGTGTGACCTCTAACCATGTTTTCTCTTCTCTTTTTTTTTTTGTAGAAGAAGCAAAAAGAATGGTGCCACCAGAGAAGACACCGGCTACTTCTGCCATTCTTTTGAGAAAGAAGCAGTTGGAAGAGAAGAAGGCGGCGCTGGCCGCCAAAAATACCGGGGTAGTCTTTCCCTTGCCCTATTTCCGTTTGCAGTTTATTCTTCTTTTTCCGGATGTACACTTTTTCTCGTTACAAGGTTTTTACCGGATGCATCCTCTTTTGACCGTTTTCAGGCCGGGAGCCAAGTCATACCTCGCTCTGTAGCGAGTATGCAAAAACGACCGGCTGAGAATATTCCCAAGCCAGCCGCCAAAGTGCCTAGGGTGGCGGCTCTTGCCCCGGCTGCTGGTCAAAAAAGAAGACGCCTGACAAGGACAGGCCAACAACAGCAGGGAAGAGCCTGCAATTCACTCCCCACTTTGAAATGGTGGTGGAGTCAGCAAGACCGGATGCTCGTACTCAGACGGGCTCCGGTTCTTTAGTGGCTGGGGGGGCTTTAACCCCACAGTCCGAAAAAGGTAAAACTTCTGCCTTTGATCCCCCCTGGCGGCTTGGGCATATGAGAGTAAAAACCCAAGCAAGCTAATCCGGAGATTCTTCTGGACACCGCCTGGATATTGGCGAGGCATATGCCCAATACCTTACAGATGATTCTATGCTTGCAGTTACAACCTCCAGCCGTCCAAACTACCAGCAATATGCTAAGAGGATGGTCAAGACCATTACACGGTCTGAGAGGGAAGCTGTGCTGGCTATGCACACGGTCAATCTTAACCGGATCACCTCTCTTCTTGCTGAGGTACATAAAACCGGATGGCCTATGTTTAAGCAATAAGCTTTTTACCGGATGCAAATACTTTGTCTTTGATCTTTCCTAACATTTTCCCCGGCTGGTATCGCAGACCCTGCTGAGAGCTGATGGGCTTAGCGTCCCTCTGCGCAAGAAGAAGGAGGAGGTAAGAAACGCTCAGAAGCGCGCATATGAGCTTATTGACGTTTGCCAATTCAATGCCATTTCATATGACTTGGAAAAGGAACAAAGGAAGTTGCAACAGGAGGAATTGCTGAGGAAGGCGGCTGAAGCTGGGGAGGCGGCTTTGAAGAGAGTTGATGAGCTTGAGCTTCAAGTCAAAAATCTTCAAACTGACCTTAAAGCCTTGGAGAATGCTGACAAGGAGAATGTTGATCTTCGGAAGGACAACAACCGGCTGGTAACTGAACTTGCAAACAATCAGGCGGCTCATAAAAAAGAGCTGGAAAAGGAACAACTTCGCCTGATTGAAGAAAATGAGGTCGACTGCGAAGAGCGTATGAAGCTGGCTTGGAACCTGATCCATCGGATTTCGAATACGAATAATGGAATCTTCGATACTAGTATGCCTCTAAGGTTTATGAGGCAAAGGTACTCGGGGCTTACCCTCCTCCCGTTTTTGACGAGTGGGTTGAGTGCAACAATGAGATTCAGCCGGATGGGGCTAATCAAGAAGCGCAAGTGGAGGATCAGCAAGTGGTGGAGCAGTCGGCCGAAGTTCTAGTCGATTCAACTCAGCAGCCGGAGCATCAGCAGCAGCAAGCTCAACAACAACAACAACCTCAACAGCAACAACAACCATAAACATTTTCTATCTTCTTTTCCGGCCTGTGAGCCGAGTATCTTTGAGTGTAACTTTCACGGAAGGGGGTCCGGTTAACATTTCTATATATAAAATTTTAATCTACTAGCCGACACAGTCGGTTTTGCTATTCTCTCTACTACTTGCATTTTTTTTACGCATTTTCTACAAGTATTACAAGTTTCTACTACTCATCCGGTTAAAATGAGCAGACGTTCTATTCTTCGCCGGATGAAGCGATGGTACCATGATATGCCCCTGAAATGGCCAACTGTTTACTCCAACGGTAAATAGGCAGTCGTTTCATTGGCAGCCGGATGGGTTGAAAAAAACCGTTTGGATGGCTTTTAGATAAAACCCGGTTTCATTAACCCACTAGGATTTTTACTTTGCCGGATGGATTACTTTGGGTCCTTGCCGGATGAATCCTAGATGCGAAGGATCATTTCTAACGGCTGCGAGTTTGTTTGATGAAAATGTCGTTTGTGTCATTTGATCGCTATAACAATGTACCACCCGGAAGGGAGCTGTTCTTTTCAACGATTTCACCCGGATGGGTGTCGCCGGATGACTGCTCTTTTTGGAGCATTGGGTTTTTAATAAATGTTCTTCCGTTTGTGTTTTTGCACTAGACAGGTGCTAATACAATTTGTATGAATGGAAAATATAGGCTTTCACATTTCAATACTATTTACAGAAAATTACAAATTCCTTAGAAGTAGTACTTTTTCAAGTTATCTTCATTCCAGGTACGAGGAAGCCACATTTCGTCTGGGGTTTCTAGGCGGTATGTGCCATTTCTAACTTCTTCAAAAATCCGGTAGGGTCCTTCCCAGTTTGGGGTCAGTTTCCCTTTTTCGTTCACCCTACCGGTTGCCTCAAGCTTTCGTAAAACAAAATCTCCAACTTTGAGGGGGAGTTTGCGCACCCTTTTGTTGTAGGCCCTCGTCATCCGCAGACGGTAGATTTCATGACGTAAGGCGGCATTGCCCCTTATTTTAGGAAGAGTATCCAAAGCCAGGCGCATGGCTTCCCAATTTGCCTCCTCATCATATAACATGATTCGAAGTGTTGGCTCATAAAATCCAATGGGAAGCACCGCCTCTGTGCCATATGCCATAAGAAATGGAGTTTCACCGGTTGACCCCTTCTCAGTGGTTCTAATAGACCGAAGAACATGAGTCAATTCCTCTGCCCAAAGACCGCCTGCTTTTTCAATCTTCTTTTTTATCCCGCCTGAGATGAGCTTGTTAAAAGCTTCAACTTGACCATTAGCTTGAGTATGGCCAACGGATGTAAAGTAATGGGAAATCCCTTGATCTTACAACCAAGTCTTTAGGACAGGCGTTTCGAACTGGGGGCCATTGTCAAAGACCATTGACATAGGTACACCGAACCGGGTGATGACATTTCTCTAGATGAAGGAGATGACATCCTTAGTTTTGATGCCCTTTACCGCCTCGGCCTCAACCCACTTAGTGAAGTAATCAAAAGCCACTAAAATGTATCTTTTGCCGCCTGGGGAAGGAGTGTATGGCCCCAAAATGTCCATGACCCATTTGGCAAAGGGAATAGGACTGTGAATAGCCGTTAAATCAGTGGCCGACTGTCGGATCAGCCGGCCAAACTTCTGGCACTTGTCACATCTTTTTACCAGATCTAATGCGTCTGCCTCGAGAGTGGGCCAAAAGTATCCCTGCCGCCTGGCTCTTTTGGAAAGAGTCTTCTCGCCAATGTGTGATCTACAGAAGCCGGCATGCAGATCTTCCAGTATTTCCTTTCCCCTTTCTGGGGTAACACATTTGAATAGCGGCTGAAGGTAACCCTTCCGGAAGAGTTCACCTTTGTGCATTACGAAGCTTAATGCTCGTCTTTTAAGAGCAGCCGCTTCTGATGAGACACCCGGTAGAGTGTCGTCTACCAAGTAATCCCGGATGGGGTCCATCCAAGTGGAGCTTCGATCTAGAACTCCAATGGGATCATGTTCAATGTTTTTCTTTTCCATGACTTCCCAGAAGACTGACCTAGGCGTATCACATGTGGCGGATGATGCCAATTTTGATAGTGCATCCGCCTGATTATTCTCGGACCTGGGTACTTGACTCAGATTGAATTCATCAAATGCCCCAGCCTACTCTTTGACCGCCTGAAGATACTTAATCATCACCGGATGGGTGGCCTCATAATCACCGTTGTATTGGCTAACGATGAGTTGAGAATCAGAACAGGCGTCAACGTTTCTTGCCCCGACTGCCTTACACATGCGGATACCGGCTAGTAGGGCCTCGTATTCAGCTTCATTATTTAAAGCTTGAATTTTGAATCGTAGAGCATATTCGTATTTGTCCCCCTCTGGAGAATGACGAATTACGCCTGCCCCAAAACCATTCACAGTAGAGCTCCCGTCTACATATACTTTCCAAACTTAATAAGTTTTATCCGGCTATATCGGCCTTGTCATTTCAACAATGTAGTCGACAAACGCCTGACCCTTCACTGCCCACCTAGGTTCGAAAGTGATTTATAGACTTTGAATTTCAACAGCCCATTTAATCATTCTTCCGGATGACTCTAAAGTGGTCATAGGCCTTTTGAGCGGTTGGTCAATATAGACGGTAACAAGATGAGCCAGGAAATAAGGTTTCAACCACTTGACTGCTTTGAACAAAGCCAGACCAAATTTTTCGATCATGGGATAGCGAAGTTCAGCATTCCGGAGGACATGGCTTATAAAGTAGACCGTGAGCTGGTTACCGTCTCTCTCAGCAAGGAGAACGACACTTAAGTAATGATCTGAGACAGCGAAGTACATGTAGAGAGCCTCTTGGGTAGGGAACTCACTAATCTTGGCAAAGAATGCAAGTGTTGCTTCAGCCTTTGAAATGCCGCCTCAACTTCTTCACCTCATTCAAACCTTGACCTCTTTTTGATTGCTTGAAAGAAATACAGGCACTTGTCACCTGACCGGCTGAGGAATCTCCCCAATGCCGCCAGGCAACCGGTAAGCTTTTGAGCCTCCCTGACGGTACGAGGCGACTGCATGTCAATCACCGCCTGTACTTTGTCCAGATTTGCCTCTATGCCTCTCTGATCAATAAAAAATCCGAGAAATTTCCTAGACTCAACTCCAAAGACGCATTTTTTCGGGTTTAACATGACTTTATGCCGCCTGAGGGTGGTGAAGGTTTCTCGGAGGTCAGCTAGATAATCCGCCTGTAGTTTGGACTTGACTATCATGTCATCGATGTACGCCTCCACATTCCTTCCAATCTGATCATAAAAGACCGAGTTCATCATTCGTTGGAAAGTGGCAGGCGCATTCTTCAACCCAAACGACATCTCCGTGTAGCTGTATAGACCTTAATCTGTGACGAAAGTCGTCTTTTCTTGGTCTTTCTTCCACAAGGGTATCTGATGGAAGCCGGAGTAGGCATCCATAAAACTCATCAGGGCATGGCTGGCTGTAGAGTCTACCAAATGATCTATCTTTGGAAGCGGGTAGCTATCTTTGGGACAAGCTCTGTTTAAGTCCGTGTAATCTACGCACATCCGCCAGGTTCCATTCGGCTTTTTCACAAAGACAACATTGGCTACCCAATCCGGTTAGTAGCATTGCCGGATGAACCCAGCATCTAAGAGTTTCTTGACCTCAGCTGCTGTCGCCTAGGACCTTTCCTCGCCATGGTTCCTTTTCTTTTGCCTAACCGACTTCTTCTTAGGATCCACAGCGAGTTTATGAACAGCAAGATCCGGGCTTACACCCGGCATCTCTTCTACTTGAAAGGCAAACACATCTTTGAACTCCCTTAGCAAAAGGAGCAAGTCAGATCCCAAGTTTTCAAAAGCAACCGTCCCAATTTTGACGGTTCTGTCTGGCCGGTTGTCTTCAAGGACAATGTCAATTATTTCTCCAGCCGGCTGGGGGCGAAGGCCGTTTGGCCTCTCCCCTGACAGTGATTGCTATTGTTTCTCTTTTACAGGCGCCATTTGGTCCACCTTTCTCTTTTTACCGGCTGGCTTAATAGCCGGTAAGCTTTGATCACAGTCGTCAAGTTCAACTATTTCTTTCTCTTGACCGTCTGTGTCAAGCGTTGGTTTGATGTCTGAGAGGTAACACTCTTTCGCCATCTTTTGGTCCTCACTCAAGGAACCGGCTGTGCCATCATCCCTTTAAAACTTGATCAACACTAGAGATGGGATGATGACTGCTTTTGAGATGTTAAGGGTTGGGCGGCCAATAATCAAGTTGTAGGCAGTCAATTCTCCTACAACAAGAAACTTGACAACAATGTGCCGGCCCTTTCCCTTTTCTCCAAACCGGATGGGTAGATCAATCATGCCCACTGGATGTACTACTCCTCCTCCCCCAAAACCAACAAGAGGGTATGAGGCCGGATGCATGCTACTGGGCTTGTACTTGAGTTTTTCCAAGAACCAGTAGCTTATGAGGTCAGATGAGCTCCCGGTATCAATTAAGATCCGGCCAACTCGTTGATTGGCGATTTTGCACTCGATGACTATGGGGTCATCATGAGGCCGCCTGACCTCTCCTTTATGTTTCTCGGAGATGTTAACTTCCGGAAATGAATATTCAGACGACTGGCTCTTATCCACTGAATTGACCAGTTTCCGAATGTTATCCTTTGTGCCCTGGATGGTAGGCCCACCTCCCGCAAATCCACCGGCTATGGTTAGGATGGTATCATCATCCGTATCCGGTTGACTAGCCGGTGTCTTTGGGGGTGGTCCTTTTACTTGTTTGGGAGCACCCTTTGACTTGGATAGATAGGACTTGAGAGCCCCTTCGTCAGCAAGCCGGTCAAAGAGCCGCCTGAGCCTAAAGCAACCCTAAGTGTCATGGCCAATTTCTTCATGAAAAAGGCAATATTTTCTCTTATCCCGGGCGCTTACAGGACTCTTCATGGGAGCCGGTTTTTCAAGATTCAACCGGTCCCTTACTTCTTTGAGAATGGAAGCACAATCCTTGTTAAATTCATACTTTGGCACATATGGATCCGACCTCTTTCTTTTCTGGAAAGGTTGTCCGGATGGGTCTGCTGCCCATACCCCCTTTCTCTTATTTTCTTCCTTTTTGGTCGGCTGGGTAGGCCGACTCTTTTTTTTGCCGGATATGTTGTAATCCGTTGGAAGTTTCACAGCACAGAGTTCCATTGATTGAATGTAGGCCTCCGCCTTCATAAGCGCCTCGTGAAGAGTAGAGACCCTCTTCCTAACCAAGTCAAACTTAAAAGTTGACCCGTCTTTTAGGCCTTTAAAGAAATCAGTGTAGGCAACGTCATCAGACAATCCATGGATTTGGATCCTCATCAAGTTAAACCGCCTGACATATGACCGAAGCCGTTCCTTAGCTCCCTGCTAAATTGCCCCAAGATCAAGGCTTGTTTTCTTGGTAGGAATTTTCATAGAAAAATTGGACGTAAACCAATAGGCCAACGTCCTGAAATTATTGATGCATTCGGCTGGGAGGTTACCAAACCAACGTTGAGCAATCCCTTTCAACGTTGCCGGGAAGCACCTACACCATGAGGCATCATCCAAACCCTGCAAATACATCAGGTTGGTGTATGCCATGAGGTGATCTTCCGGGTTGGTGGTACCGTCATAGGCACCCACCAACATATTTTTAATTTTTGGCGGCTGGGCCATCTCGGTGATTTCTCTAGAAAACGCTGTTGGTTGTTCCCCAAGGTTGAGCAGCCAGAGCTGCCAGTCCGTAGGCTGGACAGGCGGCTGCTGCTGCCTCCCGAAAAGTCCCGGTTGTGAATATGGAGAAACAAAAGGCGTGTATGGTGTCCCATGCAATGCCGGTTGGATGATATGAGGGTCGGATCGAGCGGAAACCTCGCTCGTCAGGATGTCATTGTTTGTTCTCGAGTGCCTCCCTGATGTGACATTGAAGCTGTCTCGAAAGGTCGACGTTGATGCCGACTCGGAACGCTGAGTCTTTTTATCCTGAATGAGGTTCCGAGCATCAGAATAGACTTTCTTTGTTCCATCTGGCTGTATGTGCCGGACGGGTTTTCTGTCTCCATCCATGGGAGTGTGTATATTAGAGAAATCAATGGGCCTATCCGGCACATTTGACTTCGGATGCGGTGTAGATGCTCTACCCTTTACTGTTATGGCCGTCTTTTTTCCAAGACGTTTTTCTTCCGCCTGACCCTTACGGGGGTCGGCTGTGTTATCTAGAAGGCCTTTGATTTCCCCTTTGAAACTCATCATCATGTTCATAGTTGTCGGATGTATCTTGGTCCGAGTGGACCTCAACCTCACCAATAGGTTGACTACCTTTACCCGGCAGTACCGGTTCTGAAGTCATCTAGAAAGTACTCTCCCCACAGACGGCGCCAGATGTTTGGGGGTTTTTTATGTGTCCTACGGAAGAGTTACAATTTCCTAGTATGCTCTTTCCTTCACCTGTACCTGCACAAATAACTGAATACTCCGGCTGGGGCTGGGGTGTTCCGCCTCCGAATATTAAGTTAGTCTCTTTCTTAATGAGGAAATAAGACAATAAATGCTTCTCGATTTGAGAGCGTTTGCAAGGGGATTTGTGTTTGGCTGGTGGTTGGAAAATGATTCGATCCCCATTAATGAGGTCTGCCCTTACTATTTATAGTAGGGGAGAGCTGTACCTCAATTAGGGTACAATGACACGTGTCGCAAAGGGATTGGGCCTTTGCTAACCGTTGCAAACTTGACACGTGGCAAGCCTTTATAGGGCCACGTGTCTTAGGGGTATTTTCACCCTAAACAAGGGTATAGCTTAGAGAGTCGAAGAGGAGTGACAAGCTCTCGAGCAACCACCCAACAAAAAATATGAAAACACTTCCCTAAAAATCCAACATGTACTTGTGCTAAGATCCTGAGCACTCCAAGCCCCATAAAAAAAAGAAGGCAAACGTCAAAGGCAGAAGAGGAATCACCCTGCAGATAACACGAATCAAAAGCTACCGAAGTAGGGGGAGAAAAATTCCCTATAGATCAAACGAGGGACATGAAACCTTGCGCCAAAACACTCCTAGAGTTCCATTCCTGCACCAAATGGAGAATCGCGCCAGGAGACAACACTGCTTGCTTAAAAATCTTGTGGTTACGCGCAAGCCAGACTGCCCAACAGAAGGAGTCAAAGGAGATCAAACCGTCCCAATTCCGAGAGGAATGACACTATGAGACTATGTCGATAAACCAGTTAGTAAAAGGTTTCCCATGCAAAAGAGGAGGAGAGAAGGCAATCGGAGTACAAGCCCAAGAATGAGAAGTGACGAAACAACCACATAATAGGTAGTCTGACGTTTCACTTTCCTAGTAAAAAACACACAAGTTGGAACTATAGGAATCCCTCGAAGCTGCAGATTCCTAGAGAGAGGAAGAGCATTGTGAAGTAATTTCCGATAAAAACACTAGAGTTTTGGTAGTAGAGACAACCCCCAGAAATGCTTCCATAAAGAGGCCAGAATTACACCCAAGACCCCAGAAGACACTAAATGACTAAGCAACATAGCGTAAGCAGACTTACTAGTGAAAGATCCATCCCTAGAAAATTTCCAGTAGGCGAAATCCTCCATCAACTAAAGAGGGCGATCTGGCGATCAACTTAGTAGTTAAAGCTTTCTAACTGACGAATACCCAAACCTCTCAACCCTTTAAGCAAATGAAGAAGAGACTTAGAAGACATCGCTAAACCCCGAGACTGAGAATCAGATTTCCACCAAAACCAAGCCGACAAGTTCTCAATGTGAGAACAAATCGAAGGAGGAACCTTAAACACCAACAAGATATGATTGATAGAAGCGACTAAAATCAAATTAATGATTACTAATTTAGCAGCATAAGAGAAACCAATAGCTGGGAAATCAGAAAGTCGCTTGACCACTTTGTCAATCATAAAGCTAAAGTCAGCCACCTTACTAAGACTAAACTCAAACCCCAGATAAGAACCAAGAAAGGGCTTGCAATGAAGTTTCAGACTACAGGAAAGATAATCTCGATAATCTTCGGAGTGTTCGGGCGTAAATTAACAAACGACTTTTGTTAGTTAATCACTTGTCCCGACAATCTGCAAAACTCGGTCAGGAGAGCCATAAGATTGTTACACGCTGAAGGAGAGACATATAAGAACAACAAGGAGTCATTTGCGAAGAATAAATGAGAAATTGAGGGGGCACACATGGAAATACTGATCCCCTGAAAAAGAGAGTCCATTTTGTCCTTCCTAAGCATAGCAAAAAGAACTTCCATACAGAATACAAACAAATAAGATGAAAGCGGATCCCTCTAATGAAGCCCATAGTGAGGCTGGAAGGTTGGGGAAGGATTGCCATTGACTAGCACCTGATAAGAAATTATCGAAACTCACTGACTAATGACATGAATCCAGTAAGGTGGGAAACCGTAAGCCTATAGAACCCGAAATAAAAAATCCCAACGGACCAATCATAGGATTTATTCATGTCTAACTTGAGAGCTGTATAAAACCTCTTCTTGGCCTTTGAATTGTTCATAAAAGAAATCACCTTATGAGCAATCAATATATTATTCGGTAAAAGACGACCCGGAATAAACGCGTTCTGGTAATTAGCCACCAATTAAACTAGGCAAGACCAAGAAAAGCCGACCTGTGAGACATTTTTCAATACATTCATAAATCATGATGTAGAGACCGATTGGCCGAAAGTGAGAAATTAGTTCTAGATTTTCTATTTTCGGAAGCAAAACAAGGAAGGTACGATTCCATTCTTTTAACATATACCCATGAGCAAAGAAGTGTTGAACTGTCGAAAAAACGGATGAACCATCGTCGGACCAGTGAGCTCTGAAGAAAGCTGAAGAAAACCCATCAAGACTTGGAGATTTGTTGTCATTGATACCAAAAATTGCACTCTATATTTCCTGAGCAGAAAAAGGAGCCATAAGAAGTTGTTGATGAGTTGAAGAGAGAGATGGTAAATGTAATTGTGCCCACCAATCAAAATCTTGAGAAGATGCATTGCCTGAGACTAAGTAAAGATCCTTAAAAAAAATTCAAAGATAAAGAGGCGATGCACTCAGAATTTCTTTGCCAAACACTAAACGAATCTCTCACAACATAAGTCTTATTTCGACAACATCGAGATTGCACCAAGGAAAAGAGAATACGAGAATGTGAATCACTGAATGCATCCCATTTAACTTTAGCACGTTGAGGCCAGAAAAGATAAGCTGCTTGTGCCTCTTCAACTTTCTCGTCCTTGGTAGTGATAAAAAGACAACGATCGATATGGGAGGACAAGACCGAAGACGCTTGCTAAACTTCCGAAACCAGAGTTTTCCAATTAATCTCCCAGGCCTTCTTATGAGAAATACACCAAGCTAGCAACCGTTTTATAACAACTAATAATTTTCAAGATAGGGAAAACATTGGGGGAGCCCGAAAAAAATAATGAGATAGCAGAGTGTACAATTTTACGAACCTCAGAAGCAGACAAAGACCAGTTTTCCACCCTCTAAGGATGCTTTACATACCCTAGTTCGACTGTATTCGAGAGAATAATAGCATCGTTATCCGAAAACAGTATAGGCTGGTGTAAAACTCTTATGTCGGGTAATCTAGAAACCAAGCGGAAGGACGTAGGCTCCCTTTCAAAAATCGGATTTGAATTAGTCCTGTTATTAGTCCAAGTAAAATTTAGACCAGAAACAAGGAATGTCTACCCAATCCAGCCCCATACGCCAACTAATAAAATCCATCTTTCCTATAATAGAAGAGCTACCCCCTAATTTATCTGAGCGGTATAAAACTTGGTTAAAATCGCTAATAAAGACAACATTTGGAATGGTTTCAAGAATACTTGTAATCAAGTTCCAAACCATGTCTAGTCTTAATTCTCAAGCTATCTCAATTTAGTGATTTACACAACAATATCACAAAATCACCTTGGGTTCGTAGTTGTATATTCAAAACAATCATATAGCCTCTTATGTAAAGAATAAGAAATGGAAATATTATTGTGTGTAATGTGTCTATTGCACCCAAATTTGAAATTTTGTTGAATTTGACCATGTTTATATAAAGTGGTTTGAAGTTGGGCTTAATATTGCTAGTTTGACTCAAAGCCAATGAACCGATAACATATCAAGTAATATAGATTCATGGGCTCATATGCGATAATAGGATTTATCTATAGAGATGAGAAAGTAGCCCGGTAATGAGGGCCAGACTCTTTAAGACACGTGGTCAAAGCGTGTAATGCTTATTCAAAGAAGAAATAGGCACCAAAAGGAGTAAATTAATAAACAGTTAAGGGGTATTATTGGAATTAACAAAGAAATTTCTCTAAGGGATATGGAATTCCTCTATAACTAATGGAGACATACTATATGAAGCATGAAGACCTCAACAAATCATCCAACAAGCGCAATTATTTTCTTCATAGCTTTCTGTACCGCTTTCCTTTGTTTCTCCCTTGGCTTAGTAGCCAAGTGATAGGTAGTTGTAGTTTAGAATATTATAAGTTTATTTGCTCGATCATCTCCAATTGTATGAACATGGAGGTAATCTTCTCCTCTTGAAATAAAATTGTAGTCCTGACTTTATCGCTTATGTAATGGAAAAAATAAGCATCTATCTTTAATCCTAAGTTCTTATGCTCATGTCCCTAGTTAACTTCTTTCTTTTTAAACTTCCTCACAAATTATGTAGCGTAACCTGTTTGTTGTTGTTATGTTAGAAAAGTTATTCAGATATAAGCATTAATAGTAGGGGCAGCCTATAACACCCTAGAAATTCCTCCCCCTTAAAATACTTGTTTTGCTCTCTTAAAAATACGAAATAGGAATTTCTAAGACTTACCGCCACCGTGATAACAGATAGGGAAAATATCAAAGACACACAGCGGATGACTCACTTCAAATTCATTCAAAAACAAACCAAACGAAAGTAAAGCCAAACCAAAGTCAAACGAAGTCAACCTACAACTTGGAACCATTGTAGGTCCTTTTAAAAACCCAAAACGAAAACTTAAAATCATTGCATTAGTCTCACGAGAAATATATAATAATCAAATCAAACAAAACACATCATATTCTTATAGAAACTAAACAAGATTCGCTCTTCACTCATGCCCTGTTGGGTTTTGCAGTGTCCGACACCGCGCGGAAACAAAACCCGATAACCGGATCGCATGCATAATACTTACAGTATAAAAAAAAAGCAAGCAAAATAAGCATAAGAGAAGTGAGAGAAAAGAGAGAATGCTCACCCTTGTAGCGTGCTTCGCTCAACCTTCGAGCTCGGACTTGAAAGCTTCAAATTTCACAAGTGCGAGAACCTCCGACGGCTCACACCCTTACTACCGAACCACATCGGTCCCTACCCCGAAGCTTAGTCGAGGCTAGACCAAACATAAATTAGAGTTATTAGAACAAAGGTTTTCTCTTCTTGGAGATCCCTTAAAGTTCATCAACTCAAGTGCTTTTCCCAAATGCCAAATGATTGGTATTTATAGGGAATAGTGCCCTTGAAATCCCATAATCTTTCAATGTGGGATAGTTGGTGAAAAGGCAAAATAGAATATAATTTAATTCCAAATTAAATTAAATAGCCTTGAAACAATAATCAAATGACAAGTACCATCACACAAAGAGGGAGTAGGTGGGAGGACCACCTTGGCTTTAGAGAGCAAGGCAAGGCTTGCCCAACCTTATCGGTTAGCCTGAGCAGCTGCTCAGCCTTAGGCAGCAAGGCCAGCCTTGCGCCACAAGGCTAGGTAGGCTAGCCTATGGCTGCAAGCCCACGGATGCCACCGCAAGCTCAACACACATGCAGGCCCAATAGTGGCACCCGCAAGATAGCAACAGCAGCACAGGCCCAGCATCAGCCACGCAAGCTCGGCTTGCTTACTGGCCTTGCTAGGCATCCCTACTTAAGCTGTTGTAGCGCACAGGCCCACGAAGCAGCCTCAGCCAGCTCGCACGCCACGGCCAGCCTAGCTCGTAATCCGACGTCTTTGTTCGTAAAACTATATTGACTCATTTAATCCTTCAGATTAATTTGTCGCTTCCGTTCGGTTACACGATTGGGTGTGACCCGAAGGGTTCAGTCAAATTTTAGCTGTAATATTAATTATTCTTTAATATTACTGATCGAAAGCGGACTCCAGCTAGACATTCCGATCACTTGACCTCACTAAATAATTAGCTTTCTAATTTATTCCGAACCTCAATTGGAATAAAACACTTATTTGAAGTACACCATTTCTTTCAATCTCCCACTTGTCCTTCCGGACAAGTGTGCCAATTGTGTATAGCCTGTTTCATATGTCACTTAATGTCTCTTCGTGAACTACAAGGTAAGATTTTTCATCATCCTTAATACATCCAGAAGTGTTTCTCAATTTCTGAGTTCGACTGTCAATAAGCAAATGATTTTTAAAATCCATCTGAGCACGGCCATGCATTTTCACAGTCTCGCTCTTCGAGAGGCCTTGTAAACAACAAAGACATGTTCCCTACTGTTAATAGGGGGACATTTCCCAGTCTTGCATTGTTAGCTTCCCTTACTAAGAGGCCCTAGCCGCCTAACTGTTGCCTTTGTAATCCCCTTGTACGACAGACGTTTGACAACATCAAAGAGGACTATTACTCAAACAAGAAAACTGACAATACTCATGGTCGAGGAAAGAGGTTCTGATACCCATATTGAGTGATATACTTATGACGATTGTTAAATCTCTTAAAGTAATCTCATAGGTCGATCCAGTAAATTTCTAAAATAATAGTTATGCAAATGATTTATGACAATTTTGTCCTAGTAGCACAAGAAACGATGCTATAAATCATACTACACACTAATCTCACTCGATCATTAGTCGTCTAACTTTCAAATGACCTCCATTAGGGATAATTTCGATATAATATTTAACGATCACTTAATAGGTGTTTCTTTATCCAAGACATGGTCTTGATACCATATTTTGAATGTTCAAATCTAATGGACTCATTATTTAATTCTAAACCACAATTAAAAAGAAATGGAATAATAATTTACAGAAAATTGAATTACTCCATAAATGAATGTTTAACATGGTGTTTTACATTAAGATCTCCACAACTTAATTAAAACACACAAATAGGGAAATGAAAGCCAATCTCCAATATGTCTGATTCCCATTGCCTCAACGTGCTTATTGTGTTTCACTTGAGGTAAAGGTTCAGTGAGTGGATCGACTACATTGTCGTCCGTTCCAATCTTGCAAATTCTGATTTCACCCTCGAACTTCCATTCCCATATCATGTGAAATCGCCTCATGACATGTTTGACTTTCTAATGCTCTCTTGGCTCTCTAGCTTGAGCAATAGCCCCACTATTATCATAGTAGAGGTCTATTGGTCCCTTTATTGAGGGGACAACACCAAGTTCACTAACGAACTTACGAATCCAAACTGCCTCCTTAGCTGCTTTCGAAGCTGCCAAGTATTCGGCTTCAGTTGTAAAATATGAAAGGAATGGTGTCCTTCCAACAAGTGTATTATTCCGATAAAGGGTTCGAAATTATTAGAAAGCTAATTCTTCAGTGAGGTCAAGTGATCAGAATGCCTAGGTGGAGGCCGCTTCCAATTAGTAATAT
Source organism: Chenopodium quinoa (assembly GCF_001683475.1). Lineage (NCBI taxonomy): Eukaryota > Viridiplantae > Streptophyta > Magnoliopsida > Caryophyllales > Amaranthaceae > Chenopodium > Chenopodium quinoa. Next base: position 4,646,711 of record NW_018742309.1, on the reverse strand, counting down.
TAATGTATAATTAATATTACGGCTTAATCTTAACTGAACCCTTTGGGTCTCACCCCAATCGAGTAACCAATCCGAGACGACGAATCAATCCATAGGATTAGATGATTCATTAGAGTATTACGAACAAAGACGTCGGATATCGAGCTTAGAGCGTCGAAACCGAGCGTCATAAGTCAAGTCGAATTTAGAATTCGACGAGACGAGAAATCAAGCAAGCGAAAAGTACAAGCTAAGCCGTAGCCTTGCTTTGGCCTAGCCATGCGAGTGTTAGTCTAGCCTAGGCCACCAACCGCACCGCAAGTGCATGCCGCAAGCCAAGCACGTATATGCTTGCTAGGCTTGCTGGCCGAGCATGCTTGCGGGGCTGGTGCTCATGGCCACAAGAAAGCAAGGAGCTGGTGCGTCTTGTGTGCTAGCATGCTGGGCCTTGCACCCATCCACTCGCATCGCCCAGCACACGCAAATTGCCTAGCACACGCAACGCAGAAGCAGCAGCAGCCCGCATTGCGTGCGTGGCTTGCTTGTTGCGTGCATACGTGTGCGAGCTGGCCAGCCAGCCTAGCCTTGGTGCTAGGCGCCAGCTGGGCAGCCTTGGTAGCCAAGGTAGGCAGCCAACCAACTATGCGTGGGCCAGCATCTGGTTAATGGGAAGACCGGTCTTGGTGCCTTGCTTGGGGAGCAAGTGGTGCTTGGTCCATCCCCTTTATTGTTCCTCAACTAACCTTGCTCACCATTTGCCACTTGGTGCTTGTTGATTCATTTTCCTTTTATTTGTTTTTGAATTAAAATAAATTGAGCAAAATGAAATTCTCCCACATTGATGGGAAATGGGAAATCAAGATTCCCTTCCCTGTAAATACCCATGTTTTGGGTTTAGAAAGAAGCACTTGAGTTGAACTCAATAAGGCATCTCCTTATAAGTGAGAAAACCTCTAAGTTCGTAATACTCTATTATTTCCTTGGTCTAGCCCCGACTAGCCTTCGGGGTATAGACCGCTCGGGTCGAGTCGAGGGTGCGAGCCGTCGGAGGCTTACGCACTTGCGAAGTTAGAGCTTTCAAGTAAGAGCTCGTAAGCGAGCGAAGCACTCGTCGAGGGTAAGATCGCCTTTTCTCCTTCTCTCTCTTTTGATGTTTAATTATGTGATTTCATGTTTAGTTACATTAATTAGTGTGCGGGTCTTGGGCGGGTTTCATTTCGCGTAGTGTCGGACACTACGAAACCCAACAAAATATGCGGTCGTGCTTTGCTTAGCACTCTTCCATCGGAACACTCCTCCTTTAAGAAAGAACATGTATCCTGATTGTGACTTGAATTCGTCTCTGTCAGTCTAGAATCTTACATTGGTATATCCTTCAATAACCAAATCCTTACTCCCACCATAGAACAGAAATTTATCCTTGTTCCTTTTTAGTTACTTTAGGATATTTTTGGCTGCAGTCTAATGTGCCTCTCCTAGGTCTAATTGGTATCTTCTCATAGCACTCAAGGCATACGATACATCCGACCTAGTACATATCATGGCATACATGGTCGATCCAAAAAGAAAAGCATATGGAATCTGACTCATCCTCTCTCGCTCATCAGGTGTTTTCGGACATTGTTTCTTGCTATGAGTTATGCCATGTGACATGGGTAGGTGCCCTCTTATGGCTTCCTCCATATTGAATCGTGTCAGTACCTTATCGATATAAGCACTTTGGCTTAATCCAACCATCTTATTAGATCTATCCCTAAAGATCTCGATGCCCAATATGTACTGTGCCTCTCCCAAGTCCTTCATTGAGAAACATTTTCCAAGCCAAGCCTTTACAGACTCCAACATTAGAATGTTGTTTCCAATGAGCAATATATCATCGACATATAAGACAAGGAATGCAATGTCACTCCCACTGACCTTTTTGTAAACGCAAGACTCATCTAGATTGTAGATAAAACCAAACTCACTAATGGCTTCATCGAATCACAGATTCCAACTTTTGCTTGCCTACTTAGTCCATAAATGGACTTCTTAAGCTTGCATACCTTCTTAGCATTTTTTGGATCTACGAAACCTTCCGCCTGTGTCATGTACACAGTTTCTTCCAAAATCCCATTAAGGAAGGCAGTTTTGACGTCCATTTTCCATATCTCTTAATCATAATATGTGGCAATTGCTAGGATAATCTAGACTGACTTAAGCATGGCGACTGGCGAAATGGTTTCATCATAATCAACGGCGTGAATTTTCCTATAACCTTTTGCCATCAATCTAGCTTTGTATACATATACATTTCCATCTTTATCGGTTTTCAACTTGAAAATCCATTTGCAACCGATAGGTTTGTAACCTTCGGGCAAAAATCAACCGATTCCCACGCTTGATTTTCAAACATGGAGTCCATCTCGGATTTCATGAGTTCTTGCCATTTTGCAGAGTCAGGGCTCATCACAGCTTGTTTGTATGTCGCTTGCCCATCTTCATCCATAACTAGGATGTCTTGATTCTCGGTTAAGACAACACCAAGGTATTCGTCTGGTTGAGATCTTAGCCTTTGCGACCTACATAGGGTAATAGGTTGAGCATTTGCTTTGGCATTTTGACCTTGACCACTTTCAACAGTTTCTTCCAAAGCAATTTAATTCTCAGTTTTGTTAGTTGGACTTTGTTGCTCACCTTCTCGAACTTCATCAAGTTCAATTTTCCTCCCACTTGTCATTTTGGAAAGATACTCCTTTTCCAAAAAGACACCATCTCGAGCAACAAATATTTTTTTCTCAAACTGGTAGTAAAAGTAATACCCCTTTGTTTCTTTTGGATAGCCCATAAAGAAACACTTGTCAAATTTTGGTGCAAGCTTGTCAGATATGAATCGTTTGACATATGCTTCACAACCCTAAATCTTAAGAAAAGACAACCGTGGAGGTTTCTCCATCCATAATTCATATGGAGTCTTTTCGACAGCTTTTGACGGAGCGCGGTTCAGTGTAAGTGTCGCGGTTAGAAGTGAGTGTCCCTAGAGAGAGATAGGAAGATAGCTAAGACCCATCATTTATCGAACCATGTCTAACAGAGTTAAATTTCTCCTCTCGGACACTCCATTCCATTGTGGAGTTCTGGGAGGTGTCAATTCTGAGAGAATTCCATGTTCTTTCAAATGATAATCAAATTCTTAGCTTAAATACTCGCCACCTCGATCCGATCAAAGTGCTTTGATTTTCTTGCCAAGTTGGTTTTCCACTTCACTCTGAAATTCTTTGAATTTCTCAAAAGATTCAGATTTGTGCGACATAAGGTGGACATAGCCATATCTACTAAAGTCGTCGGTGAATGTGAAAAATAGCGATAACTATTTCTTGCGGTTGTGCTCATTGGTCCACATACATCCGTGTGTATAAGACCCAATAAGTCACTAGCCCTTTCTCCCAACTTGGAGAATGATTGATTTATCATCTTGCCTAGTAAGCATCCTTTGAAGTTTTCAAATGACTCTAAGTCAAATGAATCAAGAATCTCTTCATGAAGAAGTTTCTTGATGCGTTTGATGCTAATAAGGCCAAGACGACAATGCCACAAGTAGGTTTGATTCGACTCAATGGTCTTAGCTTTTTTAGTGGTATCATTAACATTATAAACCTATTTTTCTAGTGAAACCACATAAAGACCATTTTCTGAATGTGTCTTACCATATGAAACATTATCAAGATAAAATAAACAACTATTGATTTTTATTCGAAATTCAAATCCCTTGGCGTCCAACGCCGAAATTGAAATAATGTTTTTGGTAATGTTTGGAACATGATAACAATCTTCAAGTTCTAAAACAATCCCATAGGGAAAGTCAAACTTAGTGTCCCAACGAATACTGCTGCAATCCTTGCTCCATTGCCGACCTGGAGTTCCACTTCTCCCTTCACTAGCCTTCTACTTTTCCTTAGTCCCTGAGCATTGGAACAAAGGTGTGAGCCACATACGGTATCTAATACCCATGAAGCTTTGCTTGTAAAGTTAAGGTTTATAACATATATATCTGATCCAAAAGAAATGGTGTCGTTCTTCTTATCCTCCTTGAATTTGAGGCAATCCCGTTTCTAATGTCCCTTCTTCTTGCAGTAGAAACATTCAGAATCGGATTAAGAAGAGGCTACCTTCTTTTCCAGGTTGCCTTTGGTAGCTTTTGACTTAAGCGGAAAGGTCTTCTTACCCTTCCCTTTAAAGCCTTTCTTCTTGACCGAGCGCTTGAATGTGCCCTTCTTAACCATAAGCATATCATGCTTACCTCATCCTTGAGCGTTTGCTCGGCTTGCTTCAACATTTCATGAAACTCGGTGAGGGTTTTCTCCATGCTGTGCATATTATATTTCATTTTGAACTGATCATAGCCTTAGTGCAGCGAGTGGAGAATAATGTCAACTGCCATCTTGGTTGAATACCTAGCGTCGAGCCTTTCCATGCTCTCAAATAATCTGATCATTTTAAGTACATGTGGGCTGACCGGCTCTCCTTTCTTGAGCTTGCTCTCAAGGATCTACCTATGGGTCTCAAACCACTCAGTTCGAGCCTGCTCTTGGAACATATCGTGAAGTTCAGAAATGATCTCAAAAGTCGTCTCCTTTCCAAAGAAGGTATTTTGGAGATCCGGAGACATTGTGGCCAACATGATGCATTTGACATCCCGATTGGCAGCGTGCCATCAGTTTAGGGCAGCCTGAGTGACCTCCTCATCAGGAGCGTCGAGCATTTCCTCATCAAGGACGTATTCCTTTTTCTCTTGCATGAGAACTATACGCAAGTTCCTTTGCCAATCAAGGAAGTTTGTCCCATTTAACTTCTCTTTATCGAGAATAGAACGGAGTGAAAATTAGTTGTTGTTGCTATTAGTTGCAGACATGTTTCTACAATTGAAAGAATTTGCAATGAAAAATCATTCATAAAACCAATAAGTTTGAAATTTAAAGCATACATGCAGATTTTCAATCTTATTAAGCGTTTTATCCACTCATCAAAATTGTCCCTTTTAGGCGAGAATAAAACGATTCCAAGACCCCAAAAACCAAAAAAGTGTTTAAGCTTGCTTTGGCTTGTCTTAACACTTAATATTTTAAGGTAAGCAGTCCAATTGCTACCTAAGCTACTCTTGGTTAGATAAAATGTCGCATCTAATGCTTTCTTGACTTTTATCTCCATTGCCACGACATCTAAGGACTCCTTATTGATATAGTTGAGTTTAACCAAAACTAACGTGTATGCCACTACTAGAAAACAGGTCATTTCCGACGGAAGAATTCCGTCGGAAACACCCTTAATTCCGTCGGAAAACACTGTTTTCGACGGAAATTCCGCCGGAACGTGGTGTCGGAAGACCTTTTGTAGGAAAAATGGCTTTTTCCGTCGGAACAGTGTTTTCCGACGGAATTCCGACGGATTTTTCTCATCTGAAGAGGTTTTCCAGGCCACCGGAAAGTCTGTCGGAAATCTCCGACGGAATTCAAATCCGCTGGAAACTTCCGATGGAATTTCCGTCGGAATCTGCTACAGAAAAAAATTAAAAAAAAGCCCTGCCACCTCCGGCACCACCACCCACAGCCAGACCCCCCCTCCCCACCCAGACCACCTTAACCCACCCCCCTTAACCCACCTAACCACACCCAGAACCCCCCTACCCAGACCACCCACCGTAACCACCCTAGACCAGACCCCCCCCTCCCCACCCAGACCACCACCACCTTATCCCACCACCTTAACCCACCCCCCTTAACCCACCTAACCACACCCAGAACCCCCCTACCCAGACCACCCACCGTAACTACCCCAGACCAGACCCACCCTCCCCACCCAGACCACCACCACCTTATCCGACCACCTTAACCCACCCCCCATAACCCACCTAACCACACCCAGAACCCCCCCACCCAGACCACCCACCGTAATCACCCCAGACCAGTTTCCCCCACCACTACTCCAACCCAACCCAGAACAATCCAGACGCCCCACCGCCCCAACCTACCCTACCCACCAGACCCAGACCACCCACCATAACCACCATTCCACCCACCCCACCAGCCCAGTTCACACACCCCATCAGCCCACCCACCCCACCAGCCCACCCCACCCCACCCAACCCAGACCACCCACTCAGCCCAAACCACCCACCGTAACGAAAAAAAACACAAAAAAAACGAAAAATATTGCAAAAAAAACCAGATCTACACAAATTGAAACCAAATACAGTCATAAAAATTTGATTTTTATTATAATCGAGACAAATATAAATCGAAACAAAAAAACAAATACCAGATCTATTCAAATTGACAAAAAAAAAACAAAAAACAAGATTACAAATTGTAAAAACTACAAACGAACGAACGAAACTTGGATTTGCTCGAACGGTGGTTGTCGGTGGTTATCGGTTTATTGTTCTTGCGCCGTTTTTCGATGTTGCGTCGTTGTTGTTGGTGGTTAGCCATTGTTGACGGTGGGTGGGTAGCCATTGTTGTTGTTCAGACAGTAGAGGAGAAGGGAAAGAAGATAGAAGAAGAAAGAGAAGAGGAAAAAGGAGAGGAGAGGAGAGGACAAAGAAACGAGAGATGGAGAGGTTAAAGAGAGGCGAAGAGAGAGGAGAGAGAAATGAGAAATGAAAAGAGGGGAAGTATGTTATGACCGTGGTTTTAGGTTTTGTTTTTTTTTATTATTTAATTATTTTCCGACGGAAAATTCCGTCGGAAAAGGTAATTTCCGAGGGAATAATCCGTCGGAAATTAGGTTTTCCTACGGAAAATTCCCTCGGAAATTTCCGACGGATTTTATTTCTGTTGGAAAATTAAGTTTTCGACGGAATATTCCGTCGGAAAACCCATAAATTCCAACGGATTTGTGTTCCGTAAGAAATCCGTCGTAAATTTCTGACATAATTTAATTCCGTCGAAAATTTCCGACGGATTTTTGGTCCGTCGGAACTGGTCCGTCGTAAATTGGCCTATTTCTAGTAGTGTGCGATGCCTTGCTTTGGCAAGCGCACCAATATACCGTACTACCGTAGGAAATTAGTAATGCCTTGCTTTAGCATAGGCCATTACTATTCTTATTAGTTCCGTAAGTGCCATTTTGGAATGGCAGATTTAACTCAATTTTCTTTGGGACTTAGGGTTTCTATGTTGGTTGATTTAAGTGAACTAAACTAATCATTCAACATTCGAAATCCTAAACATGCATCTAACATTGCAATTATATATAAGAAAAATATATAAAGCATAATTAAAGATGCATTTGGCAACTAGCATGACCCCTTGAACTTGAGTCTTCAAATTTTCAAGGGCCTTCGTTGCATCCTCTTGGCTTCATCTTCTTAGAAGCGCCGTCTTCGAGACATCACCACCAATTATGAAACTACTAGAAAATCTAGGACTAATCTAAATAATTTAAGTATAAAAATACTTAACGACACACAGTCCATATTTTTATTTACAAAAATACAAAACGGAACGCAGACCGTATTTACTATCCTAGTCGAGTCCACTAGTTGCCATTTTTTTAAACTTACAATAGAATATTTATTCCATTCATCCATTCACTAATGTGAATGGCCTATTCATTTTACAAAAATTCAAGCAATAATTCAAAACGAGCGCAAAGGAGTTACTAACTTAGGTGGTTAATCCAATTAACGCGCCTAATGAAAACTAGTCAAAGTTGTTATCCGATTATGAGAATTAATGCAATAATAATAGCTTAAAACGATTAACGAAGCTCCCACTAAATTCCACATCCAACTTAATTAAAATTAATCCAATTAAAATTAATTAAGCCGGTTAACCCAAAATTTTGCCAAAAATCTTGCAAGTGCCGGGAAAAACCGAGGCCTAGCCTCGTTGTTTTAATTAAAGCAAAAAACCGCAAAATCGCAAAATTTATATCCCCTTACGACCAAGTGCCTAGCATCCAAGCCACGAGGCTCGGCTTACTAGGCACCAAGCCTCGGGCTACTATGTGTGGGTGCTACCCCGCACAGCCACTGCTGCGCCAAGCCACGTGCTAGTGACCGATAGCATCGCTCGCGCATTATGCCGGCCCTATCACTGTGCTCGCAACGCACGCAAGTGGTGGCCTCAAAGGCCATGTTGCTGTGCGGGCTCGTGCTGCCTATCAACCGAATACCTCACCACACGCAAGCCTACTTCGCACCAAGTTGCTACACCAAGGGAGCTGCTCGCACACACCAATGCACTAGCATTATGCTCGAGAGTTATGCTCGAGGCTTCGTGCCTCAATTTGCGTGCTTCTGCCTCAGAATTTTATTTCAATTTTTTTGTGTGACATAAAAATTAGGCTAAATTAGAAAATAACACCCAATAAAAACCCCAATTTTGATAATAACACCTCTAAAAAAAAATTTTATTATAACACCACCAAAAATCCCAAAATTTTGCTTTCACCACCCACTAACGGATTTTTGGATGGAAGCCGTTATTACGGCCCACTAGGGACACGTGTCTGTTGTTTATTGGTTTAAAAAAAGAAAATTAAACAAAAAAAACAAAAACCCCTAAACCCTAACCCAGCCACCAGCCCCACCACCAGCGGTCGTGACTCCACCACCAAAGAACCCCACTATCGCCAGAAACCCTTCCTTCACCGGCGGAATCACCGGCCATCACCCCCACTGACATTAGCCCCCCCCCCCCCCCCCCCCCGCAAATCCCCTTCCCCCTTCCCTCTCCCCGAAAAATCACCCCCACCCACCAAAGCCCCCTTGCGAAAACCACCTAGCCCGTTCGCCCCCTCGCGGAAAACCACCCCTGGAATTACCCCTCACCTTCAAACCGGCAGAAATCGACCTTAGAAGCCCCAAATCTATCGATTTCACGGTGGAAGCGAACGGAATTGGTTGTTTTTGCCGGTTTGTGGTGGTGGTTTCCACTAATTGGTGGGATCTGTCGGGGGGCTGATGTCAGTGGGGGTGATGGCTGGTGATTTCGCTAGTGAAGGAAGGGGTTCCGGCGGTAGTGGGGGTCTCCGGCGGTGGAGTGGGGGTCTCCGACGGTGGAGTGACGGCCGCCGGTGGTGGGGCTGGTGGCTAGGTTAGGGTTTAGGGGTTTTTTTTTTTTTTTTTTAATTTTACTTTTTATTTTTTTTTTTTTTTTAGGCCAATATCTTATTGACAAGTGTCCCTAGTGGCTCCACTAACGATTTCCATCTAAAAATTCGTTAGTGGGTGGTGAAACCAAAATTTTGGGATTTTTAGTGGTGTTATAATAAAACTTTGTTTTTGAGAGGTGTTATTATCAAGATCGGGGTTTTTATTGGGTGTTAATTTCTAATTTAGCCTAAAAATTGATTCTAAATTATTTTTAGAACCAATATTGAGCAATGTGAAAATAAAACAAGTCCAACTTAATTAAATTCAATTTTAGTGCACAAACCAAAATTAATTCAAGAACCATTTTTTAATTTATTTTTGGCTGAACTTGATGCTACAAATTGAGGGCTATTCTCATAATTAATTTAACCAACATAAATTAACAATGAGATTTGACAAAAGGAGTTGGAAAAATAAACACAATCATCCAATGAAAAATTTCTCCAACACTAACTTGTGTAAATTTGGAAAAATTACATTCTTCTAACATGAAGAGTAATCAAATTTCATTCACAAGTTTGAACATTTAAGATATTAATCAACTCAAAAATGATTAAAACCAAAAATTAGTTCATTATGGAATTTAGAAAGTTAAGATCCAACCAAATAAACAATTAAAGATTGAATCTTTAACGTTTTTGGGGTTTTAAAAATACATTTTCACTATAAATATCCACACTCCAAGCTATTAATTTGCAAAAATGTGAAATTGCAAGTTTATGTGAAAATAAAAGCTAACGAAATTAAGCGACAATTATGACTTCATAAACATGCTTAATAAGGGTTAAAATTACATAATATTAATGGTATAATCAAACACATAATCAAACAATTGCATGCCATAATTAATCAAGGTTTAAAGATTTAAAATTTTTCGTCAAAAACAAAAAACCCCACGAAAAACCACTTTAAAGGATTTTAGCTTCTAGATTGCCATTTTTAATCACACAGTGGATAAAGTCTGATTTAGAACGTCGATTCCACCTAAAATTCACTATTTTTGAGTCAAAATCGGAGTTCGTAATCCAAACTTAGCATAACTACGATATAATCCAATTAGGACGCTAAACCAATAATTTAAATCCATTTTAAATCACCTTAATTAATTTTTAGTTGTAAAAAATAAATGCAATAGGCTCTTATACCGCAGTTGGGTTTTGCGGTGTCCAGCACCGCGCAGAAAAGAAACCCGATAACCGGATCGCATGCATAATAATTATAACATAAATAAAAGCAGGCAAAATAAACATAAGAGAAGAGAGAGAATGCTCACCCTTGTAGCGTGCTTCGCTCAACCTTGGAGCTCGGACTTAAAAGCTTCAAGTTCCACAAGTGCGAGAACCTCCAATGGCTCACACCCTCGCTACCGAACCGCACCAGTCCCTACCTCGAAACTTAGTCGGGATTAGACCAAAAATAACTTAGAGTTATTAGAACAAAGGTTTTCTCTTCTTGGAGATCCCTTAACGTTCACCAACTCAAGTGCCTTTCCCAAATGCTAAATGATTGGTACTTATAGGGAATAGTACCCTTGAAATCCCATCATCTTTCAATGTGGGATAGTTGGTGAAAAGGCAAAATAGAATTTAATTTAATTCCAAATTATATTAAATAGCTATGAAACAATAATCAAATGACAAGTGTCATCACACAAAGAGTGAGTAGGTGGGAGGACCACCTTGGCCTTGGAGAGCAAGGCTGGCTTGCCCCCACCGACTCAGTCAACCCGGGCAACTGCCGGACCTTAGGCAGCAAGGCCAGCCTTGCTGGCAGCCTTGCGCCACAAGGCTAGGCATGCTAGCCTATGGCCGAAAGCCCACGCAAACACGTAGGCCCAGCAACGGCACCTGCAAGCGAGCAGCAGCAACGCAGGCCCAGCAGCAGCCTCGCAAGCTCGGCTTGCTTGCTGGCCTTACTAGGCATCCTGCATGGGGTGTTGTGGCGCTCAGGCCCACGAAGCAGCCCTAACCAGCCGCGCACGCCACGGTCAGCCTAGCTAGGCTTTGCGAGGGCTGCGGTGGCTTGGTGCCTTGTTGCTTGCGGCCCCTAGCCACTTGCCTTCGATTCGAGGCGTGGCTATGGCTTGTGATGTCCTCGTAATTTTTAGCACGATATATTATTTGATTATTTTTCTCGTCTTCGTCAATTCCTAAAATCGACTCGACGCACGACACTCGGTTTTGACACTCTAAGCTCGTAATCCGACGTCTTTTTTCGTAAAACACTATTAACTCATTTGATCTTTCTGATTAATTCGTCGCTTCAGTTCGGTTACACGATTGGGTGTGATCCGAAGGGTTTAGTCAAGATTAAGCTGTAATATTAATTATTCATTAATATTATTGATCGGAAGCAGCCTCCAGCTAGGCATTCCGGTCACTTGACTTCACTAAATAATTTGCTTTCTAATTAATTTCGATTCCTTTATCGGAATACTACACTTGTTCGTAGGACACCATTCTTTTCATGCCCATCATGAATATGCTTCATCACCTGAAAAGCTTCTCTTAACTTCGTCCCCACTACTCGCCATTGGAAATGGGTCGTATTAGGACCAAGATAAAGATAAGGTCAAATAAACATACAACACACAATTAGCAAAGCTGAGTACATAAGCGTAAAGGATTCACACTAACATCCTCGCATCCGAGCATCACACAACATACCTCGTTACACCTGTTTACAAGCACACAACATACAACTCATACCATAGACACATTTAATTACTTATTTAATTTGATTACGCATCGAATGGTTTTCCCTCTAACCTGCCCCAATAAAGGGGAACTAACACGGGAGCTAACCGTGCCAGTATAAAAGAACCACTTGGAAGTGGCAGAATTTCTGCGCATAATAAAAAGGAAAATACGGCATCCTGTACTCCTAGTAGAAGTTATGGTCAAATATAAAGACGCATAACACCCCCATATATTCATACTCAAGGTATATACGTTCCAAGAGTTTTGGTGCGTAACCTCTTTCTCTTTACGTTATTTCAATACTTAGACTTGGTGATAACGCTCAATCCACAACACAACCAATCAACATCAATCATTCAAGTAACCAAACATTCCAATTTAATTCTTGAATAATTAATGATCACATTTAATTTAATGTTGAACCCTTTATAAACTAACTCAGTGTAAAAACACCTTCAGTGCACATAGGCACCACAAATCCTATCCCTTGGTGTGTAAACACCTTAAGTGCACATAGGCACCGAAATATAAATTAAACCTTATGTTCTAAGACACTTAATAGCTCTTTTCCCATGCTTATAACATCAATAAAAATTATATGAACCATAAAAAAATTCATTTTTTATATTCCAAACCAAATTGAACATTTAGTTTAATTAAACATGTCTTCAATCATTCTAATAATGAAAGTGTGGTCCATATACAATATTCCAACAACATAAATTCTACCAATAATTCATCTCAATATAATTCATGCTTCACAAACCAATCGCCAAATCAATCCAATCAACAATTCCAATCAATACCTATCATGTTACTAACTTGGAATTAATTAAACAAGTCCTAGCATGCTTCTACGCACTTAAATAATTACCGAGTACGCGAATGTACCTTGAATGTGATCTTAAAAACGCCACGACTACACGAAATCACTCACTTGGAAGTTTCCTACAACCCACAAATACTAAGAGAAATTAATACCTATTCATATTAAATTTCTAGCAATATATACACTCTTTCAAACACTTTTAAACCTTCTAAAACATGCTTAAAATTAATTAAAACCACCTACTTTATTCCCAATTAATGGGTAATTAAAATCCTTTCAAGAAAACTTAATTCTAGCCTTTACATAAGAATTCCAGCAATATAAAATCCCTTAAACTTGCTGTAATTTAGTTTTAAAACACTAATTTCAATAGTTTTAATCAACCACAATTAAATTCCTTCATTAATCATCAATTTAGAAACCTAGGGTTTGGGGCTTTTTCATATAAAAACCAAATCTGAAAATTTTATAAATTACACAACATTAAAAACATCATAAAATCATCACACAAGACCCAAAACAATAATTAAACAAGGCTAGAGTGAATTTAAAATAGGAAGAAGCAAGTTTTTTTTTTTGGTTGTTGCTTGCGCACGCACCCACGAACTAGGGCCTGCTACCGTGCCTCCTACCGGTGCTCTCTGGTGATGATGGTCGGCCGGTGGGTGGTTGCGGTGGTGGTGGCCGGCCATTGTGAGGAGTGTGAGTGGCGTGAAGGTGAGAAAAATAAGAGGGAGCGAGAGGGGAAAATTAAGGGGAGAGGGAAAGTTTACCTTTGGGTATATTCCACCTTGGGCAAAAGTCTCAATTTGCTCATAGATGAGTATTTATACCCCCTCTCAAAACCCTCCTAGCTTGACTTCCCTTTTTACCCTTAATGATTCCCACTCCTATTCAAAATAGTCATTTGACTTTCTTTAAAATTTCATTGACTTTATAAATCTAAAGTTCCCCAAAGTTTCCAAAATGATGAAATAATATAATTCCAAAACCAAATAAATAAATAGAAATGAGTTTTTAATTTAAATAAATATTTTAAATTATTAAAATACCATAAATAATTCATTTCAAATTATTTAAATACGCCATAAATACTTTAAATTAATATACGTATAAACATACAAGGTATTACACAACCCCTTAATATCCTAGAACAATATAGGGTATTTAACTTGTGGGTGAAGCACACAATTCATGCCAACACTGTCACACTATTGTATTGATATAATGACATGTATATTCAACAGGGAGGAAAAGCCTAAAGTCACAAGCTGACATTGCAGTTCTTACCTTAGGATTGATTTTAGAAAATCGACATGTTTAAGATTACAATATCACATTGCAAGAATATTGAACACGTGATTATGAATAGAAGGAAAAGTATTTCAATCAAATATGGCAATCCTAAATATATATATATATATATATATATATATATATATATATATATATATATATATAAGATTAATCAGTATTTGGTTAATTATATAATATTTTAGTGGATAGTATTTTGCTAAAAACCAAATACGAACGATGTGTTGGGCCATATATGGGGTTACAACTACTTATAATAAGATCCTATAAGATCACACATAATAAAAGCAAATTAAAGAAATCAAACCTCCTATTTTTGTGCATGGCGGATGACCATATGTTGTAAAATGTAAATGTTTTAAGAATAGAGGATTGCTCAACAAGTAAATGAATTTATGTTGTAAAATAAGTATCAACAACCCAGAATCGATGACCTATTCGATCAACTAAAGGGGCGACTATGTATTTTTCCAAATAGACTTTAGGTATGGATATAATAGATTGAGGATTGTGGAAAAGGAAACTCCGATCTGAAAACGACATTTAAGATGAGGAATAGACATTACAAGTTTACAACTATGCCAATTTCTCTACAACTTTATGCACTTTTTTCTTCTTCTTCTTCTTCTTCTTCTTCTTCTTCTTCTTCTTCTTCTTCTTCTTCTTCTTCTTCTTCTTCTTCTTCTTCTTCTCTCTCTCTCTCTCTCTCTCTCTCTCTCTCTCACACACACACACACGCACACACACACATGCGAGCGATTATGTTTAGGTATGGGTAAATACCAAATTGTTTTTATTAAAAGCATAACAAGTTATATTGATCTTATCTATGAAACTTAAAATTACAAAGGTATTTTTTGCACTATTAGATTCATATATAGGGGGAAGTACCAATGGAAGATGGCCACTGGGCCGAGTTGTACACGAGTGCACGATTGGTGGGTCAACTTAGTCCAGCTTATAGGCCGTTTGTTGAGCCTACCAAAGATAATCCTATCTTGGTCTCAATAAACTAATAGCAAGGGTAAGAAAAGGTCGAACCCAAGAGAGGCCTTGGATCATCCACTGATATATTATCGTTTAAATAAGCTAAATTAAGTCAAATTTAGGTTTGGTTTTAAGTAACTTCTATTAGTTCAAATCAACTAAAGGCTAAGAGGAGTTTAGCAATATTAAAAGAGGTCTAGGGCTTGGGCTAAACCACTCAACTTCATCACAAACCACAATTAGCAAGCAAAATAAGGTAAATTAGAGGAAGTCGTCTAAGGCACCCAACTACTCTATCAAGCTAGAGGGATTACTTGAATTATGAATACGATCCACTCTTATGGTTACAAAGCATAAAAAAAAGTGTTAAAGCATAATCACGATGACATAAACATTCCCTTGACTAGAAATTCCTATTCTCATGGTTTAAACACCTGATTGTGTCTCTCCAAAAACCGAACCCAGTGATGAGTACTGATTAGGGGATTTTGCTCCCACCAATCGGAATGCGCCACGTGGGCCAATCAGGTCCTGCCAAGTGTCCCCCAGTTGGAACTGTCAGGGTTTTCCACGTGGCACACGCCTATTCGTCCACTCTGGACCTATTATGTCATGACACGTGGCATCCTCCATGCCTAATGGAGAAACCGGCCACCTAGGCCCAACTTCCAAGGGAAGCCCAATCAGCCCTAGGTTAACCTAAACCTAGGATTGGCACGTTTCCCAGGGTTATAAATATCTCCCTTAATCCTCATTAAGGGGGATTACGCACATTAAACACTCTCACCTAGAGAGACCCAATCACCTTTATTTCCGCATTAATTACTCCTTAATCAAGTACTAACTTGACCGTCGGAGGCGGATCTCCAATCATCCGGAGCATCCGTTTTTTTTGCAGGTACAGGCGTCCGGTTCCAGTCTCGGAATTATAACTCTCCCGTAGGACATCAGAAAACCCCGAAACATTTTGGCGCCGTCTGTGGGGAGAGTACTTCTGAGATGGCATCCACTTCTGTACCGACTCCTGAAGAGAGGCGTCCCCTACACGACCCTCAAGTTCAGTCGGACCATGATACTGAGGAAGAATTTGAATTTGAAGCTTACACAGCTTCAGACGAGACCCTAAGGGCCCGACGCACCCGTCATACCGAAAGGAGGGAACGGGAACATCTTCAACCTTGACCCAGTGATCCAGCCGGCGCACCGCCTGTTCAGCAGCAGCTGGTTGATGGGTCTGCTCCCATTACAAGAAACGAACTCATGACCTTCATGAGGGGCTTCAAGGGAGAGATTCAAGAGTTGCTCAACAAGAAGCCTGCTCTGGCCAAGGAGCAGTCGGCTAAGAAACCTTCCACTTCAGGGAAGGGGAAGCCAGTTCAAGGGCGAGAGGCGACCCCTCATCCTAACTCTAGGAAGTGGGAGCCGCCTGCCCTTGATTTTACAAAGTACCGCTTTCCTACTCCAGGAAAGAGGAAACCTGTTCGTCATATTCAGGCGGACGGGACGAAGAAAACATACACAGATGCTCGGTTATTGCTAGAACAGAAGAAGAATGACCGATTGTCAAAGTCGGCCTCTACTTCAGACTTCCAAGACAGTCTACGCAATACCTCGATAAAGTATACTCAGTCGTATCATGAGAGTCAGTCAGGCGGCACCTCCCGTTAGTCCGGCTTTCATAGTGACCAGGCGGTACCAAACTTACCATTTGTACCGCAACAACAATATTTTTTGCAGCCACCTCTGTTTGGTGGGCATGCAGCAAAGAATTTCCAACCTATGGACTGGCAGCTACGGTTGCTTAGACTTGGGGAACAGCCGTCGGCCTTCTCCAAGGAAATGGCTGAAGCCGCTCAGCCGGCCAAAGTAAAAAATGTATTAGTAGGCGCCTATGACGGCACTACTAACCCAGAAGACCATTTGATGGCATTCACCAACCTGATGTACCTTCAAGGGTTGGATGATCCCACTTGGTGCAAGTGTTTCCCAGCGACTCTCAAAGGAATCGTACAACAATGGTTCGGCAACCTGCCGACTGGTTGTGTGAATAACTTCAGGACACTTGCTTACTTATTCACCTCCAACTTTGCCATGAACATACCTGCGAAAAAGACGACCCTTGATTTAGGAACGATTCAGCAGGGCGAGAAGGAGGGGCTTCGCTCTTACATCATGCGGTTTAACCTGATGAGAATACAGATTCAAGGGTTACCGGATGAGGTATCCTATACTGACTTTTTCAGAGGCCTCAAAGACGGATCGACATTCAAATTTGATTTGGTCCGAAAGAGGGTGGCGACTCTTCAAGAGGCCTTGATTGAAGCGGAAGCCTATATACAGGCGACTGATCTTTGTAGTACAAAACAGTCGGACGGGAAAATGTTCGACAAAAAAGAAGGGCGACAGAAACAGTTGTCGAACAAAGATGAAAAGAAAAGAAAAGAGGTATGGGCAGCTGATTCCTCTAAACAGCCGGCCCAGAAGAAGAAAAAAGAATTCAAACCATACTCCCCAAAGTATGCGTTTAACAAGGATAGCCAAGTTATCCTAAAGGAAATCAAGGGACGGATCTCAATTGAGAAGCCGGTCCCCATGAAGGGTTCTGCAAGCAACCGGAACCAAGAAAAATTCTGTGATTATCATGAAGATGTTGGTCATCACACCAACGAATGCATCAGTCTCATGCGGTATCTGGACCGCCTGGCTGAGCAAGGCGATCTTGACTCTTATGTCAAGAAATCTACAGGGAACACTTTCTCGAAAAAGCAGTCGGCCAAAAAGAGTCAACAGGCCGAGAGCTCTGATACAGATGATGCAGTCGTCTACACCATTGCAGGCGGCTTCGCAGGAGGCGGTCCCACTATTAGGGGCAACAAAGACAATATCAGGCGGCTAGATGTAAATTCCGTTCACCAACAACGGCCCCCCAAATATTCATTTCCTGAGATGGTCATCACTAAAGAAGATCTAGGAGGGGTAAGGGGGCCGCATGACGACCCTATCATTATTGAATGTAAAGTGGCCAACTAGAGAGTTGGCCGAATCCTTATAGATACTGGAAGCTCTTCAGATCTTATCAGTAGCAAATGTCTGTCAAAACTAAAATATCAGACTGATTGCATACATCCGGCATCCCACCCTTTAGTAGGGTTTGGAGGAGGAGTCGTCCACCCAGTGGGACGAGTGGATTTACCCATCCGCCTGGGTGAAAAAGGGGAAGGACGACACATGGTAGTCCGGTTCCTGGTAGTAGAAGAACTCTCGGCCTACAACATGATTCTGGGACGACCAACCCTGAATAATTCCAAGGCTGTTATAATCCCATCTCTTATGTTGCTCAAGTTTGAGAGGGATAATGGAACAGTTGGGTCCCTAAGGGGAGATCAGAGGATGGCCCAAGAGTGCTATCTCTCGGATATCAAGCCCACTGTCATGGTTGCTGGGTCAAGTGGTGGAAAAACAGACCTTGACAATGTCAAGGAGAGTGCGCCTGTTCAAGAAGCAGGCGGCAAGAAGAGAAAGGCAGCCCAGACGGGGGCCGCAAGAAAAGACAGAAAATAGCAATCATTGGCAGAGGAGCGGTCGGATGAATTCCGCCCTCAGGTGGCTGGTGAGCATACGGACTTGATCTTAGACGACTCACGTCCTGAGCGAACAGTCAAAGTTGGGACGACTGCTCTCAGAGTTGTGGGTGACGATTTTCACAAACTATTAAAAGAATACAAGGACATCTTTGCATTCGAAGTCCACGAAATGCCAGGCATTAGTCCTGACCTGGCGGTACATAAACTGGCTGTGGATCCGAAAAAGAAGCCGGTAAGGCAGAAGAAACGGAACCATGGCGAAGAAAGAAGTCAGGCGGCAGCCGCCGAAGTTAAAAAATTACTTGATGCAGGGTTCATTCGGCAATGTTACTTCCTAGACTGGGTTGCAAATGTGGTGCTTGTTAAAAAGCCGAATGGCACCTGGCGAATGTGTGTAGACTACACAGAATTAAACAAGGCATGCCCCAAAGACAATTACCCTCTGCCTAAAATTGATAACTTGGTCGACTCAACAGCCGGCCATGCTTTGATGAGCTTTATGGACGCCTACTCTGGTTTCCATCAAATTCCTTTATGGAAGAAAGATCAGGATAAGACGGCCTTCGTCACTGATCAAGGGTTATACTGTTACACGGTCATGCCGTTCGGTCTTAAGAATGCCCCGGCCACCTTCCAGCGAATGATAAACACTGTGTTCTTTGATCAGATTGGGAGAAACGTCGAGGCATACATTGATGATATGATTGTCAAGTCTAAGCTTAAGATAAATCATCTGTCGGACCTCCGAGAAACTTTCGCCACACTCAGGCGGCACCATGTCATGCTCAATCCCAAGAAATGTGTATTTGGAGTTGAGTCTGGGAAATTTCTCGGATTCCTTATCAATCAGAGAGGAATAGAGGCGAACCCTGAGAAGGTGCAGGCGGTCATCGACATGCAGTCGCCTCGTACCGTCCGAGAGGTTCAGAAGTTAACAGGTTGTCTGGCGGCCTTGGGAAGATTTCTAAGCCGATCAGGCGACAAATGCTTATACTTCTTCCAAGCCATTAAGAAGAAGGCAAGGTTTGAATGGGGGCCGGATGCTGAGGCGGCCTTCCAGAAATTGAAAGTTCACTTGCATTCCTTGTCGAGGCTGGTCAGCCCTTTGCCCAAAGAAGTACTCTACATGTACCTGGCCGTCTCTGATCATGCGTTAAGCGCTGTTCTTCTTGCTGAAAGAGACGGCTGTCAGCTACCGGTCTACTTTGTTAGTCATGTACTAAAAAATGCCGAGTTGAGGTATCCCTTAGTGGAGAAATTTGGTCTTGCACTCTTCATGGCTGTTAAAAAATTGAAGCCCTACTTTTTGGCACATGCAGTCGTCGTGTATACAGATCAACCTATCAAGCGGCCACTGACCACCATGGAGTCGTCGGGCCGAATGATCAAATGGGCCATAGAAATACAGAGCCTAGAAGTTACTTTTGAGCCTAGAAAAGCAGTGAAGGGGCAAGCCTTTGCTAACTTTTTTGTTGAGATAACTCGTCCCCCTGATTCTCGAGATCCAGACCAAGTCTGGAAGGTATATGTGGATGGAAGCTCTACTTCAAATGGTTGTGGAGCAGGTGTCATATGTCAGTCGCCAGAGGGCGACAGGTACGAGTATGCTCTACGCTTCAGTTTTCCAGCCTCAAACAATGAGGCAGAATATGAAGCTTTACTAGCCGGAATCCGCATGTGCAAGGCGGCAGGGCCACGAAAGATAAACGCCTGTTCCGATTCACAATTGATAGTGAGGCAGTATAATGGCGAATACGAAGCAACCCATCCGGCCATGATCAAGTATTTACAGGCGGTACGACAAGCAGTCGGATCCCTTGAAGATTTTCATCTGACTCAAGTGCCGAGATCAGAAAACAACCAGGCGGATGCACTTTCAAAATTAGCATCGTCTGCCTCTTGTGATACCCCTCGAACTGTTTTTTGGGAGGTAATGGAGAAGAGAAGCATCGAGGAAGACCCTATTGGAATCCTAGACAGAAGCTCAACCTGGATGGATCCAATCAGGGCATATCTGACAGACGGTACCCTGCCGGATGGTCATCACCAGGCGGCAGCGCTGAAAAAACGGGCAGCCAGTTTTGAAATGATAAAGGGAGAACTTCACAAAAGAGGGTACCTTCAACCCTACTTAAAGTGTGTTACTCCAGAAAAGGGACGAGAGATACTAGACGATCTTCACTCTTGTTACTGCGCTTCCCATATAGGCGGTAGGTCGCTTGCTCAACGGACAAGGCGGCAGGGCTACTTTTGGCCTACTTTAGAAGCAGATGCAATGGAGATGGTGAAAAAATGTGACAAGTGCCAAAAGTTTGGCAAACTAATTCACCGTCCGGCTACTGACCTTACTACCATTCATAGCCCACTACCGTTTGCTAAGTGGGGCATGGATATTCTGGGTCCCTATACGCCTGCTACAGGCGGAAGGAGGTACATACTTGTTGCAGTCGACTACTTCACTAAATGGGTGGAGGCGGAGGCTGTAAAGGGAATTAAGACGAAGGATGTAATTTCATTCATCTAGAAAAATGTCATCACTCGGTTCGGGGTTCCCATGTCTATGGTTTTTTATAATGGTCCCCAATTTGAGACGCCTGTTCTCAAAAGCTGGTTGGGTGACCAAGGAATTGCACACCACTTTGCATCAGTCGGCCGTCCACAAGCAAACGGCCAGGTAGAAGCCTTTAATAAAATCATCTCAGACGGTCTCAAGAAAAAGATTGAACGAGCAGGCGGCCTATGGGCGGATGAATTACCACACGTTCTCTGGGCCATTAGGACGACTGAAAAAGGGGCGACTGGAGAAACTCCATTCCTCCTAACTTATGGTGCGGAAGCTGTTCTTCCTATTGAACACTACGAGCCGACTCTTCGAGTAATGCTATATGACGAAGAGGCAAACTGGGAAGCCATGCGCCTGGCATTAGACTCACTCCCAGAAAGGAGGGGCAATGCTGTCTTGCGCCATGAAATTTACCGCCTGAGAATGACTAGATCATACAACAAAAAAGTACACAGGCGTCCACTCAAAGTGGGGGACTTTGTACTTAGAAAAATGGAAGCAGTTGGTAGGGCTAATGAGTCTGGCAAATTAACTCCCAACTGGGAAGGACCCTACCGAGTCTATGAAGAGGTCAGGGACGGTACCTACCGTCTGGAAACACCAGACGGCCAACCGTTGCCTCGAACCTGGAATGTAGATAATCTTAAGAAATATTTCTTTTGAATAATGTAAATAGTCGAGGGCTACTTAATAAAAGTTTGATGTTTCATTCAATTTTGTACTAAGAGGGGCATGCCTACTGACAAACAGTCGGCTACTCTCCATGTTTAATTTTCATTCTTACCTAAGAGGGGCATGCCTACTGACAAACAGTCGGCTACTCTCCATGTTTATTTTTCATTCTTACTTAAGAGGGGCATGCCGCTTGTTTCATACAACCGGCTACTCTCCCATAACACAGTTCACCAAGAACTATCAAAGGCTCAAAGCTAAAATGATCAGACTAGGCGCCAAGCCAACTGATCCAAATATAAGTTCAATTCGACCTGTCCCAACATTATAGCAGGCGTCTAACGACATCCATCCGGATGAAATTCGTCGCAGAGAGCAGCTCCCTTTTGGGTGGAACATTGTTCTATAAAACCATTACACGACACCTATACGACTGTCTAACCAAGACAACCACGTAGCCGTTTCCCGGACAAGGCTACCCCTCACTTAACTGACTAATCAGGTCAAACAAGTGTTTTCAGTAACCATCCGTGTCAACCAACCGACTGAACTACTTGGGATAAGAACAGTCGGTATCTTATGAGTTAATAGCCAAAAAACATTGTCAAATAAAGGGGAGCAACCGGTACCCACCGCTTGAAACCTCTACTACTCAGTTACCCGGCGACTAGGTAACAATCATGTTTACTTGGTCACTCCTTAAAAATTTATTATGAGACTAAAAAGGTGTTCATACAGCGCCTGTTCACACTAGGTTAAATGTGGCGGGAAATAGTCGGCCTGGACCGACTAGAGTCTCTAGCTTAAAAAACAAGGCAGGTAGGAAACCACCTTCCTACTTGGATAAAGGGGATCCAGTCTTTAAAGTGGCCGACTGATCGCTTAGCCTGGAAACAGACAACCAGTCGTCCAGGGGCATAGGTGGTGTGATTAACTACCTTGTACCTGTCCACAACTATCGGCCATGCAAAACAGTCGGTATAAGCATGCAATTTGATATCAGAGTTTCGATACTTAACAAATTTTAACAGATTCAAAACGAAACAAATTCAAAGGACTGGCATAAACATTCATACCCCCGGCCCCTTGGCCGGGTAAAAGATAATAAAAGGAAGCCGGTCATGAAGACCGGAAAAATATTCAAAACCCCGGCCCCCTGGCCGGGTAAATAGAAAAAAACGGCACGCAGGCCGTAAAAAGAAGACATTAAGCTTAAGAAGGGGGCAGATCTTCAATAGTAGCAGCTGCCGCCTGGTCAGCACTCTTTTTGCTGGACTCGGCTTCAGCTGCATCCTTCTTCGATGCATCACCCCCAAGCGGCACAAGCGCCACTACCGGCTCCTCCTCCTCCAACGCCTCGTCCTCAGCAGCCGCCAGGATCTCTTGATTATATCTATCAGAGCACTGGCGGTACGTTTTTTCCCAGGAGGAAAAGTCGGCATTGGGGAAGAGGCGGCCCCAGGTCAGGCGCTGGATCTGAGCAGAGTCTTCCATCATCTCTCGGACCAGCTCCTTCTTTTCTTGCTCGGCCTTTGCCGAGAGCTCCTGAGTAAGACTCTTCTCCTGGGTCACCAGGCGTTCCTTAACGTGCGCCAAGGATTTCTCCAAGGTGTCGTATGAGGACATTTTTTGGCGAAGAGGTCTCAGCTCGGCCTTGAGATTGTTGATGGTCGCCTCCAGCTCACTATTTTTCTTCTGGGCCGCCTCTAACTGAGCCCGGATAGCAGAAGTAGCCTGCGCCTGATAATAAAGAATATCAATTGTCAAAATCTCATTTTGGGCAATTTGAAGCATTGCCTTATCACAGTCAGAGGCGGCCATAGCTTTTGCAGCCTTTACCTCTTTGTTCTTCCTGTCAAGCGGCTTGCGAAGGCCGTTCACTCGGAGCAGGGCCTAAGTAAAAGGGAACAGGCATCAGTTTCCAAACAAAAAACAGGCGTCCTGGAATTCAAATAACCAAAAATATGCTAAGTATACCTCAGCAAGGACCCCTGCAATCCCGTCTAGGTCAAGGGTGCCGACACCCCTGACCGCCTCCCTTTCAGCTGGAGGAACGGCTTTGATCATAGACTTGGCCACCTCGACCAAGTCCGGCTCCTGAGGGCCGGCTGCATCAATTATAAACAAACGAGTTAGACCTAGTAAAGAAGGGAGCAAGTCTAAATTCACAAAGACAGCTTCATACTTCTAGGCGGCCCGATTGGAGTTTTAGAAGGAATGGACGGCTGTTTCTCAGCCGCCGCATGTTTCCTGGCAGAACCAGGAGAGCTCGCAACAGTCGTCCTCCGGGTCTTGGAGTCCGGCTGTTGGGAAGAAGAGGCTCTTGGAGTGCCCGACTAAAAAAAAAAAAAAAAAACACTCGGTCAGTATATTCATAAACCCAACTCCAAAAAGAGAGTGAAAGGTTCGAAGCTCACCAAGGGCGCCCCCTTGTTGGGGGAGTCGGTTGAGG
This sequence comes from Chenopodium quinoa, assembly GCF_001683475.1. NCBI lineage: Eukaryota > Viridiplantae > Streptophyta > Magnoliopsida > Caryophyllales > Amaranthaceae > Chenopodium > Chenopodium quinoa. The sequence goes on along the minus strand of NW_018742309.1, from coordinate 4,622,496 downwards.
ACTGTTGCATGATGGAGGCCCGCAACATGGCCGCCGCAGTCTTGGAGGCGGTAATTTTACTCATGGCGTCCGCTGCAAAAACAAATAGGAAAGTTAATAAAAAGTCATAACAGTAATGCATGTAAAAACAGAGTATTTGACAGGTCGGCTACCTCTTGAACACCGACTGCTAAGCCCACAGGCGGCCAGAAAGTACTCGTCATAGAGCCATTTGAAGCTCGGGACGCAGTGCAGGGGTACTTGCTCTCGTACCCCTGTAGTAGAGTCGACCCTCGACTCTACTTTAAAGAGTCCTTTATCCAGGATCTCTTTCTTGGCTTTGGGGGGAACAGGCGGCATGCTGCGGCCGCCTGCAAGAAGAGGCGGATTCCTGTTCCACTTGTTGAAGCGCTTGTTCAGCTTTGTGTCAGAACTTTCAATGATAAGGAAGGTGTTTCGCCAATCCTTCCACTTGTTTGCTTTACCTCTTGTCATGAGGTAGCCTTTGTGGCTCGTCAATTGATACCAGCCGGTACCGCCTGCCTTAGGGGTCCGGCTGAGGTAGTTCATGTGGGCGAAAGCCTCGAAGTTTGGCTTCACCCCGTGCAGTTCGCACCCGGCCACATAGCCGAGTACGTTGACCCAGGAGTTTGGGGCTAACTGCCATAACCCAAACTCATACCCATCCAAGATCCGCTGAACAGCCGCATGAAGTGGAAAGCGCAGCCCAGCCCTGATGGCCGCCTCGTAGCAGCCAAAGCAGGCGCCATCATAACTAGTACCAGCCGGCCAGACGACTGTGTCTTCTGGATCCGGCACGAAAACTAAAAAGTCGGGGCCCATTGTGTGGTTCGCAATAAAGCTCCCCACTTTCTCTTGCATGGCCGTGATCCGGCCCCGTGGGACAGTGCAGTAGTAGGGGGTATTCTGCTCTCGGTAAGAGGCGGATGGCTCCGCCCAATTGTCCCCCTTCTCAACTGCGTGAGAAAGTCTCGCCTCTTGTAGGCGGCTGTTTTTCTCTTCTGTGTCCAGAGAAGCATGACCAGAAGAGTTAGACTTGGATTCGTCCTCTGACGAGTCCGAAGAGGACGACTCCTCCCCTCTCCCCGAGGGGCCCGCCTTCTCTCCTTCAAAAGGAGCAGGAGAGAATGTAGACTTGTCAACTGTAAAATTGGAAAGGGTCACTTTGACTCCTCCCTCAGAACTATCGGCTTTCAAGCCCCTTTGGTTCACTTCCACATCTGGCGCCTGGTCAGATGTTTCACTAATCGGCACCCTGTGGGAGGAGCCGTCTGAGTTCGAAATCCTAGCAGTTCTTTTTGTTCTGGCCATCATGTTCTGCATAGACACAGAGACAGTCGGACTTTGTATAAAGGGCAAAGATGGGTCCGGAAAAGGGCAAGCGGCACTCCTAGTCCTAGATTCAGCCGTCCCCGGTGACCGGCTGATCACTAACCTAGGTCGTGTCGTGTGCTTCCGTGGTGCCATTTCAAAAAAGAATAAAATAAAGAAAAAATTAAGAGTAAGAGAACCGACGGTTACCTGAACGAGTGAAGTTGACGGAGTTCTGGAAATCTTGTGTAGTCGGCTTGTCAGAGCACGCGGTAGGCAGAAAGGGTCCGAAATGTCAGAGCAAGTTCAGGGGTCCGAATGTTCTCTCTAAAAAGTTCTCAAATGTGAAAATGACTGAAGTCAACACCCCCTTATATAGGCAAAGTGAGAAGTCGAAGGGTCACTTCCAAAATTCAAAATTTGGGCGGGAGAATCTCTCGGCCTTTCGCCGAGTGACACCTGTAGCAGGCCGTCCCCTGTCACAGTGCGACACCTGTCACAGGTAACACGTGACCAGTCACGTGCCACCTGTGAGGGGCAAATGATTAGGGGATTTTGCTCCCACCAATCGAAATGCGCCACGTGGGCCAATCAGGTCCTGCCAAGTGTCCCCCAGTTGGAACTGTCAGGGTTTGCCACGTGGCACACCCCTATTCGTCCACTCTGGACCTATTTTCATGACACGTGGCATCCTCCATGCCTAATGGAGAAACCGGCCACCTAGGCCCAACTTCCAAGGGAAGCCCAATCAGCCCTAGGTTAACCTAAACCTAGGATTGGCACGTTTCCCAGGGTTATAAATATCTCCCTTAATCCTCATTAAGGGGGATTACGCACATTAAATACTCTCACCTAGAGAGACCCAATCACCTTTATTTCCGCATTAATTACTCCTTAATCAAGTACTAACTTGACCGTCGGAGGCGGATCTCCAATCATCCGGAGCATCCGTTTGTTTTGCAGGTACAGGCGTCCTGTTCCAGTCTCGGAATTGTAACTCTCCCGCAGGACATCAGAAAACCCCGAAACAAGTACCTTTCACGTATTTGATTACCTGTTAAGTGTAAATTTGAAGATTCTCGTGAATTTTCTTTTAGCCGTAATAATTTCTAACCTTTCCTTAAATGTTTTAAACCAAAATCATTCATTTCTTGTCTTTGAAAATCGTTCATTTCGTGTCCAATTTATAAAAAAATCCAAACCAGTCTATTTTGGTCCATTATCTCGGTCCAATTATTGTATAGTTGGAAGAGGCTTGAAAGAGCTTTCCAATGATATATTATAAGCCCAAATCCGACTTATAACGAAGAGGTTATGGCTAAAATACTAAACCGAACCCGAACTAAGCCTAACCTGCGACCCAATGATTATGTGGAGGATACATTTACCTTAATCCCATTCCCAAACAATTAGGATTTATTACAAGTTTCTAGAATTTTCTAGAAGGTTATTTTCGGTCCTAAATCCATTAGGATTTATTATGAGCTTCTAGAATCCTCTAGAAGATTCTAATTTATCATGTTTTTCGAAAAGATAAAGGTTTAAGAATTTTACATCAGATAAAACATCTGTATTTCAAAGATCCTAATCCTAGTCAAAATAGAAAACATACAAATATTTGGTTAACCCAATTCGATTGGGAATCAGACTCCGAATGGATTCTATATTTCCAGATCCATCGCTGAGCGACAACACCATCGCGCCGCGATGAGACCTGTTTTAGTCCAATCCAGATTATAACTCTTTTTTTATCCTTCGACCCTCTATTTTCCCTATAAATAGAGGTTGTATCACCCCGTTTTCATTCACCAACAATCATCATCAATACCCTTCTTAATTATCTCTCTCTCTCTCTCTCTCTGTCTTGATTTCTCATATTCTTAGCCTTAGCCTAAACACATTCTTGATACCTCATTCACGAGATTTGAATACACCTAGCCATCCTCGACGTTGCTTTTGACCTCGACGTGAAAGGTTGATAATTTTAAGGGTTTGGTCCCAAATCTATATTTCAATTCATATTTGATTTACTTTATTGATTTAATCTTTCTTGAAGTTTACTAACGTGTGTATTGTTTTGATAGAAATAAATACGAGGCATCAAAGTAAGTAATCCGGTTTCCTAATTATTCTTTTGATATAGAAATCATGCTTAGAATCTTATGTTAATTCTAGTATCATGTTATGATGTTGAGTATGTGATATGTCGTGTTTTGTGTATATTATTTGGCTTATTTTTTAGTTAGTTTTGTTAGTTTAGTTGAGTATTTGAGTCCATTTTGGTGTAATTTGGTTTAGTTTCGATGATTCGATGCTTTTATGGGTAGTTTCATTGTTTTTGATGTATTTCAAGATTAACGAAGCTAATTTGGAGATTTTACAAAGTCACGAAGCTATGCCGAGGCCCACTAATATTAAATCATGTGTTCGAGACGAACTTGAGTGAAAATGAAGCAAAACGTTGATGAAATACTTTACAAATATGACATCTGTTCACTATTATGCTCATAACCTTTGGTATACAAATGATAATGGAGTGATTCAAATTGCATTAGAAAGTAGACTTGAAAACCTTTCCAAAGATATATTACACGCCTCAAACAAAGCTTCGGATATGAAGTTATGGCTGATTAAGATGAGTGATACGCGCAGCAGAGCAGGCACGTCCGTGCCTGGAAGACAGACTCAGCAGCGTTTTAATTTTTAGAGAGGCACGTCCGTGCCTCCTGAGATTCTTGTGCGCCAAGGCTTAGCCGATTTTCTTATCTTTTTAGGCTTTTATAAATACTTTTTAGCCTTGTTTGTTTTTAGGATTATTAATTAAGCCTTATTTATTTATTTTTATTATTTTCTCCTTAAGAACTAGTTCTCCATTATTATTATTTTCTAAGTTTTTGTAATTCAAGATTCAAGCTTTCTACTTTCAATTTTATTCAAGATTTGGTATTTATTTTTCATCCTTTGTTATTTAATTATGTTTTCATTATTTATTATTGTTTTTGTTTCTTTAATCATGTGTGAGTAGCTTCTTTAATTCAAGATCTAGTGTAGCCCTATTATTATTGATGCATGAATTAAATCTTTAAATTCTTTAATAACTTTAACAATTGAATTGCTAATTTGATTGTGATTATGCCAATGCTAGGTTAGACGTAACTATAGTATTGCGATTATTCCATTGTTTTTATCACAACGAGAGTTGGGTTTAAACGGATTTGAATAAATTAATTTAGGGTTTGATTCATAACACGAGAGTAGTTGTGTTTGATAATTGGGAAGTTAGAGTAACGTGTTTAATGTCTTTAATATGCATGATACCATGAGAATAGGATTGATTGTATGTTAGGGAAGCCATTGATACTCGAGAGAGATCCTTGGTATTTATTAGGGTTTACTTTTCCCCATTCGATTGAAATCGTATGTTAAGGGTAGAATTACAATTGCATCAATAATAATTGTGGTGAAACTAGATCTTGGATGTTTTAAGTACTTGATTTAATCATCTTATTTAGTTTTTTTTCGAATTCTTCTCATACTAAGTTCCGTAGATAATTGATTATAATTGATTTTTGCTTAGTAGAAATTCGAGTCTATTTAATTATTTTTGAACCTTAGTCTCTTGGGATCCGACCCTTACTTGCCAGTCTACATTAGTATTGGTCTGTTAGGTTATTTTTGATAGGTACGCGACACGCCTACCATTATGAATTCTAGTATCATGATTAGGATGCTGTTAAGATTTCTAGTATCATGCTTAGGCTAAAGTTTTGATTTTTATTATTAGTGACATGATAAAATTTGTTATTAATCCGTTTAGTATCATGCCTAGGATCTTACTAATCATGTTTCGATGATATTATTATGATGATGATTGTTGTGTCAATTATATGTTGCTTGATTATTCATGATTTATTGTTATTTCTTGATCACGCCTTTTCTTGCAGGTTTAAAGGGAATTTGTATTTGAAATCACGCCTAATAAGATAATTAATAATTTGATTTAGGCTAATATGATTTTAATTCAAGTGATCACCAATAATAGATTTGATTGTGCATTAATAATCAACCAACGTAGATTAAATATGCTTAAGATTAATTTGATGTATGTATGTTGATCCAAAAGCACACATGAATATTATAAGAATCAAGTAGAAGCCGATTTAGGGTGGGTTCAATATCTTTTAGATTGAATTCGTACCATCATCCTCGAATATCCAGTCAGGTTCCGGACCACTATGGAGTTAGCGATCTCCGTGAACATGAATGGGGTGTGACCTTCACACCCGTGAACGGTTTACAAGTTTCTAAAACTTGTTGGCGACTCTTCCATTTCTAGCTTCTTTCCCTTTGGACGCCACCAAAAACACGATCACAGTGGGGCTTAAAGTTGAGTTTGAAAAATTCCCTACAGTTTGTTGGCGACTCCACTGGGAATGATTTCTAATTAGCAATCGATTTAGAATGAGTGGATGAGACTTGAAAGAGTTTAGATATTCATTGTGCGTAATTTTGATTAACGTTGTGGCATAAGCATAAAAAGGTTCACATTGGAAGGACCATCCGTAATGCGTCAAAAACAGAGGATATTTACATGTAGGAAAAGCCAGAAATATCTTTTCACAACTAAAATCGAATAAACACTATGAAAAATCGGAACAAACTTCGAAAACCAAAATTATCGCGACACGCTGGAACTACTGCGAGACGACAGAGACCATCGCCAAACAACAACTCTATCGCGGTGCGATAGAGTTGTCGCTTCGCGATAGACTTTGTTTTCTCGCACCGAGTTCTCATGACATTGCGCCAGTTTTCTACTTTCGTGTTTTGATTGATTTTAGAACTATTTTACCGATTTTACTTCGTGATTGAGTTTTTTTTAACTTTTCTGAACCCATATGTTTACTACATATGGATTTAACCCTTGGGAATTCACGCTCCATCCTCCCTAATGAACGCTCCGTGGAACAATGGGTGCATCTGATATTGTGAATTCACCAAACCATAGAAGCGAGTATTAACTTGCGGGGTCTCATCCATCGTGCCAACCCTTCTAAGGTAAGGCTTCCGTGTGATGCATCCGTACTCATAACCATGGACCCTCTTGGACACTATAATCATTTACCTTAGAGAATTAGAGCCATAGTTAGGTTGCAAACTCATTGCATCATGTTGTGACTACTTGACTACTTGTGCATCTCTTACTTTTGCATACCTTGCTTGAGATTAAACTAACCCTTTGTGTTGACTTGTTTCTTGTAAATAAAGTCTAATGAACCAACCAAGGACTAAAAAGGACTTTGCTCAATTAAATTAGTTAATTAATTTAAATCTATAGAGTCTAAATGTACTCGACCTAGCAGTCTATAGGCTTAAACCTTCTAAGGGGTCACCGAAAACAAATTAGAGTGACGTTCCACTAGTGGAACAAAAATCTGGTATGTGCCGCAGAACGCCAAGTCTATCGCGCCGCGATGGAACCAACGTTCCATGACAATTCCATCGCCACACGATGGCTCGATTTTTTTCCTTTCCGAGTCTTCGTGTCAAGTCTAATTCTCATGATTAACCGGTTGAATGAATAAACGAGGTCTTAATTTGGTCTTTGTTTGAGTTTAATCATATTTAGTCCCATGTTCATCACACGAGTTTTGAACATATCACTTTCACTCACAAGTCATTGCACACACTTTGCACATGTTCTTTCAACATGACCATGTCTAGAGTCTTGTGTGCATTTTTTCCGACATTTTTTTAGAGGGGTAAGTCGGGTATTATCCTCCCAAAATATTGCTTGTAAACTTGATTTGATTCCCATACTTGATCCCCAAAATATGCACCCATTTTTTGCTTTTTCAACCCAATAAAAGTACGAGTCAATTTGAGTCAAGTCATTAAAAGAGTCAATGGTTTAATTTTACAGCATTTGGTCAAGGAGAGAAGGACGTTTAATCAAAGAAAATACCTTTATACAATTACTCCTCTTCCATAGTCCAGTTCGAAAAAGAAGAAAGATAAGAATGGCAGCTAGTCAAGAAGATTTTGATAAACTCCAAGAAACCGGGAATGGTCTGGCTGAAATGCTCAAGGGGCTTAGCACTCGAATGGAGAAGGCTGAGGACCCTAACAAGCAAGTAGCAACATAGACGATCAAGCGTATTGAAGACAATCTAAGTCAAATCTCCAATGACTATAAGTACCTTAGTATAAGCTCTAAGGGGGTCTTACTGGACAAAGATCTTCCACAGAAGTTCTCTGCCAATGACATCCCTAAGTTCAAAGCTACTGACAACCCTTACTTTCATTTGAGGGCTTTTTAAAAAATAATGGAGATCAAGGGGATTGACAATAAGGTTTTCCCCTCGCTCTTCTCTCTCTCCCTAGAACAAGTATGCCAATAGTGGTTGTTCTCTATAGGTGCCGAGAAAATTGCTACTTGGGAGACTATTACGCATGTTTTCATTGATAGTTTCAAATGTAATATTTAAGTAGAAATCGATCATAGGGAGCTTGAAATTCTTAAGAAAAAAGAGAATGGAGGCTTCACTGCTTTTTACAATAGATGGAAAAAAACTTCCGCTAGAATGATTGAAGTTCCAAGTGAAAAAGAATGTGCAAGGATGTTCATTAAGAATCTCCAAGAAAAATACCAAAAACACTTGAAATATCAATGCAACTTGAATACTTTCAAAGTTTTCTATAACATAGGCATTGAAATTGAAGACGACCTTGTAAAACAGAAAGTTGCAAACTATAGTAACAACAATGGCTGGAAAGGAAAGAAGAACGACAATTCTTCTTCTTCTAAGAACACTCACTCTAGTAACAATGTTAGTACCTTTAATCTTAATGATGTCCTAGCCATGGATAATCAAGGGTAGAGAAGGCAACTAAGGAAGGAGTTCACCCCTATTGGGATGAGCTATGACACTGCCTTTGATCGACTCCATGCCAAAGGACTTATTACTCCCATTGGACCCATGCAAGATCCTCCACCTGAAAGGAGAACATCCAATTAGAATCCAAATGCACACTGCAAATACCATCAAGGTAGGGGCCACTCTACTAAAAGTTTCTGGAATTATTCAATACCTAATTGATAACAACAAACTTCTAGTGCCTCCTGCTAGTAAGAATCCAAGCATCAATAATTCTCCACTTTCTGATTCCTTGGAAATTACCGACAATCAAGATCCATTAGACCCGTCACTCCTTATTAAGCCGGTTGAAGATGCTTCCATGGAAGAGATTCATGCCATTAAAGAAGAAGAGGAAATTTTCTTCGATGCCATGACTGACTTCCTATATGAGACTACTAATGAAGACATTGCTAGTCCCTCCAAAAATCCTATCAACGTAGATTTGAATGGCCTTTGTGACGCTCTTCAAGAATTAAGCCTTGAACTTCAAGTCCTTTATAGGAAGGTAAACAAGCTGGAAAGCAAGCCTATCCTTAAAAGAAAGTGTGACTCCTCTTCTTCCTCTCATAAATCAAACATCATTGGAAGAAAGCCATTCATCTTCAATGTTGTTGAACCTCAAGAGAAAAAGGAACAAGAGGCCTTATACACCTATAGGCACTACTTATGAAAGAGCCTTTGACATGCTCCTCGACAGGGGTATGGTCAAGCCTCTCGAACCAAAGCCATTCGAGTCCCTTAAAAGAATGGACAAATTCTACTGTAAATATTATCAATCTTTGAGGTCACACAATCGAAAATTTCTTCAAGTTCAAGGAATATATCCAAGGACTCATAGATGATGGGAAACTCTTCATCAACATCCCAAGAATGGATTCTAGTGGAAATTGGGACAATGATGCCAACATCAATGGATTTTGGGACAGTCATGAAGAGGACGTATACCTCAAAGACATGGTTGAATCACCACTTGCTGCACTCTACCCACTTGAAGACAATGATGACAGTTGGAATGAGGACTCCCCAATTACTGTGCTTACAAGGTCTGGGAGAGTACAAAACCAGTCATAATTGTGCCTATACCTGCAACTCAACAAGCTCCAAAACCCACATAAAAGACAATGACATTATCAAGCAGCTTAAAAAGACTAAGGGGAGATGAACGTTTGGATGCTTCTAGCTTCATCTCATGAGCATATAGTTGCAGTAATGGACGGTCTAGCAATATAATGGTGGGAATAGATTCTGACTCTAGAAGGGTTGGTCAACTTCCTCACAAGTGATCTCCCTAGCCCAAATAACTTGATCACCTTTTCTGAGAAGGACCTACCACCAAAAGGCGATAAGCACAACAAAGCCTTGAACCTCATGGTGGTTTGCATAAGGATGAATGTGCTAATGACCCTCGTAGACAATGGTTCAGCAATCAATGTATGCTCACTTTGCACCGCTAGAATGTTGGGAATAAAGGATGAAGATTTGACTCCAACCACACAAGGCATAAAGGCTTATGACAACACTCGTCGTCAAGCCCTTAGAACCATTACCATGAATGTCACTGTAGGAGTCATCGAACATAGAACTACTTTTCAAGTAGTAGACATCAAGGCTTTATTCAACTTATTGTTAGGATGCCCTTGGATCCATGATCTTAAGGTTGTCCCTTCATATCTCCAACAACAAGTAAAGGCTATAGTTGGAGGAATTCCTATAACGATCGATGCATCCCCCATGAGAATCAAAGCGATTGACAAACCAATCATTCATGTGAAGCACGATAAGCATGACGAAGATTTGTGGGTCTTCAACGCCGAAAAGGTCTTTTTTATCGAAGAAGATGAAAAGACCCCTCCTGACTATAACCCCCATTCGAATCTCGTCGTCAATGCTATCCTTCAAAGACAAGGACGCTTTCCTGGAATAACTTTGGGAAAGAAGAAAGAAATAGCTAAGCGCATGGGACTACCTAGCCTCCCTAAGAGGGAAACTTTTGGACTTGGAATTAACCCAACTCTAAAGGACCTCAAACGAGCCTTGGAAAAGACCAATGCACGAAGAAGAGCTATTTCCAAGAAAGGTGAAATGCTAATAAACCCATACCCTCTCACTCTAAATGGACAATTTATAAAAGAGGGAGAAGACTACCCATGCTACGAATTCCTTGAACCACTTGTTAGGAACGGAATTCACCATCTTGGGTTTGAAATCTTCTTGGATTGCAACTTTTTAGATGAAATCCCTGCTCCTATTAATAAGGAACGAGCACCCCCATGCTTTGACTTTAATATCATGGGTCTCCTCTTTGGATACGAGAAAAATGAGCCTAAGTGCACCGACGACAACTCTGGACTCATACAAACTGTATTACAAAGTGATGACTTTAACCCCTCCAAGCTCATCACTCTAGCGGAAGGACTACTCCAGGGATGGTGCAAGACCGTGAGAGTGACTATGCCAATTGGAATAAATATATCTATAACCACGGGAGAAGGCCCTATGTTTGATGAGTCTGAGTCTGATTCCGAGTCTAAGTTTGAGTCTTCTATCGTCGAGTCTTCCAAATCTCTTGTAGTTGCACCCCCTGCTGTCAAACCTAGCTTAGCATCTATCCCTAGAATAGTTAGTAGCCAGGTCCCCGCAGACCTTTCTCTTTTTGATGTAATGATATTATTCAAGAATTAAATAATATGACTTCTTCCGCTTACTCCTCGCGTTATTCCCTTACCCAAGATGACGAGTATTACTTTGCTAATAATGAAAAATGACAAATTAATAATTAAAACAATGGAAGCACTTGAGAATAAACGACAGTAACCGAAGAAACTGAAACTGTTAACATCTCAAAAGATCCCACCATTAAAAGAGAAGTTAAAATATGCTTAACTCTAAATAAAGAAGAAAGAGCTGAATTAATAAATCTGCTTGTTGAGTTTATCGATGTCTTTGCTTAGTCATATGAAGATATGCCGGGCATAAGCAGGAAAATTGGTCAACATATTGTACCACTTAGGAATGAAACCAGTAAAGAAAAAATTACGTCGAATGAAACCCGGCATAGCACTTAAAATAAAAGAAGAAATTCAAAAACAAATACCTGCAAGTTTTATCAAGGTGTCTAATTATCCAGAATGGGTCGCTAATGTGGTACCGGTTCTAAGAAGGATGGTAGATTAAGATTTTTTGTCGACTACAGGGGTCTTAACAAGGCTAGCCCAAAGGACGATTTTCCTCTACCACACATCGACATTCTAGTAGATAACACAGCCAATCATGCACTTCTCTCGTTTATGGATGGGTACACAGGTTACAATCAGATTTTCATGGCAGAAGAAGACATGGAAAAGACTACCTTCATAACACCATGGGGCACTTACTGCTATACGGTGATGCCATTCAGGTTGAAAAACGTGGGTGTCATGTACCAAAGAGCAGCAACTTCCTTACTTCATGACATGACGCATAAAGAAGTTGAGGTTTACGTGGACGATATGATTGTAAAATCTAAGGATCGCCCTGGCCATTAAATAGCCTTGAGAAAATTCTTCGAAAGGCTTCGCAAGTACAACATGAGACTAAACACAACCAAGTGTGCATTCGGGGTTACCTCAGGAAAACTCCTAGGCTATGTCATTAGCTCCAAAGAAATTAAAATAGACCCCACTAAAATCAAGGCCATCATGTCCATGCCACCACCCAAGACCGAGAAGCAAATTCGAGGAATCATTAGCCGGTTGCAATACATAAGTAGGTTCATATCAAAACTTACCATGTTGTGTGAACCAATATTCAAGAAACTCAAGAAGAATGTGCCAGTGATATGGGACGATGAGTGCCATGAAGCCTTTGATAAGATCAAAGCCTACCTTGCAAATCCTCCTGTACTAGCGCCAGCACTACAAAATATTCTTCTTCGTCTATATCTAACAGTCACCAAAGAAACAATGGGGGTTATGCTCGCACAAGAAGTGGAAGACAAAGAGAATGCCATCTACTATTTAAGTAAGAAGATACTTGAATACGAAGTTCGCTACACACCACTTGAAAAGTTGTTCCTCGCACTTGTGTGGGCCACGACGAAGTTAAGGCATTACATGCTCGTTCACACAGTCCATGTGGTATCTCAAATGGATCCTCTCAAGTATCTCTTTGAGACTTCCACACTTAACGGAAGAATATCAAGATGAATAGTCAACTTAGCTCAATTCGACCTAAGGTTCATGCCCCTAAAGTCCATTAAAGGATCCGCAGTCTCTGATTTCTTGCCAGACTTTCCAATAGAAGACTCAACACTAGGTCAAGAAAATGACTTTCCAAATTAAGAATTGATGGTCACTAAGGATGTGGTGTAGGAGTCTTATTAGTGTCACCCAAAGAGGAGCATGTCCGAATTTCAATAAAGCTTGACTTCGACGTTACCTACAATGCTGCGGAGTATGAAGCATGTGGGGTAGGCCTCGAAACAACATTAGCACTGGGAGTTAAGAAACTTCGAACATTTGGAGATTCGTCCCTTATCATCAACAAAATTGCTAAGAGGTGGAAGGTGAGGAGTGAAAGTCTAGCTCCATATCAATCCTACTTGGAAACTCTCACTAATCAACTTGAAAAGGTGGAGTACACATACCTACCAGGAGAGGAAAACCAATTTGCTGATGTCTTGGCAATACTAGCCTTGATGGTTAGAATTCCTAAGGAAATTGAGCAAATGCCTCTAACTATAGAGAAAAGGCATAAGCCTGCTTATATGTACAAGCTATTGAGAATGAAGAAGTAATCCAAGAAGATGAAGAAGAACCATGGTATACAGACATTCTCAACTATGTCACCAAAGTGGAATATCCACCTAATGTTGACAAAAGAGCGAAATGTGCTTTAAGACTCTTAGCCTCACAGTTCGTACTCATAGAAGGTGAACTTCAGAAAAGGGTACCTAAAGGCAAAGCTCTTCTATGTGTAGGCAAAAAGGAAGCTCAAAAGGCAATGAGAATTATCCATGAAGGAGCATGTGGAACACACATGAATGGTAAAATGCTAGTCTAGAAGGTCATGCGCCAATGCTATTATTGGACAACCATGAAAAGAGATTGCCATCAATATGTAAAAAGATGTACGAAATGCCAGATATATGCCAATTTGCAACTTATTTCACCTTCTCTTCTCTACACTTACACTTCACCATGACCGTTCTCAACTTGGGGAATAGATATCATTGGAAAGATCACTCCCCCTGGATTAGGAGGTCATGAATACATTCTCGTCGCCATAGATTATTTCACCAAGTGAGTTGAAGCGGCATCTTACGCAAAACTCACCACAAAACATGTGTCACTCTTCATCGAAAGAAACATCATATGTAGATATGGAGTCCTACATGAAATGATAAGTGACAATGGAACTCACTTTAAAGCAGAGTGCGAAGACATACTGAAAAAGTATGGTATTGAACATCATCATTCTTCTCCCTATAGACCTCAAGCCAATGGCATAGTGGAAGTAGCCAATAAGAATCTAAAGACAATTATCAAATAGATGACAGAAAATTACGAGGATTGGCCAAACAAACTCCACTTCGCTCTTTGGGGTTATTGCACGTCAATCCGCTCATGCACAGGAACTACGCCGTTCTCCCTAGTCTATGGAATGGACGTCGTACAACCTGTAGAGCTAAAAATACCTTCCTTGTGCATAACATTGGAAAGTAAATTAGATGAGGTAGAATGGACAAGAGCTCTATAGGAAGAGCTAGTTCTACTCGATGAAAAGCGGCTAGAAGCCTTGCATCATGTCCAATGTTACCAAAACCGTATGGCTAGACACTTCAACAAAAAGGTCAAGACAAGAATCACCAGGGAAGGAGACTTGGTGTTGAAAGCTCTTAGAAAGAATGTTCTAAGCCCAGGGGCAAATTTACGCCTAATTGGTCTGAACCATACATCGTCAAAGCCATCCTATCTGGAGGCGCAACTAAGTTAACATATATGGACGGCAATGAATTTTCTAGTATGACAAATCTTGACCAACTCAAGAAGTTCTACCCATAATCTAATGAGTTCCATACTGAAGAGAGCTATGTTTGGCCTGATTCCTTAATAAGGATACGTAGGCAACCCTTTTGTAGGGTGCGGCCACTTTAAAATTTCAAAATCCTACATTTGAACACAGAATTGCAAAAATCAATCGAAGCTTCAGCATCGCGACAAGTCAAAGTCATCGCGCCGCGACAAAAAAAAATTTCTTCCGAGGCAAGCTGCGATTTATAGCGACAATTTCAAATGTTTCAAAAAATTTTCGACTTCCATACTCGGATAATTTTTGAAATTTCTCAAGTTGGTTTCATTGCTTAAAAATTATTCCTTATAGAAGATTATTTAAATGAAAGCTAAAAATTGAATTGAAATTGAAATTATATTACTGATGATTTAAAAGCCTTAAAAAATCAACTTGGAATTAAAAATTTGTCAAATAAAATTAAAAGGCAAAGCATTACTCTAAGTCTAATCTTCCTTTTTCCTTTTGAGCCTTTATCCAATTCTTGTCTGTGTCTTCATCCTCCGCCAATTCCTTGACCAAGAGTGATCCCTTCGATGAGCGAACTGAAACCTTAGAGGAAGAAGTTTCCCCTTTAGCAAAGACCCCCACCTTCTTCTCAACCCAAGTCTTCTTTTCCTTCTCTATAGGAGTAGTTATCCTCTTCCCTTAGCCTTCTAGAACACTCTTCTTCTTAGGCATGATAGGAGTCTTGAATTCAACTCTTGAACCCACACAATCTTTGGGAGGAGCCTTCTTGTCCCCTAGGCGGACTTTTATGTTGCTCTTCTTTGCACCCTTAGAATTTGAGTTTCGAACCTTGTTCTTCTCCTTTCGAGCTCGAGTAAGTAACCATTGTTTATATTCCCTAGACAATGGAGGAGGGATTCTATTAGAAATGACAGTCCATAAAGGTCTACCATACCAATAGTCGTCAAATCTTTCAACAATCTTTGATACAGAATATTCATAAGGACGACGATCATCACCAGAAGGAATGGTTTGAGCAAGGCCATACTGTCTCATTACTCTAGAAGGGTAATAGAAGGTCAACTTTGATAATCTTAGAACACGGCAGAAAGCTTGAGTATTTACTCCAATCATCTATTCAATCTTCCACCAAGGCACGACCCACTTAATAGAGAAGTCACGAGCTTCAAATATTTTGCTCCACTCCCAATATCCCATCTTTATGGAAAATCACTTCTTCCTTCTCACAAGAAAATTAGGAGTGTATTTTTCAATATTATCAGGAAGACTGATTAATCCAAATCTTTCCATTAGCCAAATCTGCAAGAATAGAAATAATTGTTATAACACTACAAAATTAAATATATTTGATTTATGTAATTAAGAGTATTGATTTTCTACCTGTAATAAAATTAGAGATCCTCAAATTGGTGCTTTGGGATCCTTTTTCGATTCATCTAAGCTCATCATTGTTTCTCCAACAATTAAAGGCATTGGATTTCTTCTAGCATCAATTTGTTCCATTACGGAAAAATTGACTAAATATGAAGAAAAGAAAAGCTCTCCTTCTATATATGTGAAAGGAATTAGACTTAGGTCTATTAAAGAAAAAAGATGCAAATTTTCTTAGATCTACTTATTTTCCATGAACTATAGATTTTAAATCGGTTTCCCTAAGATTGTAAAAACGCTCAAAATCCTTGTAGTAATATTCACATATTGTGGGGATTATGGCAAGATGCACAGAGGGAAAGCCAAAAATAGCACCAAATTCTTCCGGCAGGGGGCCAATTTCATCGTTTGCTAGTCTAAAACCAGTGAGTGTTGGGGTCTCAATATTCTATTGCGGCATGAATAAAATCACTATCGAAATATACACTCTTAATACCCAATAGACCATTCATATTGAGATGTTCAAGTTCTTTTCTCTCACTAGTGGCCAAAGACTGATACCACTCACGAGTGATTTCATGGAAATTCTTAGACGTGATTACTAAAGTATGGAAGCTAGGAGAATATAGAAGCTAATGACTCAATTTATGCAGAATATGACCAGCTTGTGGGCTTTTTATAAGAAAAATTGAAGTTGAAATCAAATTTAATTCGGAGGCGGATTCTCCAGATCCATCGCGCCGCGATGAGCCTGTCGCACCGCGATGGAACCTGGCACCCACCATGGAAAAGCGCGTCTTGATTAATTCAGTAATTTGATTTTGATTCGAATTCGTACTTTGATAATCCGGATTTTTATCCAACTTTTTTCACTATTCCTACTTTATCCAAATTTTATTCACCTTTTCCTATGATGTCTCAACCTTTTTGATTTAATCCTTATTGATTAGGAATTTCTTTTTTTTAGGAATTTCAATTTAATTAATTAAAAAAAAAAATTCCTCATTTTCTTTTTTCATTTTTCTTTTTGGAGGAGAAAGTCGGATACCCTCCAATGATAATAAAAATAACATCTTTGTCACAAAATCACACTCACATGCACATAAAATGAAAGTCTAAATAGATAGAGTCTAATATATACGTATGTACATAAGTGTCAATAAAATGTATAACACACCATGAGCAAAGTCCAAATAGCCTAGAAAATAAATAATAATGCAGGGAAAACTAGGGTGCTGAAGGACAAGGCTATAGAGTAATGCCCATCGCATCCTAGAAAAACGCAGACCGACGAGTCATCACCTGAGAAGAATCAGCACCACCCGTCGTGGGGATCACAATCGTAGGGCCAGCCCACTAAGTGAACTGTGGATCTCCCTAAGGCTCGTGCTGCTGATAACTCCCAACAGCAGAGAGAGTATGCCCAGGATGCTGCGACGACGAGCCAACCTGGTACATCCCACCACCGAACTGAAACAATAGATCGACCGCAAACGGTCTAGGACCACTTGAGGGCACCGGAGTACCGTAACCAAGTGGGCGCATATCCGTCGATGAGGACCCGTGACTAGGGCTATCATCGTCCTCTGCCAGGCCAAGCACCTCCCACCTGCCTGGGATCACCAACGAGGTGCGCCGACGCCTCGCTCCTGCCTCTCTCGAGCCTTTTGACCTCAAACGAGTACGTGGCCGAGGACCAAGCTACAACAAAGACAAAGAAAATGCAAGTTATTTATCAAAAAGGCAAAATAGACAAATAAAGAAGAAGTGCATAAAGACATACCGGCGCAACGTCCTCCGTGCGATGACATGACGCCCGGTGGCTCGACCTCGCTAGCTGATATCGAAATGTGTCAAGAGCAGCTGCCATCCGCGACACCACCTCTCGAGAAAAATACAAAAAATCAAATAAAGATTAGAAAACAGAATGATACATATATGCATAGAACAAAGGAAAAGGTGAAGACTCACCCATCTCTAAGAACGAGGGATGGATCTCTCCACCAACCGCCACTCCTCCAGGGATTAAGGGATCGTCTCCTCAATAGGGTCGTGGACCCCCTAATAGTGAATGGACAGACGTAGGGGCTCGAACTCCTCAGGCTCTCTCTGCTCCTGTAAAATGATCCAATGATTAAGCACCGTTAGGGGATACAAAAAAGATGAAATGACGGACAAAGATCTACAAACCTTTTCGCAGTAAGGTGGTAGAGCTAGTCGAGGAAGCAACTCCTCCTCATAAGAGTGGTCCAGATAAATGTGCCTCCAAAAATCCTCGCCTATGGCACCGTCCATAGCGTGCAACTAGAGCCTGTCCTGACTCATCATCTGAGAAAGAGGATTTGTAGGAACCAGAGGCACATCCGAGGAGTGCTGGATAACTAATCTCTCACCCAAGTATAACACTACCTGGTAGGTACCCAAGAAGAAACGCCTCTCAACTGTGTACTGAGAGGCTAGTTGGAAATTGCCCAAATCATCCCATGGACGATACCGAACATCAAGACGCTGCAACAAAAGGTATAAGTCAGGAACTCGTGATGAAACCTTGAGCGAAAAGGAAAAAGGAATATCCTTACATCAAGGATAGCAACCCTGACAGCATCGACATAAGACAGACTATCACGGCGGTCCTGCTAGTTGGCAGCTACCGAGAGCCCTCTAGCCCGAGGACTCAACGGAGCCAGCGAAGGAATGTACTCGTAGAGACAAACTTGCGAAAAATCGAAAAATTTGAGAACTCGAGCTGAAATCACAAGATTAGAGGGAAATATACCTCTACGACCTTCTGATGGCCAGAATTAGAGATCTCCGCCCTGCAATGCTGCTGACGGCATCATAGCCGCATCCACAGAAGGAGGTCAATGTAGCCTACGCTAGCCTAGTCAAACGTGTTGACCCGCTGAAGGTCGTGCAACGCAAGCAGATAACGCAGCAAAGCACAGCTTCCCTTGTCAGGAGAAATGGTCTCCAACAGGAGAATGAGAACAAAAGTGCGAACCCGCTGCTCTAGCATAGTCGCATCATCAACGAAAGCATCCACCATCAGTCTAGTACGAATCGACCTCATACTCGAGGCCTTATCTCTGGCCTCGAAAGCAGCCCTATGTACAATCGGACCTAGAAGAGCTGCAGTCTCTAGAGAAGTCAACGAGAACAGCTCGTCCACAGGAACTCGAGCCGGGCAAAACTCGAGACCACTGATAACAAAAAACTCTAGTGGGGTGATAGTCGTCAAACCCCACAGAAAATGGATGGTGTTTGTGGTTTCCTAGAAGAACTCTAAGGCACCCCAAACAATGAAGCGACTCTCCCGAAAAGACTGGAAGGCCTCGGCAACTCGCAGGAGGGGAGTCAACCCACAAGACTCGCAAATAACTCTCGCCGCCCCATTCCCAGCAATGTGTTGGCAGTACAAAAACAGAATGGTGTCGTTGCTCGAACCATTACAGCATAATTGCTCCTCAGTAAGACCCAGCAAAACCCACTAAGAGATGTGGTGAACCGGCTGAAAAACTAAGGTATGCTCATCCCACTAATGGAGAGACCACGTCCGGCTAGTAGAGGCGTCGTCTCCCTCTCGTACAGGCTCGTCCTCTCGATGAGACGAGCGGAAACGTGAACCGGAACCTCGACGTCGAGCCATACTGTAGACACCTAAAAATGTCTCCCTAAAACCAAACCTGATGATGAACAACCTTTCACCGCCATTATTGGTCGGGTCAAGTATTTAATCTTGGGAGTGCTTAAAACCCACATTCAGTCAAACAAAGCCTGCAAATCAGTCAACAAATTAGTCCAAATGTTTATTCAAACTCAGTCCAATCCACATTTCAACCCAAACCCTTTTTAATTCATTCCGTGTTATTTATTAATTAAGCCCGATTAATAAATAAAGAAACCCTAAGCCTGAAATAAGTTCGTAACTCTGAAACGGCATCTAATTTCTCACGTGCTTAATGCAAATTTAAAGATAAAAATGAACCTAGACGATTTTCCAGATTACTAAAATGTCGTGACACGGTAATGTCTGCCGCGACACGACTATTTCTACCGCGACACGGCAATGTCTGCCGCAAAACGACAATTTTTAGGTTTAATTTCTTCGCGACGCATCAATTCTAGGGTTCCGCGCTTCACCCCTCATATTTTCTCTATAAATACGAGGCTGATTTCTTAGTTTTAGGGCACCAAACAATTCTCTCTTTCTCTCTTATGCACCAAATCATTATCTCTTCTCTCTCTTATGCTCTAGCCTAAACACTAGCCTTCCCTATTCTTCAACAATACATCCCCTAAGCACTCCCCGGAGTCCGTACTTTACCCGAGGTTCTAAATTTAAACCAAGGCGTGAAAGGTAGAACCGATTGAGGGTTTGGCCCCAAATCAACTCTACTTTTAATTAATTTAATTTCAATTTTTATTTATTATTCTTTGAACTTACTAACAATTTATTCATGATGTAGCAATTTAAAGAAGCGCACGAAACGTGAGTAATTAATCACTTAATTACTCTTATTTTTATTCTTATTGCTAGTATCATGATTAGTGTTATTATTATGATTTGATGACATTATTATGGCTGAATTGCTTCCAATGTTAATGATGGTTCTATTGTTTGTGTAATGATCACCATATTGCATGTTTAAAGGGAATATGTAAATGAATATCACGATTAATAAGATAATTTGGACGACCGGTTTAGGATCCTTTTTAATCTTGTTATTTAATTGAAGTGATCACAATGTATTAGAATTATTTGTTGCATTAACATTCAACCAATTTAGCTAATATTAGTTTGGAGCAAATTGAATCTTTGTTTGTATGCCTTTGAGATTGCAGGAATCACTTTTCACGATAAGAATCAAGTAGAGGCCAATACGGGAAAATGTGACTCCATGACTCACTTCGTACCATCATCCCCGATCCTCCTTTCGTGGTTCTGAACCATATGGAGTTAGTAATCTCATGGATTATGAATGGGGTGTAACCTTCACGGGTCAATCGTTGTTGCCTATTGTTATACCTTTATCGTGGTTGCCTTAAATGATCCGTGGACGGTTTACAAGTTCCTTACAAACTTGTTGGCGGCTCCCTACTTTATTTGTCCCTAATCGTTGTCCCTAATCGTATGTCAATTCCCACTTCCTATGAGTGCCCAGCATATTCACAACATGCTTAACGTAGGTGCGCTTCAAATGAAACCTACACATACTATTTATTGTTGCCATAAAATAGTAAATTTAATGTTCTATTGTATCTAAGTCTGCCTAGCCGCATGATAATATGTTCATCAAAAACAGAGTAAAAAATGCAAAAACAGAGCATGATTTTGATTCGCGCAACAACAAATATTTTGAGTACCAAAATAATTTCTTGCAAGTTTATGACAATTATTGCAACAAATTAAACACAAAGAGCAAGAAAAATCATGTAGAACAAGCCACATTGTACTCACGAACCTTGAGTATTCAACAATGGAAAAATGCCCGTTTCTTCACTAAAACAAGCAATTCTAGTCTCAAATTGCTCACAAAGCAACATACAAACATATACTAGCAATTTCATGACAAGAATTTTGATAAAAATTGAGAAAAACAATGAAATGCATATCGGATTTTTCGAAAATCCGCAAAATAAACGCTCAAAATTCACTCAAAATATGAAGAGGTTGAGAAAAAGTTACATAGATCGGTGTAGGTGAGTGAAAATGCAACAATTTGAGACAAATTTGAGTGAATTTGGTTGAGAAACGACCAAGAACGAACACTTTGAAGATTTAGAGTCGAGAACGTCGAAAATGAATAGCGCCAAAAAAATGAGGAAGAAAGGAGTTTAAATTCGAAATTTCGCGAATTCATCGCGGCGCGATAGGTCTATCGCGGTGCGATGAACCTGACGCGGCGCGATGGACCTGTCGCTACGCGATGGTTCTGATTTTTGCCTGCGTTAGCGTTTGAGGGTCCCACAACTTGATTAGTTGGCCCATGTTTATCCATTTGAGCTTCTTGATGCGTGGTTGAGCTTTTGAGCCTTATAATGAGCAATTAATATATTTGACTTGATTTGATTAGTGATCGGCCTGATTACAATTTTGATTGATGATCGTTCTAATGACGACACCTTATTGATTGATTGAGTACATTTGAGAATTGATTAAGCACATTTGAGCATTGATTGAGAATATTGATTGAGTTAGTGATCGATCATAATCATAAAGAATTTCTAGGATGGAAGATTTCTACAGAAATTAATTTGACACTCGGTGAGACCTTGAGGAATAAGGTTTTACGATAGATTTTCCAAGGAGAGAGAAGCTACCACTTCCAAGGAGTGAAGGCGAGAAGATTTGAAGACGGCTCAAGGAGTAGTGGTCTTCGACAACACTCCCTGATAATTTGGAGGTTGTCACTTTGATTTGAAGATGGCAAAGCACAGCGATCTTCGATGGCACTCCTTCATAATTTGAAGTTTGTCACTTTGATTTGAAGGTGGCGAAGCACAGTGATCTTCGATAGCTCTCCCTGATCATTTTGAGGTTGTGAAACAAAACAACTTTGATTCAGCAAAATTGATGTCACTTAGATTCGTGTGCTCGGCAAAACCCAGATACGCGTTTCTAACTCCTTTATTTGTAGAATAAATGCTTTCTCCCGGTAACGCCGTTAAAAAAGAGCGATTTAGGATCGCAGAACATTTGAATCATTCTCCGTCCCTATCAACTTACTTTGACTTTTGTTTTCGAAACTTACGTTTCTCCAAACTCAGTCAAAGTGTGGGTTTCTTTAGACACCTGATTGTGTCTTCCCAAAAACCAAACCCAATGATGAGTACCTTTCAAATATTTGATTATCAAGTTCAGTGAAGAGTTGAAGAGTCTCGTGAATTTCCTTTTAGCCTTAATCATTTCTAACCATTCCTTAAATGTTTTAAACAAAAATCATTCATTTCGTGTCTTTGAAAATCATTCATTTCGTGTCCAATTTAATAAAACGCCAAAACCAGTCTATTTAGGTTCATGATCTCCGTCCAATTATTGAATAGTTGGTTGGAGATTGAAAAGAGCTTTCCAACGATATATTATAAGCCCAAATCCGACTTAAACCGAAGAAGTTATGGCCAAAATACTAAACCGAGCCCGAACCAAGCCTTACTTGCGACCCAATGATCATGCGGAGGGTCCATTTATCTTAATCCCATTCCTAAACCAATTAGGATTTATTACAACCTTCTAGAAGGTTATTTTAGGTCCTAAATCCATTAGGATTTATTATGAGCTTCTAGAATCCTCTAGAAGATTCTAATTTATCCTATTTTCGAAAAGATAAGATTTAAGAATTTTGCATCGGATAAAACATCTTTTTTCAAAGATCCTAATCTTGGTCAAAATAGAATACGTACAGATATTTGGTTAACCCAATCCGATTGGGAATTAGACTCCGTATGGATTCTATATTTCCAAATCCATCGCTGAGGGACAGCACCATCACGCCTCAATAGGCTCATCGCGCCGCCATGGATTTGTCACGCCGCGATGAGACCTTTTTTAGTCCAATTTGGATTCTGACTCTTTTTTTAATCCTTCGACCCTCTTTTTTCCAATAAATAAAGGTTGTATCACCTCGTTTTCATTCACCAACAATCATCATCAATACCCCTTCTTAATACTCTCTCTCTCTCTCTCTCTCTTTCTCTCTCTTGATTTCTCATATTCTTAGCCTTATCCTAAACACATTCTTGATACTCTCCCCAAACAATCACCATACCTCATTCACGAGATTTGAATACTCCTAGCCATCCTCGAAGTTGACTTCGACCTCGACGTGAAAGGTTGATTGTTCTGAGGGTTTGGTCCCAAATCTATATTTTAATTCACATTTGATTTACTTTATTGATTTAATCTTTCTTGAAGTTTACTACGTGTGTATTGTTTTGATAGAAAGAAATACGAGGCATCAAAGTAAGTAATTCGGTTACTTAATTATTCTTTTGATATAGAAATCATGCTTAGAATCTTATGTTAATTCCTAGTATCATGTTAGGATGTTGATTATGATTTCTAGTATCATGATAAGAATGTTGTTATGATTTCTAGTATCATGCTTAGGCTAAAGCTATGATTTTTATTATTAGTGACATGCTAAGATTTGTTATTAATCTGTTTAGTATCATGCCTAGGATCTTACTAATCATGTTTCGATGATATTATTATGATGATGATTGTTGTGTCAATTATATATTGCTTGATAATTCATGATTTATTGTTATTGCTTGATCACGCCCTTTCTTGTAGGTTTAAAGGGAATTTGTATTTAAAATCACGCCTAATAAGATATTAATAATTTGATTTAGGCTAATATGATTTTAATTCAAGTGATCACCAATAATAGATTTGATTGTGCATTAATAATCAACCAATGTAGATTACATATGCTTAGGATTAATTTGATGTATGTATTTTGATCAAAAAGCGCACATGAATATCATAAGAATTAAATAGAGGCCGATTTAGGGCGGGTTCAATCTCTTTTAGATTGGATTAGTACCATCATCCCCGAATATCAAGTCATGGTTCCGGACCACTATGGAGTTAGCGATCTCCGTGATCGTGAATGGGGTGTAACATTCACACCTGTGAACAGTTTACAAGTTCCTAAAAAGTTTTGGCGACTCTTTCTATTTCTAGTTTTTTTTTCCCTTTGGACGCCACCTTGCTTAAAAAACATGATCACAGTGGGGCTCAAAGTTGAGTTTGAAAAATTCCATGCACATGGAATTTTAAATAAATTAAGCAGAAGAGAACTAACTCAAATTCATCTCTCGATCCTTCATTGAGAAAGCTTAGATAAATAGTTCTAGCAGTGGCCATATACAAGAATTAACAATGAAACCACTTAAGCGCAAGTAATTAACACCCCATTAACACCAAATTAGCAAATAACGGGTTATTAGTGACTACATTGTGGGTTTTAACCAAACCATTGGTAGAGCTATTTATGTGCACAGTGGTGCACGTGGATAAGAAAAAAAAAATAAAAAAATGAAGTTTGATTTTTTTTAAAAAAAATAAATAAATAAAGAAAAGAAAAGACGACAAACCCGTGTCTAAGGATTTTTTTCAACTCTCATCTTTAAGCCCTACTGTGGTTCATGATTTTAGGCATGGCGGCGTTCCAAGGAAAAGAAACTAGAGATAAAAGAGTCTCCAACAAGTTATAGGAACTTGTAAACCGTTCATGGGTGTGAAGGTCACACCCCCGTTCACGATCACGGAGATCGCTAACTCCAAAGTGGTCTGAAACCATGACTGGATGTTCGGGGATCGATGATGGTACGAATCCAAGCTAAAAGAGATGGAACCCGCCCTAAATAGGCCTCTACTTAATTCTTACGATATTCATATGCGCTTTTCGATCAACATACATACATCAAATTAATCCTAAACCTGTTTAATCTACGTTGGTTGATTATTAATGCACAATCAAATCTATTATTGGTGATCACTTGAATTAAAATCATATTAAGCCTAAATTAAATTATTAATTATCTAATTAGGTGTGATTTCAAGTACAAATTCTCTTTAAACCTGCATAAAGGGGCGTGATCAAACAATAATAATAAATTATAAAGAATCAAGCAACATATGAATAATACAACAATCATCATCATAATAACATCATCAAAATATCATTAATAGTAAGATTCTAGGCATGATACTAAACGGATTAATAACAAATCCTAACATGTCACTAATAATCAAATCAAAGCATTATCCTAAACATAATACTAGAAATCATAATCAACATCCTAAACATGATACCAGGAATTAAAATAATATTGTAAACATGATTCCTACTCCAAAATCAAATAATATAATAAGGGTGATCAAATTACTCACTTTGATGCCTTAACCTTCTTGCTATTAAAACAATTCACATGTTAGTAAACTTCAAGAAAGTTAAATTAATAAAGTAATAAATCAAATATGAACTGAAATATAGATTTGGGACCAAACCCTCAGAATTATCTATCTTTCATGTCGAGGTCGAAGGCAATGTCGAGGATGGCTAGGAGTGTTCAAGTCTCGCGAAGGAGGTATTGTGGATAATTTGGGAGAGTATCAAGGATGTGTTTAGACTAAGGCTAAGAACATGGGGATCAAGAGAGAGATGAGATGATTATGATGATTGTGATGATTATTGATGATCTATAACGGTGCAAAACAACCTCTATTTATAAAGAAAAGAGAGAGTCGTAGTGACCAGAAAAGATCAGAATTCGAATCGGAATAGAACAGCTTTCATTGCAGCATGATAGGAGTATCGCGGTGCGACAGGATCCATCGCGACGTGATGGAACTATCGTGGCTCGATGGTTCTGTCGTTCTACGATGATTTTCTAAAGATAAGAAGCCGTACGGAGTTTGATTTCCAATATATTTGGTTAATAAAATATTCGTACATCTTCCATTTTGAACGGGGTTAGGATTATCAAAAAAAGTGGAGTTTTATCCAATATCAAACTCTTTGATCTTTATCTTTTTGGAAAGGATAAATTAGAACCTTATAGATGATTCTAGAAACTCCTAATGAATGATAATTGGTTTAGGGTTGGGAATAAGGTATTTGGACCCTCACATGATCATTGGGTCGTTGGTACGGAGGATCTCGGTCCGGTTTGGGCTTGGTTTAGTATTTTTGCCATAACGTATTCGTTTTAAATCGGATTTGGGCTTATAATATATCGTTGGAAAGCTCTTTTCAAGACCCATCCAACTAAAAAATATTTGGACCAGGATTACAAACCAAAATAATTTGGTATGGACGTTTTTATGAATTGGACACGAAATGAATGATTTTGGGTTCAAAGACACGAAATGAATGATTTTGGCTTAAAACATTTTAGGTAAGGTTATGGGTATGGTCAAGGCTAAAGAGAAATTCACAAGACTCTTCAACTCTTTACCGAACTCATTAATCAAAGACGTGAAAGGTACTCATCACTGAATTTGATTTTTGGAGAGATACAATCAGGTGTCTACACCATGAAACCATTTAACCAAACCCACTGAAAGTCTGAAACCATAAACCCTAACTCCCTCTCTCACATAGTCATATCTGACATCTTTTTCACTCAGGGAAAGCTCTGGTCGTCCGGCGACCAGCTGCTAGCAGAACTGCCTTGTCCGCTTACCAGGCCACCGCTTCAAGGCCTTCATTCCTTCAAGTCTTCAACCAATTCCTAAACACTTAAAGTCTGGTCTACGGCCTAACGTCTACCACAATCCACAGCTGCACTGCGCCGACCACCTACGGCACCGGCATGGTGACCGACGAGATGACGACAAGTCAACAACGAACCAAGTGAAACACAGAAACAGTGATTTAATGAACCGACTAAGCAAGGTATTAAACTCTAAATTATTAACTATTTAATTTGTTATTTTAATTATTTATAATCTGAATAATTGAATTGATCTTTTCTTGATGCTATTGAAATAATTGAATTACTATTTGGTTGTTGACCTTGTTATGTTGAATTGAAATGTATATTTGTATTTGGTACTTTGGTTGTCTTGGTTAGTTGGTTATTGTTTAACTTGATTTGTTTCAAGTTTAATTATGAATATATTGCTATTTGATTGTGTGACTGTATTGAAATTATTAATGAATTTCTATTTCATATTTGATTGTATATTTGTATTCAAATGAACTGAAATATATATGAATGCATTGCTATTTGATTTTATTGTATGATACTATGATTTGTATAATTATTGTGTTCAATTGAATTGCTGGATTTTTTTATTATTTCTTAATTGATTTTTAGAATGAAGCGAAAATGTACTCTGAACAAAATGCAGAATATTGCTAGTTTCTTCACTATGTGTTTGTAATATGATATTTGTAGTACTTTTCGGCTTGTAAGATGGATTTTTAAAGACTATTTTATTGTAGTATGGATTTTTTTTTGTCCTATTTGTTGGATAAATCCATTTGGTTGTAATATATATTTTTTTTTAATATTTTTGGACCCGAATTTTTTTTAGTACTTTCACATAATTCAATTCAAGGTGACCCACAAGCTCAAAAATCCTAAATTCGCCACTGTCCTCGAGTATGGTTTTAAGATTGAGTTAAGATGAATTAACATCTTCCTGATCATTTCCTCTATGTGTTGAATGCTTAGGAGACATGGGATAACTTCCAAATACATTAAGTAAAATGGGTTTAGTTTAGTGTTCTCCTATTGTGGTCGCCAAAACACTTGTTAAGGAAAATATTATTCTTTACCAACAAGTCGAATAGTCTATCTTGTTTAAAAGTTTTAAGGGGCTACCCTTATTGTTACTGATTTCAACTTTGATAGCCTCACTAACATAACATAACAAAACAGTAAAGAAATTATCTTTGAAGAAGTTTTTAAAAAGTTGGATTGCTAAAGAAACGAATGGACAAACATGTGACAAAAGATGCAATCGTTTTCCATTAATTGAAAGATAATGTCAGGACTACAATTGAACAAGTTGAAGGAAAGATTACCTCCTTGTTCCTACAATTGGAACTAATAATCGATCTTCAATACATGCTACAGAAACAATCTTATCGCTTGGCTACTAAGCCAACGGAAAATTAAGAAAGCTGTAAAGAAAGCTTATTAAAAAAAAATTTAAATGCTTTGTCTTGGCTAATTTGTTGATGTCTTTCTTATGAGATTCTTCTTCTATTTATAGGCAAATGAGTTGCAGTTTACTCCCTAATCTTTCATAACCGTGAGTTGGTTATAACTCTTAGTGCCAACTCCATTTGTATTTACTCATTCCCAACTGCTTAATACGGTTTTGCTTTGTTTCTTAGGCCACCTCATTGGGCTTTAATTAACACTCTTTTGTAATTGGTTACTATTCTTCCATCATTGGACTATATGGACCTTATAAAATGATATTCTCTCTAACGTGAACCTTGCTAGTCAAACATTAAAGTCAACGCAAGTAAAAAAATTAATTTTAAGTGTAACGTCATGAATTGTAATTATAATATTTAATAATCAAATTAAATAAGCTTTTTTTATTTTTTTTAAATGAGACCCGAGAGACCCATTAAAATTAGTAAGCGGTATCAAATTTCTCAAAAAAGAGATTGCCTATCTTTAATAGGTGGTCCCATATTTTCACAAAAAAGAGATTGTCAATCTTCAATAGGCAGTCTCAGCTTTCTTATTCTAAAGACTGCCTCTAGTCAAGAATTCTTTGTGCCAAATAGACCGCTTGACTAAGTCTCTTTAGTAAATTTGGATAGGTCTCTTTGGCCTATTTTGAAGTAGTGTTAATACAACCCTAGGCATAATACTAATAATAAAATTAATGTAACCCCTAAACATGATACTAGCAAATAATTGAGAATCAATTCCTAAACACCATGCTCGAGGAACCAACATTGTAGAATTAATTAAACTAAAAGAATAATTAAGTCTACTTACGCAGATTACTTACAAAGATTGCAAAACTTTGCAACTTCATCATGAATAGAATGTTACTAAACTTCAATAAAAAATATAAATCAAAATAAATTAAATTAAATTCAAGTTTAGATTGAAACTCTTAGGGTTTTGTCAACCTTTTATGCCGTGGACCGCCGCCAAAGGTTCGAGTGTAGTATTGATGAATAGGAACACTAGGATGAGGAATGAGGAATGATGAATGATTAGTATACAAAAGATTAAGGAAAATAGAAAAAAATAGATTTTGAGAGTTGAAAACGGTGTTCAACTCTGCTCGTAACTCTTAAAAGAGTAGAAATATATAGAATTAAGGTAAAAAAAAAAATATAGAAAAGAGCTAGAAAATATGGCGTGTCATGTGCACCATGACGTGCTAGGTACAGGAGTGTCACGCCATTCTTGAGATTTACGAAAAAATATGCGTTTTTATCCTCTTCGCAGATTTTGATGATTTTTATCCGTCAATACATCTATTTTACGCGTATTAGAAGTTCTAAAAGTTTGTATTAAGCTCGGATTAGTGTTTGAATTAATGATTTGATGGATTGGGCTTAGGAAATGATTAAATAAAGATTTCGGCTTAAAACGGAAAAAAAGGCAGGCTAGGAAATGAAATGAATCGAGTGTATTAAATAAAATCACAAACTCCTTCTAATCAATTTACACTACTCGAACCAAATGACGATGAAAGGTTTTACTCATCACCAAATTTGGTTGGGGAGACATTTTTTAGTTGTCTGCAGTATCATAATTATATCAAGTTATAATTGAGACAACTTTCAAGTTGTAATGAAGAGTAAATCTTGTATGTGGCTAGCCACACGTGTGGCCACATTGATTTATAAGAATAATCCTTATTTATATATGTGAGTAACCCTATTTATTTATAAGAGTAACCTCATTTTGTCCATTAAAGTAACTCTAATTCATTATATGAGTAATATCAACTAATTTAGAAATAAGTAACCTCATTTGCTCTTTCGAGTAACTCCTATTTTTTTGTTTTAAAATTGAAAGAATGGTTCCACTTATGTAAGAGATAACCCCTTTTTTTCATTTAAGTAGCCTACATACGTCAAGGTAATCCCATTTGCTCATCACCGTAACCCCCTATTACTTAATTAATTGCCTTATTGTGAAGTGGCCACACCATATGGCTAGTCACGTATAAGAATTTGTGTGTAATAAAAGATGTTGTTTGAAATTGTGATTGATTTTAATGAAAAGTATTTGACAATTGAACATCAATAAAGTTTAATCTACCAACAAAATGATGCTTTATGAAGTACAATTAATAAGTAAATTAATAGTTGAATATATAACAAAAATCAATTTACCAAATTATTATTAGATAAAAATCATCAAGCCAATTACTTAAAATTAAATTGTTGCACTGAAAAAGAACATAAAATTAGGGGAAAAAATACAACTCTACTGCATTTTAAAATTTAATCTACGACTTATTTACAAACTCTTATACCAAAAGTAAAATTCTAGGTAAAACACAATTACGCTTTTTTAACCTTATTTAATTTATCTTTTTATTATATTAAACTTCTATATCTTTACTATTTAAAACAAGAGAAAGGTTGTAACGTCCACCCAAAAATAAAGAGCTTAGTACCCTTCTTGGCTTATACTACAATATTGAATAAAAAAAAAAAAAATCTACCCGTCGTCTTCTATTATAATTAACTAACTTTCTAAATCAAATGCACTATAATTTTAATTTTTTTAAAATTCAATTAGTGATTTTAACCAATCAATCCCTATATAAATTAAATCAAAATTTCCCTAATTACAACAAGATTGTATTCTTCATTTATCAATCTTTTCAAATAAATAATTTCCTAATCAGTTATTTCAATCCTTTGATGTATTAAAATATTTAACTTCTCTTCTTATCAATTACGAACTTACACTATCTTGCGTATTCTTTTTATCCTTTTATTATGATATGGTCATTACATTTATTGAATAACAAATTGATCCAAACATTATTGTTGGTTATTTTATTAATGGAAATACTACGAACTACATATACGCTTTGTGTTAATTGAATTATAATCTATTTGCTATAATTATCATACAATTGGTAGGTTGACTTATATCTATTGTTATTTTAAAATTTTTAACTCATTGGACAATATTTATTCTTAACTTATTAGATCATAATATTGAAATTTGTTTTATAATACCAGTCAAAAATAATATTGTTTTATAATAATGATGTAAAGATTTTTTTAATTAATGTGTAAGTGTGTAACGCACCCTTGCGTGCATAAAAAGCTAATGATAAAGGTTATGAGGGCTTGACAACATTTCAGGTAGACCATCCACTCAACTATTTGCTATATAACATAATGTGTAACAGGTATAAATTATATGTTTATTGGTGAAGTCGGGAGATTAGCTGCTCGGTTCGATAAAGAAGTTCAGCATCAAAAGGCTTGCTTTGAGTTTTTAGTTGTCATGAATTCTATTAATTGGCCTCTCGGAGTCAGACTGCTTAATAAAATATATTTTTGGAAATGAAAACGGCCCAACGAGCCCAAGTCCACTGCGCTGTGAGTGATTGGCTTTTTGAGTCATCCGAGTTCGTTTAAGGCCCGAAAACAACGTTTAAACATTTTCTGGATTGCTTATTTTCATATTAGAGCTTTGTTTAAACTATTTAAACATTTTAGCCATCTTTAATTTCAATTTTGACATTTTAATAATATTCTTGAGAGTTTTACTCTTTTATGGTAGATTCCAGAGTTTTTACATATTTATTGCTTGTAAATCTGTTTGTTCATATTAGGAATTGCGTTTGTTTTTCCTCCATTAATTCCGACTGTGTCAGTTGTTAACTTAGAAACTTATTAATAATATTGTCATGCAATTAGCATATATTTGATAAGTTTATAACCATGTACCGCGTATTATTTTTCAGCAGAAAAGGTCGATGTATGAAATTCGATTCTTAATTGTGGATAGACTGGATACACTCTACATAACTTTAATCTAATGGGTGCATTTTTGTTTTAAAATGCCTTATTGGGACAAATAATATATATGATGGACCCAAAAAATAAAATCAACAATTTTTTTTACTATAGTAAAATGCTTGACTTTCCTACCTTTTAAAAAAATTGATAGAACTTTTATTAATAGGATGAGACATTTATACTCCTAAAATTGTCTATTTGCATTTTTGCTCCCATTTAAAATTGAGAAGCTCTTTAAAATTTTTTTTCTATTACATTTTAAAAAAATTATAACCTCAATTAAAGCTAAATTGATTAACTATTTTTAAATACATAATTGTGTTTACTACAATTATATTCAAAGCTACTCGTACATATTTTACTTTCTCCAATTACATTTCCAGGACATTATATTTTTGCCACTTCACTAAATCAAAATTAACTCTACTAAATTATCGAACATTAGATGGTTACACGATATTCAACACATTTATCATCCATATATGTCAATATGTGCAAATAGTTATTGATTAGGGGATTTTTATCCACCAATCACCGTCTGACAAGTGGACCAACCAGGTTCTGCCACGTGTCCTTCACGTAGGCCAATAGGGGCCTGCCACGTGTCAATCACAGATACGTCCTCTACGGACCAATTGAGACACGCCACGTGTCCACCCATGCCAAATGGGAAAACCGGCCAACAAGGCCCAATCCTGTCTAGAGGCCCGGTCAGCCCTAGGTTTACCCTAAACCTAGAGAGTGGCACGCTTCTCAAGACTATAAATACTTAATTAATCCTCATTAATCCAGGGATCAAGCAATCGAGCAAACATCAAGCAATTAATCTCACCTGAAGAACAGAGAAGAACAGAAACATTACGGAACACTAATAACCGGCTAATCTCGCTAACAACGCAGATTACCAACATTAAACACTCTCACCTAGAGAGATCTTATTACTTTAATTTCCGTATTAATTACTCCTTAATCAGGTACTAACTTGACCGTTGGAGGCGGAGCTCTCAGGAGTCTCCGTTATTTTGCAGGTACAGGCGTCCGGTTCCAGTCTCGAAATTGTAACTCTCCCGCAGGACATCAGAAAACCCCGAAACAGTTATAATAAAATGCCATACAAATAGGCATAGAACATTATAACCAATTGGAAAACCTCTTTCCAAAAGACTAGCCATATTGCACGTATCAAAACACCTAATTTTATGAAAATTTCCAATAATCTTAACATTATTTTAAAATAATTCCAAACTTTATGATCAAATGGGTTCAGTGACCCCATATAAACCAATGGAACTCAATTTTTACTATTACATGGTTTATCTTATTTGACCTATATAAACCTATTAGTATTGTATTTACAGGCTAACAACGCGTTTAAGAGTTAATCAAAACTTAAAAAAGACAAATTTACTATCCAATTTTTTTCAAAGTTTTTTATGGTTTCCAGCCATTTCTATTATTTTCTGTAAGCATGACAGTAAAGATTTTAATACTTGTACTCCGTATATTACTGAAACAATGGCACATAAATCATGTGATAGACTCGAACATATACTACCCACCCATGAGTGTATGACCCACCTATCTGGATTTTACTCCTTTAGATTTTCGAGTCACGTAATATCACAAAGTCAAATAACTAAAACGCATGTAAAACTACACATTTCATTTAGTTTTATCATAAAATAAATAATTCAATATAATATTTTATGTGTGTTTTTGAATTTTATTTTTCTTCTCTTTTTATCAATAACACACATTACATTTTACCTCAAATTTACTTTGCTTCATTTAATTGTTTGATATTATTTCATGTGTGAGTGTGTGTGGGTGTTATTTAATTTTTTTTTTTTTTTTTTTTTTTTTGGTGAACTTTATTTAATGTGTGTTAGAGCTTAGAGCATATTTTAATCAATTTTTATACTAGTAATTGACATAATATTAATAAAATTATATTCTTATTTAAAAAGTTCATATCATAAAATATAAATTGAGTGAAATTATAACTTCTTCAGTTTCTAAATAAGTGTATTAGATA
This sequence comes from Chenopodium quinoa, assembly GCF_001683475.1. NCBI lineage: Eukaryota > Viridiplantae > Streptophyta > Magnoliopsida > Caryophyllales > Amaranthaceae > Chenopodium > Chenopodium quinoa. Next base: position 4,588,351 of record NW_018742309.1, on the reverse strand, counting down.
TCTCTCTCTAGCTATTTTACTCCATATTATTTCTCCCTCATCACACTAACCCAATACGTACATATATAAATATATACTCGCACTACTTATATCTACCAATAAAATATTTCTTCACTTCTATAAAATTTTAAATTTGGTCCAAATGTACAATAAATCTCTTTAATTCACTTGCCTAAAACATAATCGAGTAATGCACTTATTTTAGGGATCGTTTGGTTCGTAAAGTGGAATCGGAATGGAATGGGGAAAGGGTATGGGAGGAGAATGGAATGAAACCCTTGAAATTTAGGGTGTTGTTTGTTAAAAAAAACAAAGGAAATGATTCCATAGAACCACCATCACAACACCACCATTTAGGGTATTTTTTGACTTTTTTTTTCTGGAATTTGGTTGTTTGGATTCCAGCGGCGACCAGCGAGGTCGGGGGAGGGTGGATCGAGGTCGGGGGAGAGCCGGCGAAGGTGGAGCGAGGTCAGGGGAGAGCCTGCGAAGGTGGAGCGAGGTCGGGGGAGAGTCGGCGAAGGTGGAGCGAAGGTCGGGGAGAGCCGGCGATCATCCGGCGAGGTGTGACTGCAGTCCGGCGAGGTTGGTGGGATGTGGGTATGGTGGTGGTTAGGGAAAAGGAATGGTAAAGGTAGGGGGGTGGGGAATGGGGATGGACTAATTTTGGGTAAAGCCAAAAATAAAAAAGTGGAAAGGGAATGAAAGAATGTCACTAACAAACGACAACAAAGGGATTCATTCTCTTTCCCTTTGTTTAACCCCCAACCAAACGCCCTCTTAGAATGGAGGTAGAAGCATTTAATTAAGCAGATCCATATTTTAATTAATAGATAGAAGCTCAAGTTTATATACTAAATCATCTGATTAAACCTTAAACCATATTTTTACAACATTAAAAATAAAAACATCAGAAAAAACCAAAGAAAAAAAGAAGTAATTAAGGCAAAAAAGTGAGACCACCGAAGCTAAGGAAGGATATAATAAGAAGCTGTGGCCACCCTGTCTACCCTGTGAAATGTCGTTTTCTTTATCTTAAAAACACACCCTTAACGCATTTGCCCCCCCTCCCCATCTTTGGTAGGCCCTGAAAGCTATGTAGATCTTTCTACTTACTCTCATACTCCCATTTTTTTTTTTTTTTATTTAATTAAATCTTCTTCTTTCTCCTTCCATTAGGAAAAAAAAAAAAAAAAAAAGTGTTGTTTACTTTGTACGGAAGTTGAAGTTTTTTTTTACCTTAATAATTTTCTCACTCCTAAAACAGTACAATAACTCCTAGTATAAAAGGCCATCACTTTTTTCCTTGAAGTTCATGAACTAAAAAAAAATAGAAAAGAAGATAACACTCTTAGTTTTTCTTATTAGCTTTTTTTTTCTTATTATTTTGCCTTCCTTTTATGGCAACTGCTACAACCATGAATCTCACTAACGTCGATATTAATAGCAGCAACCACAACAACAGCAACAACGTTGGCAACAACAATGACAAGCAGCAACAAGATGATCAACAACAAGGTGATGACGAACACGAGCATGACATGGTCATGCCCGGCTTCCGATTTCACCCTACTGAGGAAGAACTTGTTGAGTTCTACCTTCGCCGTAAGGTTGAGGGCAAGAAATTTAATGTTGAACTCATTACTTTCCTCGATCTTTATCGCTATGACCCTTGGGAACTTCCTGGTATATACTCCTATTTATAACATTTATTTATGTATGTTCTTTATCAATATCATATCATATACACATATATATTATGTAATATGATATATATATATATATTGATTTTTTTTAATCCGAAACTAATAAAGCTTAGTTAAGCTACCCACATATGGGCAAGTAATGTGATATATATTGATGAACAAAAGCAATTTACCCATTTTTTTTCTTGATCATTTTATTATTTTTTCTACTTGATTTTTATGCATATAATCAATTGGTTAATTGTTAAAACAGCGTTGGCGGCGATTGGGGAGAAGGAGTGGTTCTTCTATGTTCCAAGGGACCGAAAATACCGAAATGGCGATAGGCCTAATCGAGTAACCACATCCGGTTACTGGAAGGCAACCGGAGCTGATCGAATGATACGAGGGGAGAATTCCCGGCCCATCGGCCTTAAAAAAACACTAGTGTTCTACTCCGGTAAAGCGCCTAAGGGTATCCGAACTAGTTGGATTATGAACGAATACCGCCTTCCCCAGCACGAAACTGAACGGTATCAAAAGGTTAGACCATTATACATACTTTCAAGTACAACATAATCAAATATATGTTTTGTTTTTTCAAAAGAGGGGAAAAAATGGGAAACCCTAATTGGGTTATAGTGTAAAAAAAAAAAACGGGGTTGGAAAAATTAGATACTAAATTAGGAGATAAGTGATAAAAAGAACACAGATTCCAAGTAGTGTAAAGAGTGTAATAAATGAGTACTATTTTTACTGGTGTTGGGTCACGCAAATATAGTGAAAGATATGAATGAAGCTTCAATTACTGATTTCTCTCAGTTTTTTTTTTTTCTGATATTCATCATTAATATGAACTGATCAGTACTCATATTGTTGTTGGGTACTTCTATTTTCTAGTAATTAATACAAATTTAGTGAAAGACAAAAATGTACACTCATTTTATTTTGTTTTTTTTGTTTTGTTTGGGCTAATTTTGGGCGGGATTTTTATCTCAGGCGGAGATTTCGTTGTGCCGGGTGTACAAGAGGCCTGGGGTGGAGGATCATCCATCAGTGCCGCGAGGGAGTAGCCTGCCCTCGAGGCTGTCATCTTCATCGAAAGCAACTTCGTCGTCTTCCGAGAGGAAGAACTACCATAACGCCTTTAGAGCTCAGACAACTTGTTTACAACAACAAATTGAGCACCCGCCGCCTCAAATGGGTGACAAGGTAAGCGAGACTGATGCTAGTAGTAGCACCGAAGTGGGGACCGCCCTTGGACTTTCTCACCACAGCTCGTACTCTGCGGTGAGTCCATTGGTGGCCCCACAGCAAGCGATAACTCCTCCACCACCACAACCACCAACACCATCCTCCATCGAGGTTAATAGGATGATGCAGTTATTAAATGATCATAATCCAAATTTGAAGCATCATCATCATCACCAAGTAGTAGTGGGTGGAGGCGAAGGCGGTCATGGTGTAATTACATCATTGCCCTCCTCGCTTAACACCTCTATAACTCATCATAATCATCCTACTCCTGGACTAGTTCATCCGAAACATCATCATCAGCCGAGTCTGGAAGATATTCATAGATTAGTCGAATATCAACAAGCTTGCATCAACCACCATTTCCAGCAACAACAACAGCCCCCGCCACAACAACCACAACAACAACAGCATCAATTCCAATTCGAAGCTCTTAACAACGATAACAACCCGAGCAGCAGTAATAGTACTACTAATAATTTACCGTTTTTGTTCTCCAACTATCTCTTTTCGCCAGCAGCACAACAAGCACAAGCAGCACTTGTTAACAACAATCCTCCAACGGCTGCAGTAGGTGGTGGCTCGAGTAGTAGCAGTTTGCAGTTGCCTCCAGTCACAGTTGCTGGTGCTGGTGGTGGGCTCGCGTTTTCGGAGCGTTCATTGTGGGATTGGAATCCATACTCAGAGCCGAATAGAGATCACTTCAGTAACCTCTTCAAGTAACTTTTTACTTAACCGTAGTAGGTGCTTGCATACTACATAAATGATGAAGAGAGGCATAATTTAATCAAGTACGCTTTTATAAGTTTACATTAATTAATTGCTTAAGTTATGTGTTCTATGATCATGTTTTAATTAAGGTTTTTTCTAGTCGGAATTTTATATAGGAGTATATGTCAAAGCATTATAATATGCTTTTTTTTCTTCTTAATTAATTAGTCACCCACTCTTAAAAGTTAATTTGATCATATATTATTGCATTTTATTTAATTAATCATGCTTGATAAATGATAACTATTCAAATTTTCTTAACATAATTTAGGGTTTACAAGCTATATTATAGATTATGCAATGATTGCTAAACTCATACTTTTTCTTAACATTGTATGATACAAAAAATGTTAAGGTAAAACTTAATTGCACATGTTATTGATATAAGTCTTTGGAGTGATATGCTACTTTCGTCCTTTTTATCTTTTTTCATATTTTGTTTCTGTTTTGGTACCATCAAATTAAATCAAGTAAGATTAAATTACAACGACAATTATGACAAATTAGTGATTAATTTGGTATAATCATCCATTTCAAAATTTCAAAATTTTCCTCAAGTTGGTGGGATACCCTCGACGGGTTTCCTTTAGGTTCTGTGTTTAGTTGGTGGAAGAATGAAAGTTAGAGGGTCAGCTAACTAATTAACTAAACCCCATAAAATAATATTTTGTGTTACAGTTCTTAGCATTTATTGGTTAGTTTTAGATTACTAACTTGGAATCACACCCACTCTCTAGGAACTTTTTTCCCTCATTTGGAAATTGTTTCTTCTTGTTCCAGAATTATCACTGCTATTTTCAGTATCACTTCATTTCTTACCTAACTTATTGGCTTTGATGATTGAGTTTATATTACCTGAGCTTGTTTGCACAGTTAATCAAAAATCATATGGACTTACTCGATTTTTCTAAATTTTAAGAGTAATTTTGTTATGTAAGTCCCATAAACTTGTGTCAATTAGGCACAAATATACGTGTTTAATTAGGTGATTGTTATCCATATATGAAGTATAATCGAGAGATGGCATGTAAATTTTTATACGGGTGATATTATTATGATGTTATGGTATTTTTTTATATATAAGCAAAGGATGACTTGATAAGAGAGACAACTTGTTGGTACACATATAACTATTTCATGTACGGATTAGACTAATTTTGAGAATGTTAATATAATAGTGATTGTTGGTCCTTTCAAGAATAATCACATTTCAGTAAAATTTTCGATTCAGGTATTGTTTTATGTATATATAACCACTGATCAATGAAATAACTTTCCCAAATACCCCTTAATTTTGAATAAATATGAAGGGGTTTCGTTTTATAATAGCTCAATTGTTATAATTAAAGGGTTGTCTTTGAGTATGTGTATTGCATGATTTCATTAAGACCCTATGTAACAATTTAGTTATTTTACAACCCCCTTCATATTTGAGAATTTAGTATAATGTGACATTATAATTGGTTCGGCTTCATGGAGTTCAAAGAAATTATTGACATGTAGTATTTTTAAATTCAATGGTTTAGACTTTTGATTTGTTGTATATATAGTAAGATTTGTCCATGGATGTAAAACTTGTTCCCTTCAACTTTTTTTTATAGAATCCATTTTGCATGCACCCGGTGTACAATATTTTTACTGTACATCGGAAATTGTGCACGTGCCACTCATTTAATAGGTTTTTTTTAAAAAAAAAACAAAAAGACAAAATCGCGAAATTTATTACCTCAAAATCAAAAAAACGCAGACAACAATGGAGGAGAGAGAAAGTGAGAAAACGCAGCTCTTGATCATGAACTGAGGAGAGAGAAAGTGAGAAAACGAAAAAATTGTAGAAATCGATCATCAATTGAGAAGAAAAAAGGTGAAAACGCACAAATTAAAAATTTCGATCATCAATTAAAGTAGAGAAAGTGAGAAAACTTACAAATTGAGGAATTCGATAAACGCAAATATTGGAGAATTCGATCAGCAATGGAAAATTCGACTTTCGATACCACAAATTGTAGCAATCTCATCCACGAATTGCTAAAAAACAGAGGCAAATTGAAACTGAATTTGAAATCGATTTAAATCGATCGATTATAGAAGAAGAAGAAGAAACAAAGAGTTTTGGAGATGAATTCGTACCAATACTCAACAATATAAACAATGTAGACGATGTAGAAGAAGCAATTGAGAATGCAGAAGAAGCAATTGATAATGTAGAAGAAGCAATTGAGATTGCAGAAGAAGCAATTGAGAATGCAGAAGAACTAATTGATAATGCAGAATATCAAGTGGTTCCTGGCAAATCAATTGATTCAAATTCAGAACAAACAACCAAATCAAATGCAACTGAAGGTAATTTCTATAAACATTTTAGATTGTATGCAAAAAGTTACCCTTTTAACAGCACAAAGTTACCCTTTTAACAAAACAAAGTGACCCTTTTAACATCTCAAAGTGACCCTTTTAACATCACAAAGAGACCTTTTTAACAGCATAAAGTGACCCTTTTATATTCATAAAGTGACCCTTTTAACAGCATAAAGTGACTCTTTTATATGCATAAAGTGACCCTTTTGGCCTTCTTAGACTCTGGTTTGTCACTCTTAGAAATAATTAAGCCCTTCTCAGGAATTTTCACAGCCTTTTTAGGTACTACTTTGCTCTTCTCAGGAGCTATCTGGGTCTTTTTTGGTACTGGTTTAGCCTTAGCAGGCTCTTTAGGCTTTCCTTTTCCTTTTGTAGGCATTTTATAACGATAACCACCTATTGAACCAACTGTATTTAATTATTAAAGTGAAATAATTACAAATTCAGAAATTACTCATGGAAAAATATAGAATAATGTGCATAAATGACACTTTTAAATGCATAAAGTAACCCTTTTAACAGCAGAAAGTAACCCTTTTAACAGCACAAAGTGACCCTTTTAACATCACAAAGTAACCCTTTTAACAGTATAAAGTGGCCCTTTTAAGTGACCCTTTTAACAACATAAAGTGACGTTTTATATGCATAAAGTGACCCTTATATATGCATAAAGTGACCCTTTTATATGCATAAAGTGACCCTTTTATATGCAAAAAGTGACCCTTTTAACTGAAAAAGTTACTCATTTAACAACATACAATGACTCTTTTAACAGCATAAAGCCACCCTTTTAACATCATAAAGTGAACATTGTCATAGCATATAAATGACACATATGTCTATTACTCAAACACAATGAGCAATGCACATATGCATGTTAATCAAACACAGATGCACAAACACAATGCAAATATGCCTACTATACACATAATCTAACTAAAACATAAAACCTAAACAAATAATCAGTTTAATTAGCATTCTCTGACTAAAATCTAACATACAAAATTTGAAGAATAATGAGCAAAATTTTGAACCAATTATATACAATGAACAATAAAATAAAGCAAAATTAAACATAATAACTTCAAAATTAATATTCAATTATCATAATATGCATAAAAAATCAACTGAAAACTATAAAAAATAACATGAACTACTAATTCGACATATATAAGCGAAAGTTCAATTGAAAAATTATAAAAAATGATGAAAAATTTAAGTAAACACACCTTCTTCAGCATCTACAGCCTTCTTTGTAATCTTCTTCTTCTCAATTGCAGAATCAAACACTACGGAAATCGAAAACAAAATCAAAATCAAAAAACCTAAAAATCGAAGAATCAAAACAACTTAAACTAACAAAAATCTCAAAAAAAATAAGTAAACGAACCTGAATTAAGCAAATAACAACTTCACCAGTGAAAGAGAAGAAAGAAAAAGCTCGAAAATCAACAACGGAGGAGAGAGAAAACGCTCGAATTCGGAAGTTTTGGAGAGAGAAATCTCCAATTCAGAGTAAAAACGAGGAGAGAGAAAGAAGCTAGTGAGTGAATGAATAAGGAAGAGAGAGAAAGTGTAATTTGTTGGCAGTTTTATTTTCGCAATCATGAGATTGCACGTGCGGGACCACATAATTAGCAGTTGTTGGTTTCCACAACTTCCGCCATTCACTAAATTATTGTACACCGGCTTTAATTAAACATTTGTGTTTTTTATATAATTGTTACTTATTTTTGTTAAAATTAGATCAGATTAGATCAAGCCAAGCTAGACCTTACTAAATCCATACTATATCACCTTATTTTTGATGAAGAGAACAAGTCCTTGGATATAATTTAGGCATTTCAAATAATCTTTGACTTCTTTTATTCTAGAAGAACTAGCTCTTTATGCAGGCAATGCATGCACTGAATTCTCATATGCATGTAAGCAATCATAATAATTCATTTTGTTATGCTTGATTAATATCATGGCTTGCCCTTCTTCTTTGCTTATATCATACATAATGAAAGAGTGAAGAAAAGCAAGAAAAAAAATTGTTGAAAAAAGTGACGAATTTATAGAATTTTCAAATATGCAATGAGGATGTAATACACAACTAGAAGGAAAGAAAAAAAGAAAGAATGTAGAACAAGTAAAATAATTTTTCCCCAAGGAACATACCTTCACTTCTTATCCTTGAATGAATGTTTAGATTTATTGTAGTGCTAATACGAAGGAAAACATAATTCTTCGTCTTGGTCTCCATTGGGCTGAATTTGATGTGTTTAATTATTTCATGTTATTAAGCTTTTTAATATTTCCAAAACGTACCTTATAATTAGTTTTATTATTTTTTGACATAAAGTGCACATTTTGTATAAATTTGGAAAGGAAACGGATTGGAAACAAATAGAGAGAAAGGGTAACGTTAATTGTTATCATAATGAACAATTTGATCTAATTAACACTACAGTAAGAAATAATATTTTGTTTCAAATTGGAGATTGAGGAAATAGATCCATTTAACCGAGCCGAGGCATTTAGCTTTCTTAGAGAAAAATTCAGTTATATAAATGTATAGTTCCCAATCACGTTGATTAAGAACCAACAAGGGCATTGCACTCCTCATACCAAATAATAAGTAATGAAAATTGTTGATAGATTATATTTCTAATATTTTAATCACTATACCAAACATGTCTTAAGTTAGGAAAGAAGAGTATTAAAAACATTGTATGATCGTATCGGATCAGACCTAGAGAGGTGGTAAAAATATTATTCTATGGTGGTCGAATCTAACCACTGTGGTTTTAGCTCTGGTCATTCAGCCAATTCCGATAAGGCAATATAGCCTACTTCTTAATATAGCAAGGCAACATAAAACCAGAGATAGATGAAAATGTATGTAAGATCAAACAAAACAGTGAAAGATATTCAATGTTTTACATGTATGTTTGCTTACTAAGCTATTATGATAATCAATACAAAATTGGGTCATTGTAGATTATATTGTATCATTTGTACGTCTTAAGATAAGAATATACAATGTAGGTTAGTGGTGTACTTTGAGTGTTTATATATTAGTTTTTTCTTCTTGAAGTTGTTCGAGTGTAGATAGAAAATAGGATGAGCAAGCTATTTAGTGAAGTATATGTGATATATTTGAAGAACATCATTCATTTGTAAGCAATGTTGCAGCAAATAAATTAAAGAGTTAGATGAAAATAGGAAGTAATGCTTCTTATATGAATTTGGGTGCCACTTTTTAATTGGTCTTTTAATATCATTAATATTATAGTTACAATTGTTAATTGGTAGGGTGTTGAGCTCATAATATGGGTTTATCATCAAGTGTGTTCTAGTCGATTGTTTTGGTAAGATTATTCATGGTGTATGATTGTTTAGGGGATTAATTGGTGCAATTGTATATGAATTAAGCAATAAAAATGCTTTTGTTACATGTTTATTACAATTTAATTAATAAGTTTATAATAACTATAAGTTATATTCACTTTTTTTTTTTTTTTTTGGAAGAAATAAGTTATATTCACTTAATCATTATCTTCAAGGTTGTTTTTAAATTAACAAAAATAAGTTGTTATTGTATTGTTTTACGAAAGAGGTTCTAGGGTTTTGAGTAGTAGAATAAGGTGACTTTTAATCTCGTTAGTTAATTAAACATTTATCTCTAAAAGTATTAAAGTTGAATACAACTACTCTCTCGTCTTCTACAAAGTGTCTTATTACTTTCGAACAGTAGATTAAAATGAAATGAATGGAGAAAAGGATAATTTGAAAAAGGCGATGAGAAGCAAGTGATAAGGGAACAAGTCCCACCTTTTCATTTCTCTATTGCCCTAAATTGTTCCTCTCTTTTTCCTTTTCTTTGCCCTCTACCTTGTCTTAATTGCTCTTTTTCTATGGATTTGAAAGTTATTGGTTGACTTGCTCCTATCTCACTCATTCCTTTCTTTATTGGCCCAAACTTTTTCTATCACTCTCTTTCTTTCCTTACCTTTTTTGTCCTTGTTTCATCCTTTAAAAAGTTGTGAAAATTATTAGGTTGCACTTGCTCCCTCTCCCCCAACCCTGCTCTCCCCTCAGCCCTTCTATCTCGCTCGACTTCTCTCTTTATCACCCTCTTTCTTACACCATGGCCCTTTCTCTCTCTCTCTATAAGTTGAGCTATCTCTTTCTCGGTCCCTCTTGTTCTTTATCACTCTATCTCTTTCTCTTTTTATTTCTTTATTTTTCTAACTTCTAACCCTTGTCTTTTTCTCTTTCCTGACCTTCTTTCTCTTGCTCTCTTTATCTTCTAGCTCCTCGTTCTCTCTCTCTCTCTCTCTTCTCCCGACTCCTCTCTTCTTGTCCTTTTTCCTTTCATGCTCTTTCTCTTTTCCGACCCCTCTCTCTTAATTAGCATGCCCTCGACCCTCTATCTCCTTTGGCCTTTCTCTCCTGACCTTTCCAACTCTCAACACTTCCTTTCACCCATTCCCTCTCTCTCTCTCTTTCTCTCTCTATGCCTCACACACGCATCCCCCCTCACTTTCTCTCTCACTCCTTCTCCCCCTCTCTCTCTCTCCCAGTCATTGTCTCCTTACTTCCCTTCCACCACCTCTCTCTCTCTCTCTAAAGTTATCAATTATTATGGTTGTACAAACATAAAACAAAAAAAAAAACAACACTTAATCATTAATCTAGCACGATTCAATCATAATGTTGAAATTTTCATTCTAAAAGGTGCTACTAATTAGTTGACTTCCTCATACTTGTTACAAATTCATGTAGGTTTATTCAAAGGAGTTTGTTGAAATCTAATTATCGATTTCCTTCACACACACACAAAAAAAAAAAAAAAAAAAAAAAAAAAAAAAAAAAAATCTAATTGTTGAAATCTTCTCCCCCCTTTATGTTTACTTTGTTTCTCCTTCCATTCAGCTTTATTTTTTTCACTCATATTTTATTTTGAGCATTTTAGCCATTCTAAATAAGTGCTGTCATGTCTTCACTCTAACACGTATTCTCCCTCCTTCCTTTATTTCCTAAAACTATTTCTCTTTCTTCGTTTCTATATCCTTCTTTTTAGTGGCTTCGTACTTTATAAGTTTATAGGTATCTCTCTCTCTCTTGTATGGTTATGTATGCAAACAAAAGAAGTATGTGGTTATGAATGCAAGACACTTATACCTTCAGGTTGGATTTTTTCCTCTAAATGTGTTATTAATCAATAAGATTTTCTATGCAAAGTATCATATCAATATTGAGTTTGCACATAATCTCTCTCTCTCTCTCTCTCTCTCTCTCTCTCTCTCTCTCTCTCTCTCTCTCTCTCTCTCTCTCTCTCTCTCTCTCTCTCTCTCTCTCTCTCTCTCTCTCTCTCTCATGATTGTGCGAAATTTATCAAACGAATCTTTACTTACATGACCCCCCCCCTCCATTCTCCTTTATCTTTCCATTTTCCTTTACATTTTTACACTTAACTTATTTATTTTTTTAAAAATTCTAGAATCTTCTCGAAAGTACTCTTGATTTCTTTTTTAAGTACATTTAAAAAAATAGTCTACTACTGAAAGTATTCTCAATATTTTTCTCCTTCCTTGAAGCCCCTCACTGTTTTTCCTTAGTCACCATTTTCACATTCTTAATTTCTCTCATTTATCTCCTTTGTGGCCGATGTGTTTCTTCTACAATCAAATATTACAAATGGTTTCTCAAAGTGCTTCCTACTTCTTCCTTCCTCTATTGTATGTGTAGCATTCTCATACAGTAGCTCCGTTTATTCTTATTTGAATTCTTATATTTTATTGTTGTACGGGGTCACATTTTTGAGTAAACGACAAGCATTATGATAAAGGTTGAAGCAATAAATTTGGGGGAAAATGATGTAAATAATAGAAAGAGCAAAAATATACAAATATTAGCACGCGCCATTTACCAAGGATGGTATAAATAATGAAAAAGTTAGCTTTTGCTTTGTATCTATTGAATGAATAAAGCTAAGAAGTACAAGTGCATTTGATTTGAGCACAAAAAATTTGCTATATATTTTTTGATTTCAAGTACGATAATTTTTTCAGATTAAGGAAACAAAACAAGACAAGAAACACACTTATATTATTTGCTACAACTTATTTGTGCCCTTAATTTGATCCTGCAAAAATACTATAGGTACATCGTACCAAATGCTTAACTATTATCTGATCCTGTCCTCACCAAATGGGTGCACAAGCTCCTTAGATATTGTTGCAAAATGTTATTTCCAAATCCAAACTCCCAATGCCTGAAACACAGAGAAATTGATGAAAAACTTGAAATATATAAGCTAAAAAGAATTAGCTCAAGCAAAGTCTGCAAACAGGGATCTTTACAGGAATCACATACTGTATTTGGATCATATAATTATTAACTATATATAATTTGTTGTTCTTGACCTACAAGGCTACAAATGATGTCAAATACAAGATCAATCTTTAATTGGAGCCAACATTTTCATCAATACTAATTTTTAGTCTTCTCCCAATCTGTCAATCTTTGATTTGAGCCAACATCTTCATCAATACTAACTTTTTGTCTCCTCTCCAAAGTGAATTTAAACCATAAGTATTAACACTGAACCAATTATTTAACAATGATAACAGAATTTTATCTGATATACACTATGAAAGAGAACAGTCAAAACCAAACAGCAAAGCAGGGGAAAACCCCACAAAGACTACCTGTTCATATAAGAACTCGCCCCTCATATATTCTTGCAATTGCACATCATTGTTTTTCTCAGAAAATAGAGAATTAAGATATTATTGTCAGCAAGACTTGCATTGTTAATTTCACCCCACAACCCTGTTTCACACATTATTTAACACGCACAGAAATAAAATGGAAGCACGGACATCCAACAATCAGAAAAATGGTTTGCTAGTTCAACAATTTTTCATAGCTTCTCCAAGGACAAGGCAAGTTCCATAGCTACATCATAAAAAGAAAATGCACCATATTCTAAGCCCCTCACCAGACTCCAAATTACCCAATGATATTCTTTTCATAATCCGAACCAGTGAAGAGAAACAAAAAAGCAATTTAAAAAAAGAAAAAATCAAAATCAAGGACTTAATCACTTCAAAAATCTCAATTTGAATGTAAAATTTCGGTCCAAAATCTAAGGCATAAATTGAAAACCTAGTTAACATCAACTAACTACATCAAACTCATCATAAAATTCAGTGAAAATAAAAGAAATATTACCCCTTTCTTATTCAACCGAGGACCAACACATGAAATCTCAATTTAATTGTGCAATTACACTTTGCTCAGTTCAACTTTATGAGCAATTTTGAATATATTATTAATCATTTCAGTTACCATTACACCATTCATAATCAAGGCATAAGCATATATTAATTTTAATCTTCTTATAGACCATATAAAATTCAATCGACGACAACTAATAGCAGAAACAGAGTGTTAAACACACATATTGTCATGTAAATATTCATACCACATCATTAGCAGTCTATCTTAAGAAATAAACCCAAACCAATTCATAGAACCCAGTACCCACTAATCATTCAGCATCATTTTTCTAGAATTAGGAAAGAAAGGGATGAGAATGGAACCAAATTACCTTAGCAAGCCGTTAGGGGAAAATGAAACATGAGAGGTTGTGGCAGTAGAAGATAGAGGTGTAAGAACCCCCTAAATTAACTCAATTATCAAATTAGGATCCAAAATTCATATAAATTCTCTTTGCTTTACAAAATCAATAAGATTACTTGTATAACCTTTCATATGATGAAATACAAATGCATATGAAACTAGTTAACCAAAGCCGTTTTCAAATGATGAAATAAAGATACACCAGAAATCAACAAGAGGATAGTCAGAGTCAACGGGGAGAAAGAACGATATAAAATAAGAGAAGAGAGCAATCAAAAGCCTTACAAAATATACTTCTCATCAAGTCATTAAGTAAAAGAAGGTTATTTTATTGTAACACCCTGGAAATTTTCCCCCTTTAAAATACTTGTTTTACCCTTTTAAAATACAAAATAGGAAATAGCCAAGGCATTACAGCCACCGTGATAACGGCTAAGACATTTATCAAAGATACACAGCGGAAGATATTTTCAAAATCTTTCAAAATAAAGTCAAAGTCCAACAGTCCACCAAGTCAAACCAAAGTCAAACGAAGTCAAACCTACAACTTGGAACCACTGTAGGCCCTTTTAAAACCAAATGAATGTTTAAAGCTAATGTGTTAATCGCAGTAAACAACAATAATAAACCAATAATCAATAATAAACACATATTCAAGATAAAATTAAAATATAAGATTCGCTCTTCACTCAAACCCCAACATGAATATGCCGCATCACCTGAAAAGCTTCTCTTTAGCTGTCCTACTACTCACCATAAGAAATGGGTCGTTGTAGGGCCAAGATAAAGATAAGACCAAACAAATACACAATCAGCAATGTTGAGTACATAAGCGTAAACGAATCACACTAACATGCTTAAATCCTAGCATCACACAACTTACCTTGTTGCACATGTTTACAAGCATACAACATACAACTCGACCAATAAATAAATAAATAAATAGCTTATTTAATTTTATTACGCATTGAACAGGTTTCCCACCAAATCCATGCCCAAATAAATTGAGGTAAACTATACCGGAAGCTAACCGGGTAGGCAAATGTCACATGAGAGTGGCGGACATCCTACGCATAAAATAATAAAAAGGAAAATACAGCGTATTGTACTCCCAATAGAAGTTATGGTAAAATATAAAGTCGCATAACTCCCCCCATATGTTCATACTCGAGGTATATACGTTCCAAGAGTTTTGGTGCGTAATCTCTTTCACTTTACGTGATTTACATATTTTATATTTGGTGATGACTCTTAATCCACAACACAATCAATCAACATGAATCATTCAAGTAATCAAACATTCCAATTCAATTCTTGAATAATTAGTTATCACATTTAATTTAATGTTGAACCCTTTTTAAGACTACCTCCGTGTAAAAACACCTTAAATACATAAAGCACCGCAAATCCTATCCCTCCGCGTACAATCACCTTAAGTGCACGTAGGCACCGCAATTTAATTTATTCCTGTGTACTAAGGCACTTAATAGCTCAATTCCCATGCTTAAAAGCACCAATAAAAATTATATGAACCATAATAAAATTCTCTTTCAATGTTCCAAACCAAATTAAGCAAACCTTCAAACATGCCAATAATAAAAGCATGGTTTAATAACAATATTCCAATATCACCAATTCCAATAAATAATTTATTTCAACCAATCATGTTTCACAAATATACCACCAAAACCATTCCAATTCAAATCACCAATCTCATTTCAATTCAACAATTCCAAATAATTCCTAGCATGATACTAAGTTGGAATCAATTAAATAAATCCTAGCATGTTTCTACACGCTTAATAAATTTTCGAGCACGCGTACGTACCTCAAATAAGCCCTTAAAGTAGCCAAATACACTACAACAATTCCCGAACCAAGTCTCCTATATAAAGGGACAATAACACTATAATATTACTTCTCCTTGCATACACAATTTCCAGCAACTTAAATTCACTTTAGACTACTTACAATAATCTGAAAATTATTTTAAAACCCTAATTAACCTCCCTTTTGATGGGCAATTAAAACCTTTCATTAAAATCACAACACTACTACTTTAAATAAAATTTCAGCAATATTCCTTGATTAAAAACCCTTGAATACTTTATTAAAACATACTTTTATGGCCAATTAATCAATAACATCATTAGGTATACAAAAGCCCCAAATCAATTTGTATAAGAACCCTAAAAACCATGTTTTTAAATAACTTAAAACCCTAACTTTATAATTTATTAAATCTGAAAATTACAACTCTTTATATAATCAAAAATTTATGATTTCAACCGATTAAATTATCAATTTAAAACCAATTAAGCATGTTTAAAACACCAAGAATCCAAACTAATATCAAATTATACTATATGGATTGAACAT
This sequence comes from Chenopodium quinoa, assembly GCF_001683475.1. Lineage (NCBI taxonomy): Eukaryota > Viridiplantae > Streptophyta > Magnoliopsida > Caryophyllales > Amaranthaceae > Chenopodium > Chenopodium quinoa. The sequence goes on along the minus strand of NW_018742309.1, from coordinate 4,572,266 downwards.
TTAACAAGAGAGGAGAGAGATAGTGTCACCGCGGGACTAACACCAGGCCGGTGACCTGCTGACCGGCCACGGAGGCGGCGACACATGGCAGCGGTAGTGGGCCGTGGGGACTTGAAGGTGAGTAGCAGCACCTTGTTGTTCCTTCACGAAGCAAAAGAAAGAAAAGTGAAAGAAAAGAGGGGAAAATAAAGGAAAAAGAAAAGATAAAACTAACCCCCTTTGATTTTAGTGTGGGGAATTTGGGGATTAGTAGATATTTATAATGTAGGGTAATTAGAGTAGATTTGGGCTCATGAAATTATGGACTTGAAAGAAGAAATTATGAGCCCAAATATGACAAAATAAGATGATTGGGTTTATTATAGAAATGGGCTACATTCGGATAGAATATTTATTGACTCAAGGATAAATCTTGTTTTATTAGTAATCAAATAATTAAAATAATTTGACCCAAAATATATTTTGTAAATAAATTAAATAACTTATAAAATACATAAAAATACAGGGTATTACATTCATAATCAACTTTCAACTACATTACAGCAGTAGTTGCAGATCACCAACCTCTTTTGAGTGTTTTTCGTCTTAATTGACTTCAAAAGGAGAGGAGTAGTATGCTGGACATCGACTTTCTTTAACAATCACAAAGTCAATGCCTCAGGAATTCATAAGCATTTCATCTTTAACAACAAATCAAACATCTGTTCTATTTCAAAATTTAAACCCTTTAATTACACCAACCTAAACTACAATTTTAAGAATTAAAACAACCTCAATTCTAAAATCCAACTAAACACGTTCAAAATTAAAGCAAAACCTATAAAAACAAAGCTCAATAACATCAAATTTCACCAAAAATGGAGAGAAAAAGACAACAAAAAAAACCTGTGAGATTGCCAGTGTTAAGATAAAGAGAAGGGTTGATGATTGGAAGGATAAGGGCCCACCATTTTCTTGAAATCAAGAACTCTGTTTGGGTGATGAACACTGAAATGAAGATCAGACAGTTGAATCCTAATTTAGGTTTCAGCAAGCATAAAAAACCCAATAAAGCTAAGTTAAACTAACTCAGAAGCAATAAAAATCCAACTTTGGAAAAAAAAACAGAATTAAACCAAAATTAAATCCATCAAATAAAAGGAAAAATCTAATCGAAGAGATGTATATTGAACCAATTGGAACAAGAGAGAGAAAGGAGAAAGATTTATACCTGGAGATCAGAGAAAACGCCACCGGAGAATCAACAAATTACGAGCTCTTTCCCAAATTAAAGTCAAGAAGAACCGCAATTCCCAAATTGCAGCCAAAGTTTTAAGAATTCCCAAAGTACCGTCCACGTCACCGGTACAGGGGGAAGAAATTTTAAATCCGGTCTACAGCAAAACCGCTACCTGAAGTAGCGGTTTTTACTAATAAACCGCTACTTCAGGTAGCGGTTTCTTTTTAATAAACCGCTACTTGAAGTAGCGGTTTTTGTTTAATAAACCGCTACTTCAAGTAGCGGTTTTCTAGCAGGTATAATTTCCTGATTTCACTTTCCTCTTTCATTTTCGTCTTCTCACCAAAATCCCATCCACGCCTTCCACCAAAATCACACCTCCTTCAACGGAAGCCGGCGCAGCCAAGGAATCCACCGACGCCGCCGGAGCATTCCTCAGCAGTCATGACTTATGCCCATGTTGAGCTTCAAGAGGTATTAAGACCTTCATAGCTCAGTTTAGGTTGCTATAATTGTGTAGTTTGCTTGCTTGATGTTAGGACATTGCCACACTGTTAATGAATTTTTGCAATCTAATATCTTTGATTAATAATGGTCTTTTCTAGAATGAAACATGGAGGTTCCGAACTACCCTCTATATTGCTATTGGGGTGGAGAAATTGTCCACAAAGATAGCGATATAACGTATAGGGGTGGGAATCAAAAATTTGTGTTTGTACATTCTGCGATGACATATTCACAAGTTCTGAACAAGCTATATGAAGAATTGAGTGTTGATCCTAGAGGTGTGGAGTTGAAGGTGGTTATGCGTTATCCTATGGCTGGGGCATATGTTGCAATTCCGTTAAATGACGACAACGCTGTTAGAGCTATGTGGATTGCTGTGACTCAGAGTTCTTCTGTTGCAATGCAATTGTTCATTGAACAAGTTCCAAAGGAGCCAGTTGTGCAAACTAACACTGGTTCCTTTCCGGGGATGGATTTTTTTGGTAGTGTGGATCAACCGTTTTCCACTGGTGTTCAAAGTGTGGGCATAGGGTCATTCACAAGAATGCTTGTTGATCCACATTATGTCAATGACCATCTCTCACAGTTTAGGTCTCCGGCCTCATCGCCTAATGTTGGAACCTCGACAAGCACACAACCACAAGGCATTCTTGATTCTCTTGACCCAAACAATGTTGATGTATTTGGCGATGCAGAGATGAATGACACTGATGAAGATGATGATGAAGAGGTAATTGAAGCTCGTGATAAGGCAATTAAAGGAAGCGCCCCCACTTCAGACTTCAATGAAGTGGCGCAAGTTGATCCTCGTTTGAATAACTCATGGATGTCTTGGTTAGGAAATGAGACATATAACAATGGGGGAGAATTTGAGGTTGGTCAGCAGTTTGACTCATTGCAACAACTGAAAGATGCTGTGAAATCTTACTCCATAGCTAGAAATCAAACAATTCGAGTTGTGGAGGCAGAGCCAGAGAAATATGTTGTTGAGTGCAAGAGGAAAGAACAATGTAGTTGTTCGTGGAGGCTTAGAGGAGTGAAAGATCCAACACTCTCTACGTTTAAAATTGTGAGGTACAACGGCCCTCATGCAAGTAACTGTGTTGGTGACATCGACTCGGGAGATCATAAGCTACTGACTTCCGAGTTCGTTTGCAATGCTCTTCTAGATGTCATTCGCGTTGATCCTTCATTGAAAATCAAGACAATGGTGCAACTTGTGAAAGAGAAATTTGATGGATTCCAAATAACCTACAAGAGAGCATGGCTAGCGAAACAAAAGGCAATAAAACTCATTTATGGGGATTGGGAGGGTTCATATGAACAGTTGCCTAAGTACATGCAAGCTCTCAAGGAATCAAATCCTGGAACTGTTGTTGAGTGGAGGTTGTTAGAGTGTACTGTTCCTGGAACACATGTTTTTCAACGAGTCTTTTGGGCATTCAAGCCATGTATTGATGGATTCCGTCACTGCAGACCCCTTATCACCATTGATGGCACTCATTTATATGGCAAATACAAAGGCACTCTACTCATTGCTATGGGAACGGATGCCAATTTTCAACTATTCCCCCTTGCTTTTGCGGTTGTCGAAGGAGAGAACAATGTTAGTTGGTCTTGGTTCATGGCTTGTATTCGTGCTCGAGTTACAGATAGGAAAGGGCTATGTGTGATATCTGACAGACATGCTGGTATTTTAGCAGCAATGGAAGAAGTTGGAAGTGGTTGGGAGGAGCCCAATGCCTACCACAAGTACTGTACACGACACTTGGCTTCTAATGTGAACTCAAAATTTAAAAGTGTCGTCATAAAGAACCTCTTTGGCAAAGCAGCTACTGCAAGGCAGAAGAAGAAGTTTGATTACTACATCAACAAAATTGGTGACTTGAATGTAGAGGCCCGTAGGTACTTGATGGAAATTCCGTACAGTAAGTGGTCCATTCATCATGATGGTGGTTTCAGGTTTGGTGTGAAGACTACAAACATGTCGGAAGTTTTCAACGGAGTCTTAAAGGGGGCTCGATGTCTCCCGATAACCGCTTTAGTGCAAATGACCTTTTTCCGGGTTAACTCCTATTTTGCAACTAGAAGAAGTTGGAGTAAAAGAAGACTTGAAGAGGGCCATGAGTTATCGGAAAAGGCTAAGAAGACAATAGAAGCCAACATGGAGAAAGCCACGCACCATGAGGTTGTTGCTTTTGACTATGATGCCATCGGGTTGTATCAGGTTAGGACCGGTCGTGGAAGAAGAAAAGCTGGTAAAGGTGGTAACTCCCACACTGTGAATCTGTTGAGCAAGACATGTACTTGTGAGAAATTGAGAATATACAAGCTCCCATGCTCTCATGTACTAGCAGTTTGTCGTCATAGAAGCCTATCACATGCAGACTTTGTGGATTCTTTTTTCATGACCGCCGAATATAGGCGTTCATACGCGAAGTGTTTCGCACCAGTTCCTGATCCTTGCCACTGGTCAGCTTACAATGGTCCTACTACTATTGCCAACCCAGATTTGAAAAGAGGCCCAGGCCGACGGTCCACTAGAATTCGAAATGAAATGGATGAGCGTCCCAATCGTGTGAAGAAGGCATGCAGTGTTTGTCGGCGACCTGGGCATAACAAGAAGACATGTCCTACTCTTATTGGTGGATTTGGATCATCTGGGTAACATGATTAATTATATATTCTTGTTTAATATTTATGTTTTTTCTCGAACGCTTAACATTAATTCAATTTTTTGTTATCGTGTAGGTCCCATGGAGCCGGTGATTCGTCCAGGCCCAGTTGATCCATCTGTTCTACGCTTGCAGACTTCCCATAGGAGCCACGATGTTTGGAGTGGCGTAGCTGATAGAGTTCTCTCAGTTAGGGAGCATATGGTCAGCGTGGGACGTGAGTGGATCGTGTGCGCATACTGCTTCTGGACTACCATACTACAGAGATGCGTTTGACCATCAGCGCGAGGACCAGGTACAATCGGTGTTTCTTTTTTTTTGTGCATTGTATTTCTTCCATTATGTTAGTCATATACATGTTGACATACTTGTTTTGGGAATTAGATGATTTGGCAGCCATATACTGAGGCGGTGATGGATCGACTTCCGGAGATTTGTCGCTCAGACATGCACATTTGGCGTTCACGGGCACCTCTGATATGCTTTGACGTCGTTGAGTTCCACCTCCCAGACCGAGTCCTTCGTCAGTTCGGGTTAGACCAGCCGATCCCACAGAATGTAGACACGGACGTTGCTCTACACAGGAAGGATCGAAGGGGACAGCGTAATTGGGAGATTCGGCATTCGGACCATGTACACGAGTGGAGTCGACGAGAGGCATTAGTCGTCCAGTGATACCCGTTCACTGGGACTTCTTCCCCGGCCATGACATTCCAGAGGAGACAGCTGCATCATCTTCATCGTCACCTCATGGGAAGAAGCAACGCCCGAGCTAAGTGTATATTTTGGAACTAAACTAATTTTTTTGTAAATGCTTAGAATTGGATTTTGTTATATTTAATCAATTGAAAAATATTCGACTTTGCAATTTCGACTTCCTTAGATCTTCATAAACTTGTTATTTATGGTGGTTGTGTTGAAAATATGCTATATATCTCATATTTTACAGGTACACAACTTGCAGTTTTTTTTTTTGAGTGATTATGCAAGTTTGAAAAAAAAACCAGTCCAGGGTAAACCGCTACTTCAAGTAGCGGTTTTTCAAAGTAAACCGCTACTTGAAGTAGCGGTTTTCCAAAATAAACCGCTACATAAAATAGCGGTTTTTTGTAAACAAACCGCTACTTCAAGTAGCGGTTTTAAACTAAGAAACCGCTACTTGAAGTGGCGGTTTATTGCAAAGAAACCGCTACTTCAAGTAGCGGTTTACCCTGGACCGGAAAAAAAAAAAAACCGGTTTTTTAACCAGTGCTTACGTGGACGGTACTTTGGGAATTCTTAAAACTTTGGCTGAAATTTGGGAATTGCGGTTCTTCTTGACTTTAATTTGGGAAAGAGCTCACAAATTACCTCTCAAGTTGCTTCAACGAAGAGGAAGGTTCAAAAGTTGCTTCAGTGGAGGGTTGGAGAAAGCGTAGAAGTGAAAAACGCAAACAAATATCAACTTCCCTGGCCATTTTTACAAGTAGATTCAACAAAAGAACGCAATTTAAACAAAATTCTAAACTGAATTTAACATTAATAGCGCAAAATAAACCCTACTTTAAGCAATACCTAAAATTCTTGGAACAACAAAAGTCTTCATCAACGTGTAAAATAGCCACTCCAAACTCTCACCAATAAATTTATAAATTTGGGCGATTTTTTGGCGAAATTTGAAGCATTTAACGCCCAAATTTCTTCAATTGTCGTTTCTCAATCCACCTCTCATTCACTCAATCAATCAAATTAAAATTCCATCAATTCCACAAAATACAAACAAATATCAACAACAACAACACACAAATCACAAAATAGATCAGAAATTCCACAAGATATTGCACGGAAATTTTTTCCAGAAATTCTTTTTAAAAAAACACAAAGATCGAACTCGAATTAGGGTTTAATTTGCGATGTTATTGTTAAATAATACCTCGATCAGTTCACCTCAAACTCGAATCCACCAAACCTCGCTCCGTCTTCCTCCTTCCGCCTATTTTAGAGAGAAAAAAGAGAAGCTGGAGGACGAGAAAAAAAAAAGGCAAACACAGGTGGGTGTGCGAATTGGAGAAGAGAAGGAAGAGAGAGAAACTGAGTGAAGTGAAGTAGTGAATGGTGGAAGGAAGCCAGGAAAAGAGGAAAAAGCACGGTCAAAGGGGGATAAAAGATGAAGGGTAGATTTGGCAATACATTATTGTTGGGGGTAGTAGAGTAATAGCGCCAACTTTCACTGTTCATAAACACAGTTGAGTGCACAGGGATGGAAGTTTTAATGTTTAATATGGTTTATTATTATTATTATTATTATTATTATTATTTATAGATTATAGATTATAGATATTTAGTTTCCAAACCGTACTTTTCATTCCTTATAACATGATTTCTTATAATTCTTTTTAAAATTTATTGCTCTATAAATAAGTTGACCAATGGGGACTTGGTGTCCAAATTTTAAAGTACATAAAATACCCTCACATTTCTACTACTTTCGTTTTTGACAGGAATTCCTACTACTTTAATTTCTTAGAAGTATAATGCTTTCATTTATTTTTAAAAGTAATACTTTCAATTTAATGTAACATGAGTTGTATAATTTTGTCAGATTTCATGCACAAACTGTGTATAAATTTGTACATAGTATGGTTTCATTAAATATATATATATATATATATATATATATATATATATATATATATATATATATATATATATATATTGTTTCTTTTATGCAAAATCAAGGTTGGAAAAAAACAAAGTACAGTTTTATTAGTTCTAGATATAATTCAATAAGTTTCACTTAAAGAAAATATAGAATTCGTTTCCTTTTATAGAAAGTGTTGGAGATTAAGTGGCCTCCAAAGTCTATCATATATTAAGCAAATATTTGTTACTTGATAATATCTATATTTTAGGAAAGTAAATAAGATGATATTTATCCTGTTGAGAATTAGTTACACCTAAAATCTTAAGTGTTAAGGACTCCTAATATTATAAATATGATATCCGTTGTAGCCAATATACGTACAATTTGAAAATAATCCACAAAATTGAGAGTGTTTCCATTAGAGTCATCATCCTAGACTCTGGGTTTTGGAGTGTGACAATCGTTGAGGACTCTGATAACCCTCCCAATACGGTTCATAAGACGAGTTCTAGATCTTGTTGAGCTTCCGCTTAAGAGGTAAGTATTGTGACTTACCCATTTAATTCCTATCGAAAGGAATGTCACATACCGGATTTTATTATTATTATTATTTACTTTCTCATCCAAATCCGATTCATCAGGTCCAACTTTTCTAACTAGTCGTACTAGACTACTAGGCATTATACTATAGAGTATAATTTAATGAAAATCGCATATTTTAATTTGGTGCTCACTACATGTGGGCTCTAATTCTAATTCATCTCTAATGGGATTTATAAATGCTAGCCCATTTATATAGCCCAATGCATGTAAGGTGGAGTTCCATTCGTACATAATTTTGACAAACACAAACCCAAAATTATACGAAGTCAATTTCTTCTGATCCCTAATCGCAAGCTGATTGCTGAGGTCTGAGGAATGAATGTTCCTTTGTACGCATGCGCTTGTTAGCTTTGTATCCTAAATTTTCTACTAGAAATTCTCAGTTTATCTTCATAATAAACAAAAATATGTTTATTTATCTACTTATCTAGTGGTATTTTTGTAATTCGATAAGCAAAAAAATCTCAATTATCATCGTATTTCTATAATGAAAACAACATGTATAAAGCCACAATTAATATATAGTTGTTCACTTATTTATAAAAATACCATTAAATTTACATTTATTGTTGCATATTCTCATTTTCTACTCCGTATTACATAAACATTATATTATTACCTAAAAGATTGATCACGCCTAAAAGGGATCTAATATACACTCTTAAGATTTGGTATCATGATATGTCACAAATCTTACAATATTTCCGGAAAGAAACCCACATCTTTCACCTATGCCTTAAACCATCTCAAATCCCAATGTAAATATCCCAACAAAATCCATAGCTATGACTTTTACAATCTCTAACTTTTGATCGCTTTATTTATACTACCTTTGTTTTTTTAGTTGACATGAACCGTGTATAAAAAATATAACATGGAATATTGTTAGATTCATCATGATATATATTTTAATTTTCAAATATCTTTTTTCCACAAATTCTTATATGTGGCTGGTCACATAGTGTGACTATCAATCATGAGGGTTACTTCGTTCAGTTTTACAGAGGTTACCTCGTGAGTGTTATAGGGGTCACTCAAGGGTTACTCGGTCAGTATTATAGGGGTTACTCGGTCAGTGTTATAGGGGTTACTTTATTTTTATTTTACAAGCGGCCACATGGTGTGGTTAGCCACACACAAGACACACTTTTTTTTTTCTTTTTTTATAATTTTTGCTTATAGATAGTTAATGATATTAATTAGAGGTGATCATTGGGTGGTCAGGGCCGGGCCGAAGCCAAAAAAATAAGCCCACTTCACGAGTCGGGTCGGGCCGAAATTTTTGTGCCCAAACCCGCCTAAAAATGGTCGGGTCGGGCCTAAAAAAATCAACTATATATGCATAAAGACGCATTCCCAAACCCGCCCAAAAATAATGAATTTTTGGGCCGAAAATTTCTCCCCAAAATCGAGTCGGGCTAACTTTGATCACCTTTAATATTAATAGTTGAATTTGTGCATTGAAAAACGTGACCAAACAAACATGTCAACTAAAATGAAACACATAAATAGTATGCTTATACTATGTCTAAAACCCTTGTTTGGGATGAAAGCTTATAGCAAATTACTAATTTTAAAGGATCTATCACAAATAATCTTACATGTGACGTTTACTAGTATATCTAACATGTATTGGGCAAGACCCTACAATAAAATAAATAAATTAATGAGAAAATTAAAAATAATAATCCCAACTTTGGATTATTCTAAAATAATCCGAATTTTGGGGGCTTTTGATTTTCTTCAATCCCAAATACCGATTACCGGTTGAATGAGTTATTTTTATTTTATTTTTTTTGTTAAAGTGACACGTGTCGTAAATTAATTAGTTAAATAAATAAATTTTTTTTTTTTTTAAAAAAAAACCCCACCCAACCACCTTAAGAGACCTGGCAACCTGCCTAGCCCAACCATCCCTCGCCAGACCGCCGTCAGTCCCCCACCACTATAGTCGTCGCTCCGGCCGCTTCCCTCTAAACCACCATCCCCTCCCCGAAACCCCCACATAACCACCAATAAAGCCCCTTCCCCACTTCGAAGACTTCCAAGTGCCACTCTCTTTACCCCGAAACCCTAGTAGCTAGGGTTTTCGATGGTGAGGAAGTGGCTGTTGGGGGTTTTCGGGAGTGGGGGAGGGGTTTCGAGGGAGTTTTGAATGGTTGGAGGGGTTTAAAGGGTGGTCTTGTTGTGGAGACGAAAAATCGAATCGGAAAAGGAGGGGATTGGGGTAGAGGTGGGTTACAACACCGGCACAGGGGGATTGGGGGGAAAGCGGCGCAACATTGGGGCAAGGGAAGGGAGGGGTAGATGCGGCCGATCGGCGTTAGGTGGTGGGGGTTACGGTGGTCAGGTAGGGATAAGGATTTTCTGGTTTTCTTTAAAAAAAATTAATTTTTTTTCTTAAAATTTTTCTTTTTTTAAATTTTTCTGGTTTTTTTTTTTAATTATAGCTTGACACATGGCACATAACCTGTTATAACAGATCATCGACTTTTGTTGACCGGTTTGGGATTGAAGAAAATAAACAGCTCCCAAAGTTCGGATTATTCCAGAATAATCCAAAGTTGGGATTATTGAAACAAAATCCGTGAAAGTTGGGATTATTTTTTTAATTTTTCCTAAATTAATTTGTTTCTAATGACTGATCAAATTAAGACTTTAGATTAGTTCGTTATATTAGCTAGAAAAGCTTTGCAACTAGAAAATATTATACAGTTTTTCACAAACAAAAAATTCAAATTAAAATGGGGAAAATTAATAAGAATAATCCAAACTATTAATGTCCTTCTCAAATTAATCCCAACTATTATTTAACCTAGAATAATCCCAATTATTGGGTGCTTCTTCTCAAAATAGACTCTTTTACAGGTTACCTATAATATCAGTTAACATTTTTAATCCCGTTTTTTTTTTTTTTTTTTTTTTTTTTTTTACATTTCACCCTTTCTTTCTCCCTCCACCATTTCGATAAACTTAGCACAGACATTCTGCCATACCACCTCAACGGTTGCCAAGCCATTCAGCCAACCCCTTCTCTTGCATACAACTCCATACTTTATATCTACTTTGGTCTTTGGATGTTCACTTCTAAAGTCAAAGGGAAACATCTGCTATATTGCACAACTAATAAGAAAACAATAGTATTCCAAATTTCCATGTAATCTAGAATTCTGCAATGGGATTTCGTTTGCAATTTAATCCCCTGTTTGTCCTATGCTTCTCCAAAATTGATTGCCTACGAGATTTTGACTTCAAAATTGTAATTTGTTCTACCATTTAAGCTGTGAAGGTGCAATTCACGAGTTTCGGATTGTTTTGCAATTTTGATTTGAATTTAGGGATTAATTTAGGATTTATCAACTCCTAAATTGTGATACTGGGAGCAAAAGTATATTATTTTTGTTCATTTCCTAGCCTAATTTGACCGAAAAGAAAATTGAAAAGGGTCCGATTCTTTTTTCTCCGGCTAACCTTTAATGGCAACTAACTTCACCGTGATGTTGCTATGTCCAACTCCGCAGCTCGACTTTTTTATTTTATTTTCTTTATTTTATTTATTTATTTTTGAGGGACTAGTGTTTTGTTGTTAATTCAAGGTTATGAACGATTTTTGTTGGTGTATAGGCAGTTTTGCAGACTATATTATGGACTATGGAGAACAGGAATATAGGGAATGGAGAGAGGTTAGGGAAGAAGGTTAAAAGCAAACCAATTTTAAAGTGACATATCATGCCGGCTTAATACGTTATCTAAACGTGTAGACTAATATGAGAAGGTTAGTCAATAGTTAGGATTATCTTGAGTTGAAGTATTGTAGGGATTAAAATGAGAAGGTGGTAAATAGTTGGAATTATTTATGTTAATGTTTCCATTAAAATATAACAAAAACAAAAATTTCAAAATTTGACTTTGTATAATTAATCTTCATCATTTTGGTAATGATTGTCATAATGAGAGATAATATCTCAAGTTCACTAACAAATGTGTTAGATTTTGTAGTTTTTCATCATATGTTTGGATGTATAGAAATGCTCGGTAAAAAAGATAATAATGTAACTGAGATTCACATTTCAAGCATATTTGGCAAAATTAATAGTCGTAGTAGCTAGTATTTATCATATGTATATATTAGATTTGGCAATTCTAACCCAGACTTGATGACCCGACTCATGACCTCAAAAGTGGCCCAAAACCCGAAATCAATCCGACCCATACCCGACCCGAAGTGAAATTGACCCGACTCTAACCCGAAACCCGAAGTTGACCCGATATCCGAAAGGACCAGACCTGAATTTAACTTGAATTAATTAACCCAAACAGACCCAAAACCCGAAGTGACCCGAATTAAAATTACCTTATACCTAAAATGACAACCAATTAATGCTAAATACTTGACCCGAGCAAACTCAAATAGAAAATTATCGCAATTAGGAATGACAATGGATCGGATTCGAGTCAAATGTTGATAAATCCGAATCTGATCCGTTTAAAATTCGGATCGTGGACTGGGGTCTTAATCCGGATCCGAATCTGATTAATCCGAGTTCGAGTTCGAATCCGACTCACATCTTAAGGGTCCAAATCCGATCCGTTTATTCGGGCATATTGATTCAAGTAATTTCTATTTTTTCTTAGAATAATATGTGATATACTTATATATGCTTGTATTGTCTCTAATATTTTTTTTTACAAACTCTAAATATATATTTTAATATCATATTAGTGTGTAAAAAATTCGAAAAAAACCCTAACAATGATATTAACACTAACAACTATATTTTCTCTATAAGCAATAATAATTGTTTCATATAAAAAAAAAAAAAATCTACTAATAAAGCTTGACTCAAAGTATCGACCCGAAATGACCTGACCCGAACTTGACCCGATATATGGACCCAACCCGAATTGACCCGACCCAAAGACTACCCGAAGTGTTGACCCGACCCAACCCCACTTAAATATATGTTGACCTGAATTTGACCCGACCCATACCCGACTCGTACGACTCATTTACCAGGCCAGGTCTAGTATATATTAGCTATGATACTAGATATTAGGCCAATTTGGCCTCAATAACACAAATTATGGCTTGGGTGTAGTGAGTGAGTAGCACCACTTACTAGTGGCAAGAAAATCACCAACTTAGGTAATGGGTGGAACGTTTGTCATATATAGCCAAATGACACCAACTACGCCTATTTATAGGGTCGTCGATATCATTTATAAAAGTTGTTATTTTAATTACTAGATTTTAATTACTAGTTACAGGTGGTGTTTGGACTATGCACCAAAGTCATAGTTGGTTTGTTGAGACCAATTTTTCTTAGATGTTACAGTTATATTTGTTTCGGGTGTTTTTGGTCCCTCGGGAGAGTTACAATACAGAGTATGCGCGCCTGACTTCTGTGCCTGCAAAATCACGAAACTCCGGTTGGGTGTAGTTCTGCCTCCGACGATCAAGTTAGTATGATTCCGGATGGTAATAGTGCGGAAAGTAAATAGGTATTTCTCCCTGATTCAAGGAGATTCCGCAGTTAATATTGCTCGGGTTTTGTGTTTGTATTTATGAATGCCAATGAATGAGGATAATTCCTTTATTTATAGCAGATGAGAATATGCTCTCCCATTGGGGGTTCAATGTCACGTGGCATCCTCTGATTGGATCCCCTTAGGCCTGTATGAGGGTGACACATGTCAGGCCCTCATTGGGCCACGTGGCAGGGGGGGTGATATTTACCCCAATCATTTGCCCCTCACAGGTGCCGCGTGGCTGGCCACGTGGCACCTGTGACACTTGTCACCATGCGGGAGGGCGACGGTTCGCCTCCTTCCCTCCATTTTTAGAATTTGAAACTGAAGGGGGGAAGGTGACGGTTCACCTTCTGGGATCTTCTATAAATAGGAAACTCCCTCCTCTTATTCCTCACTTTGTCAAACTTGACAGAGAATTTTTTTGAGAGAAGAAAGAGAGCTCCTGATCCCTCCTGCTTTTTCGCGCAAACAACCTTCAACCTCAAGTCATCCGGATATCGACTGAGTATTTCTTTGCCCGCCTCACTAAGGTATCCATCTGGCCTTGTTATTTTCTTCAATCTTGATTTTTGATAAAGCTGCAGCCGGTATTACGCCGTCTGGAGCCTCTTTAAGCAATCTCATGATGAATTGCACCCAGTAGACCCTTAGCCGGTTTACACCGTCTGAGGTGTCTTCAAGCAATCTCATTGTGAGTTGCATTCAATAGACCCTCAACTAGTTATTCATCGTCTGGGGTATCTTCAAGCAATCTCATTGTGAGTTGCATTCAATAGACCTTCAGCCGGTTTTTCACCGTCTGGGGTATCTTCAATAAAATTTTCTTTTGAATTGTTTCGTAGTTCCCTCAGCCGGTCTCACAGTCTGGGGTATGTGCGAGTAATTCCCTTCTGAGCTACTTTGCTGACACCCCAACCGGCATTATACCGTCTGGGGTATCTGCAAACAGCCTCTTGATTTTTTGTTGTATCGGATGCCCAACCGGCTTTCTGCCGCATGTGGCAGTTCCGTACAATTTTCTTCGTAAGTTGTCTATAATGGTCCTCAGTTGGTTTATACCGTCTGGGGGGTCTTTGGACAACCTTTCATAAAATCTCCAGACTACTTGCTTTGTATGTCTAACACAGCCGACTTTTTCCACCTGCGGTGTCTTTGGGCAACATTGGTAATTAACCTTTCTTTCTTTTGCCAATTTGCAGTCTGCTCAAAGTGATACCGTTTGGGGTATCTTTGGTCAACAATCTCAACTTCTTTTACCATCTCCTTTCAACTACAAGGTAACGCCTTCGTTCCTCGCTTTTTTGGAGGTTGTTTTTAAATTTCCCCGGCTGTATATATTGTTAGAATAATGGGCTCACCCAACACACACACGACACACCACAATTTAGAGGTCAGCCGGTCTCCTAGTACGGATGAGTCTAGGACGGGGGGTGCCGCCTTTGGGTACTGGGACTCTCCTTGTTCATCTCCCAAACCGACCGTCTCTGTCTCTGTGCAGGACGCAATGGCTCGGACTAGGAAAACAGTCGTTGATCTAGAGTACACAGGGGAAACCTCTGAAGAATTGCCGCCTGACCCTAATCAGGCTGAGATGACAAGGGGATCACCGCATGGTACCCCAAGCACTCCCAGTGATGGAATACTGGGATTGGGTCAGGAAAGCGGTGAAGATGCCACCTCCCCCTCCAGGGTTGAACAGGAAAACCCTTCAGAGAACGCGAGAGGTGAAGAGACCGGCTCCTCATATGGTTCAGAGCAAAGCGGCAGTAGCAGCAGCCTTCTTACACCGGATGCGGATAGCGAGGAGGAGGAGAGGCCCACATGGAACAATATGGGCGACCATTTCCTTATTCCCGTCTCTGTAAAAGATAGGGCCAGTATGGCCAGTAACTTAGAGGACTTTGTCAAAATACGTCCTCTTGGAGAAGATTGGAGAATAATCGTGCCGCCTGAGATGGGCACTATAGTCTGGGAAGATGACCAACCGAATTCAAACGGGTATTTCGGCTGTTACGAGGCGGCGTTTCTAGCCGGTCTCCGCTTCCCTTTACACAACACCATAAAGGCCATTCTTCGAGGGTATGGTCTGGGTATTTGGCAGTTAACCCCTAATTCATGGGTTAACATCTTAGGCTATATCTCTGCCTGCGAGATGTAGAACCTCAACCCCGGCTGAGAGGCCTTTGCCCACATGCATTATCTGAGCAGAAGCCCAAGCGGGTGGAGAGCCTGGTATACATTGACCACCTACCCTCATTACTTGATGACCCTAGACAAACCGTCCAAGTGGTCGGACTGGAAGAATAGGTTTTATCTGGTTTCTGCTCCTACAAAGGAGGAGAACCGGGAGTATAAGATATACAACCGAAAGCCAGAACTTCTTGGGCACAAATGCAAAAAACCTCGAATCCCGGATGGGGACTACGAGAGAATAATAGAGTCAAAAATTTTTGAACAGACCACCACCACCCTCTCCAATGGGGAATTAATAAGTGTGTCCAGGAACTGGGTACCAAAGCACAAATTCCTTCGTGATGAGGCGTTCTTGTCCGCCTGTAAGCTTAGCACTCATTTTAACAAACGTAGGTTGCTCTAGTGCTTGATCTTGTTTTGCCGTTTGTACATGATATTTTTCCTCCCCTTTCTTCTAACCGGATGGGTCGTTTTTTGTAGCGGAAGCCTTAGCCATGTTGTCAACAGAGAAGACACCGGCTAAATCTGCCAAAGAAATCCGCAAAAAAATGCGAAGAAGAAACTTGCCGCCCAGGCGGCAAAAAGTAAGGTATACTACTTTTCCTTCCTTTCTTTCTACTTCAACTTCCGTTTGACTTCTTGCCGGCTGACCCTTTGCGTGTTTATTTCAGGATGGGAGCAAGGTGCCCTGCTCCCTTACAAAGCTAATAAGGCCCAGGCCGGGGGAGGAGCCGGCCACTCAAAATAAGGCGAGGAAGACTTCCTCCCTGACAGTTCCCAGTCGGCTGACGGTTGGGGGTAAAACTGTCAAAAACACAAGCCTGGGGTTCGATATTACTTCCAGGCAGCCGGATGTCCAAGAGGCATCCAAGGAAACAGTGCCGCCTAGGGCATTCGGCGCCTCTGTGCCGGCTGAGGGCAGTCGTGGCCTCACCTCCCAAGGTACTAATGATCCTTTCAACCCTTCTTTGCTTGGCAAGCCCATACGGGTCAAGTCGCACTCCCAGCTCTAGCCAGAAGACTCTTCTGGCAGCCGGCAGTCAATAGGAGGGAAGTATGCTGCCTTCTCACCATCTTTTTCTGGTGCAGATCACTCCCCTCGCTGGCCGGATGTACAACAGTACGCCGAGGCCATGTTGAAGGGCATCCCTAGAGAGGAGAAGGAGGCGATCCCAGGGATCAACTCCTTCAATGCCGACCAGGTTATGGCCGGCCTGGCTGAGGTATATGCTCTTCCAACTGTTTAAGTTATTATGCCGTCTGACCCCTTCAAACACCGCTTGGGCTTTTGCAGTCAATGCTGCGTGTGGAGGGGCTCAAGAAAGCCTATGCCCGCAAGTGTGAGGAGGTAAGATGGGCTAAACGGGATGCGTCTGAGGCACATAACGTTGCCCAATATTCCATGATTATGCATGAATTAAAAACTAAAGGCATAATCATGCAACAGGCGGACACCATCAAAACTCTTCAGCAGTCTCTCAATGAAGCCCACACTAAGATTTTCAACCTCCAGGCGGCGAAGGAGAATGCTGAAGCGGAGTTGAAGAAGACGACATATTCTGCCAAGCTTTTGGACTTGGCCAAGAAGGAGAATTCGTTGCTCTTGGCTGACAACGTCCGCTTGAAGAAGGAGGCGGCCAATGCCAATCAGAGTTTCAAAAACACGCTGGAAGCTGAACAGAGCCGGCTCATTGAAGAGAATGAGCAAGACTGCGTTAAAAGAATGCAAAAGGCTTGGTCCTTGGTTCATCCGGGCATGGAGTATACCGTCTGGGAACTTGCCTATAAGTACGCTGATCTTGCCATTGAGGCGCAGGAATCAAACCAGCCGGCTCCAGAGCCTTATGAAGAGTGGGTCCAGAAGTAGATCGAGGCCATGCAGGCGGAGATCAGCTCAGACGGGGGAGAGAATCAGGATGAGAATCAAGAAGAGATAGTCCCTCCTACTTCAGAAGCCGCTTCTAAGGACCCGGCTCAGCCTCTACCTCAGCATTAAGCTTTACTGTCTTCAACTTTTCTAGCCTGCGTGCCGTGTATTTCATGTATCTTTCAGCGAACAGGGGTCCGGCTAACATTTGAACAAATTCTTATTTATATATATATGCGTCGACTGGGTCGGTTTTTTTTTTTTATCATTTTCAATTCTTTTTTCATTTTTGCAACTTTTGTATTTTTTCTTTGTGATATGTCGGATGTATTAGCTACGTATGCCCCTAGATGGTTGGTTTCTTAGCTGCTAAGTCTAAGCAGGCAGCCGTCCATAGTTATCTAGATAAATGAATATGAGATCCTTGACTTTTACAACAGATTTGCCCGGCTGCATAATGCAGCCTAGGACCTGACGTATGCTCTTTAGACCCTTGTTAAGTATGAAGCAAGGTCTGGCCTTGCTTCTGACGTCGTAGCCGGTTGTAATGCTTTCTTCCAAAAGCCGGTTGCACACTGAGGTACAATTTGCCGCTTATATTGCCATGGGGCAATAGCAAGGCGGATGCTGAGGTCAACAGGGTCTGACCTTCCTCATGGATCATTAGACCGGCTGGGGTGCTTTTGGGCAAAAGCCGGCTAGTGATCAAGGTCGATATTACTGTCTGTACTGCGTTAGGGCAATAACCGGTTTTGACTTATAACGCTACTTTCCGGCTGTATTGCCTTGGGGCACTAGCCGGTTGAAGTATGACAAAATTTGCCAGTTGTATTGCCTTAGGGCGATAGCCGGTTACAATTTTTAAGATATGGTTTCGAAGTTAATTAGGGTTAAACTTCAGGATGGAAGCGGGGTCCGGCTATAGTGCTTTTGGGCAAAGTTGGCTGCTTAACAAGATTTAATTAACCGTCTGTATTGCATAGGGGCAATAGCCGGCTGTATCTTGTTTGCGATGGGTCATTCAAACGGACATGGGTTATTAACCTAACCGGTTAAAGCCGTTTGAGTTCATGACGCATAGAACAATGTACCATCCGAAAGGGAGATGTTCTCTTCAACGAATTCCCCCGGATGGGCGTCGCTGGATAACTGCTTAGGGTTAAAGCAGTCGGTTTTTAAAATATGTTGGCTTTGGGCCTTAAGTAGCTAAGTTAGGTACTTAGCTTCTTATTTTGAGCAAACGGGTGTTCGGTTGTGCATTGCACAATTAGGTCCTGCTAGATGCCCGGTTGTGCATTGCACAGGGGACTTGGGAGATGCCCAGTTGTGCATTGCACATGGGACTTAATACAAAAAATTGAATTAAGGTATTCCTTTCATTCATTTACTCTTTACAAAAAGTATTTACAATCTCCTTAGAAGTAGTACTTTTTCAAGTTATCTACGTTCCAGGTTCTGGCCAACTGCCTGCCGTCTGGTGTTTCCAGGCGGTAGGTGCCGCCTCTAACGTCTTCAAAAATCCGGTAGGGGCCTTCCCAATTGGGGGTTAACTTTCCTTGTTCATTTACCCTACCGGTTGCCTCCATTTTTCGTAGCACAAAGTCCCCCACTTTGAGGGGCCGCTTGTGTACTCTTCTGTTGTAAGCCCTTGTCATTCTCAGACGGTATATCTCATGACGCAAGGCGGTGTTGCCCCTGCGTTCCGGGAGTGAATCCAATGCTAGATGCATGGCCTCCCTATTAGCCTCCTCATCATAGAGCATGACTCGGAGTGTTGGCTCATAAAGTTCAATAGGCAGGACGACCTCAATGCCATATTTCATGCGAAACGGGGTTTCACCGGTTGCCCCCTTTTCAGTTGTTCTAATGGCCTAAAGGACGTGAGGTAACTCATCCGCTCAAAGGCCACCGACTCTTTCAATCTTCTTTTTTATGCCGTCTGAGATGAGCTTGTTAAAGGCTTCAACTTGGTCGTTTGCTTGGGACCGGCCAAAAGGTGCAAAACAATGTGAGATCCCCTGATCTCCCAACCAATCCTTGAGGACAGACGTTTCAAACTAGGGGCCGTTGTCAAAGACCATAGACATAGGCACCCCAAACCGGATGATGATGTTCCTCCAAATGAAGGAGATGACGTCCTTTGTCTTGATGCCTTTGACTGCCTCGGCCTCAACCCACTTGGTGAAGTAATCTACAGCCACCAGAATGTATCTTCTGCCGCCTGTGGTAGGCGTGTAAGGACCCAAGATGTCCATGCCCCATTTTGGAAATGGAACCGGGCTGTAGATAGCCGTAAGATCGGTTGCCGGATGGTGTATGAGCCGGCCAAACCTCTGGCACTTGTCACACTTCTTCACCAATTCCATGGCGTCTGCCTCGAGAGTGGGCCAGAAGTAACCTTGCCACCTGTCCCTCTTTGCTAGAGACTTGCTGCCTATATGTGAAGCAAAAAAGCCCGCATGCAGATCTTCTAGCACCTCTTTTCCCTATTTATGGGGTAACACACTTCAGCAACGGCTGAAGGTAACCCTTTCTGGAGAGTTTTCCCTTGTACATTTCAAAGCTCAAAGCTCGTTTTTTAAGTGGAGCCGCTTCTGAAGATGCATCCGGCAAAGTGTCGTTTACTAAATAATCCCGGTGGGGTCCATCCAAGTAGAGCTTTGGTCAAGAATTCCAATGTGATCATGTTCAATACTTCATTTTTCCATGACCTCCTAGAAGACTGACCTAAGCGTATCACAAGTGGCGGATGAGGCCAATTTGGACATAGCATCCGCCTGATTATTCTCTGACCAGGGCACCTGACTTAGATGGAATTCGTCAAGTGTCCCCGCCTCATCTTTGACCGCCTGAAGGTATCTAATCATTGCCGGATGGGTAGCCTCATAGTCACCATTGAATTGGCTCATAATCAATTGAGAATCAGAATAGGCGTCAACTTTTCTTGCCCCCTGCCGCCTTACATATGCGTATACCGGCTAGCAGGGCTTCATACTCAGCTTCATTGTTTGAAGCTTGAAACTTGAACCGTAGTGCATATTCATAGGTATCCCCTTCTAGAGATTTGCAAATTACGCCTGCACCACAGCCGTTCAAGGTAGAGCTTCCGTCTACGAATAACTTCCAAACCTGGTCGGAATTTTCCGGCTGATCCGGCCAAGTCATCTCAACAATGAAGTCAACAAACGCCTAACCTTTCACTACCCGCCTAGGTTCAAAAGTTATCTCCAGGCTTTGCATTTCAACAGCCCACTTGATCATTCTGCCGGATGACTCTATGGTAGTCATTGGATGCTTAAGCGGCTGATCAGTGTAGACAGTCACCGGATGAGCCAAGAAGTAGGGCTTTAGCCGCTTGACTGCTTTGTAAAGAGCTAGCCCAAAATTTTCAATCATAGGGTACCGGAGCTCAGCATTTCTAAGTATGTGACTGATGAAATACACCGTGAGCTATTTGCCGTCTCTCTCAGCAAGGAGAACAACACTAAGGGAGTGATCTGAGACGGCTAGGTACATGTAGATTAGGCAGGAGGCTCACTAGCCTTGGCAAAAGAATGCAAGTGTTGCTTTAACCTCTGAAATGCCGCCTCAGCTTCTTCTCCCCATTCAAATCTAGACCTCTTCCTGATTGCTTGGAAGAAGTAAAGGCACTTGTCACCTGACCGGCTAAGGAATCTTCCTAATGTCGCCAGGTAACCGGTTAGCTTCTGGGCCTCCTTGACAGTGCGCGGTGATTTCATGTCAATCACCGCCTGTACTTTTTCCGGATTGGCCTCTATGCCTCTTTAATCAATCAGAAATCCGAGAAACTTCCCAGACTCAACACCAAAAACACACTTCTTGGGATTAAGCATGACCTTGTGCCGCCAGAGGGTGGTGAAGGTTTCTCGGAGGTCGGCTAGGTGATCCGCCTGTAGCTTGGATTTGACTATCATGTCATCAATATACGCCACTACATTCCTTCCGATTTGATTGATGAATACCGTGTTTATCATTCGTTGGAAGGTAGCAGTCGCATTTTTCAACCAAAACAGCATCACCGTGTAGCAGTACAACCCCTGATCAGTGACGAAGGTCGTCTTTTCCTGATCCTTCTTCCATAGGGGAATCTGGTGGAAGCCTGAGTAGGCATCCATAAAACTCATCAAGGCATGGCCGGTTGTAGAGTCGACCAGGCTGTCGATCTTTGGAAGGGGATAACTATCCTTCGGACATGCCTTGTTTAGATCTGTGTAATCTACACACATCTTCCAGGTACCATTCGGCTTCTTGACAAGGACAACATTTGCTACCCAATCCGGGTAGTAGAATTTCTGAATGAACCCGGCATCCAGGAGCTTTTTGACCTCAGCGGCTGTCGCCTAAGATCTCTCCTTTCCATGATCCCTCTTCTTCCTAACCGGCTTTATTTTGGGATCAACGGCTAGCTTGTGGGCGGCTAGATCCGGGCTGACGCTTGGTATCTCTTCCACTTCAAAGGCAAAAATGTCTTTGAACTCTTTCAGAAGTTGGAGCAAATCTGCTCCCAACTTTTCAAAAGCAACCGTCCCAACTTTGACGGCTCTGTCGGGGCGGCTGTCGTCTAGGACGACATCAAGGCTTTCACCGGCCGGCTGGGGTCGGAGTCATCCGGCCTTTCCCCAGTCAGTTATTGCTATTTTGCTTTTCCGGCAGGGGCCAATTGGTCCGCCTTTCGCTTCTTGCCGGCTGCCTTGGGAGCCGGCGCAGCTTCCTTGTCATCAGTGATAGTGAGTCCCTCATTATGACCGGCTGCAGTCGTAGTTGGCCTGACGTCTGAGAGATAGCACTCCCTAGCCGTCTTTTGGTCCCCGCTCAGGGCACCCACTGATCCGTCATCCCTCTCAAACTTGATCAGCATAAGAGAGGGATGATGACTGCCTTTGACTCGTTGAGGGTGGGACGACCCATAATAAGGTTGTAGGTGGTCAATTCCTCGACCACCAAAAACTTGACGACCATGTGCCGCCTTTCCCCCTGTCCCCTAGCCGGATGGGTAGGTCAATCCTCCCCACCGGATGCACTACCCCTCCCCCAAAGACGGTTAGGGGGTGAGGAGCCTTGTGCATCCTACTAGGCTTGTACTTAAGCTTCATCAAGCACTGGTAGTTGATCAGGTCAGACAAGCTCCCGGTATCAATTAAAATCCGGCCAACTCGTTAATTGGAAACTTTTCATTCGATGACAATGGGGTCATCACGGGGACGCCTGAACATGCCTCGATCTTTCTCAGAGATGAAGACCTCAGGGAAGGTGTCTTTTGACGCCTGGCCCTCATCTTCTGGGTTGGATAATTTCTGGATGTTATCTTTGGCACCCCGAAGTGTAGGACCTTCGCTTGCGAAGCCGCCTGCTATAGTGAAGATGTGCTCTTTGTCCGTTTCAGAGCTAGCAGCCGGTTTCTTGGACGGTTGTCCCCCACTTGGTTTGGGGTTGCCCTTGGACTTCACCAGATAGGACTCCAGAGCCCCCTCATTAGCCAGACGGTCCAATAGCCGCCTGAGGCTATAGCGACCATTGGTGTCATGGCCAACGTCCTCATGGAACTAGCAATACTTTCTTGTGTCTCTGTTCTTGACAGAGCTTTTCATTGCAGCCGGTTTTTCGATTGTCAACCGGTCCTTTATCTCCATGAGGATGAAGGAGCAGTCTTTTTTGAACTCGTACTTTGGGACGTACGGTTCCAACTTCCTTTGCTTCTTCTAGGACGGCTGACCTGGGCGGTCTGCTGCCCAGATTTCTTTTCTTTTCTTCTTTCCTGGCCGGCTGGGTTGGCCGGTTGTCTCTCCTGTCGGACCGCTTGGGTTCTGACGGATGTTTGATGGCGCAGAGCTCAGTTGCCTGTATATAGGCCTCCGCCTCCATCAGCGCCTCTTGGAAGGTGGCTACCCTCTTGCGGACCAGATCAAATTTAAAAGTTGACCCATCCTTTAGGCCCTTGAAGAAGTCTGTATATGCAACCTCGTCAGACAGCCCCTGAATCTGAATTCTCATCAGATTGAACCGCCTGACATAGGACCGAAGTCCCTCCTTGTCACTCTGCTGTATTACCCCTAGGTTGAGACTTGTCTTTTTTGCAGGGATGTTGATGGAAAAGTTGGACGCAAACAGGTATGCAAGCGTCTTGAAATTATTGATGCACCCAGTCGGCAGGTTGTCAAACCATCGTTAGGCGATGCCCTTCAACGTAGCTGGGAAGCATCTGCACCATGAGGCGTCATCCAACCCCTGTAGATACATGAGGTTGGTGTATGCCATAGGTGGTCTTCTAGGTTGGTGGTACCGTCGTAGGCACCAACCAACACATTTTTAACCTTGGCCGACTGCGCCGCCTCGGTTATCTCCTGATAGAAAGCCGAAGGCTGTTCCCCAAGATTTAGCAGACGGAGCTGCCAGTCCATAGGTTGGACTTGGTATGCCGCCTGACCCCCGAAGGGAGCCGACTGCATGAATGGAGATCCATACGGGGCGTATTGTTGTTGGGGCACATACGGAGCCTACTGGATCACGTGAGGGCCAGTACGTGCGGACACGCCGCGCGACTGACTCCCTTGCTGCGTCTCCGAGTGCTTCATTGAAGCATTTCAGAAACTGTCTGAGTAGGTCGACGTTAAAGCCGACTGAGACATTCTCTGACTTCTCTTCTCCTGGATGAACATCCGGGCGTTAGAGAAAGTCTTTTTTGACCCATCCGGCTGTGTATGCCGGATGGCCTTCCTTTTCCCTGATTAAGGAAAACGAAGTTTGGAGAGGTCGATCAGGGGCCCATCCGTCCCCTTGGGTTTGGGATGCGGAGTAGGCACCCAGTCTTTGATTTTCTTCTTCCCGGAGGAAGAAGTCTTTTTTGCTGACTGACCCTTGCTTGAGCCAGCCGACTTCTTGATTATGTCTTTGATTTCCCCCTTGAAACTAGTCATGAGATTCATGAGTTCGTCTCTAGTGACGGGGGCAGCACCCTCCACCGCCTAGGGTTGTCCAGGGTGCTTGTTGTCTGGGTTGTTGGGACAAGGTTTGTCTTGGTCTCGTTCCTTCTTTTCTTTGGAACGGGTGCGCCTAGAGCGGAATGACCCGTCTGGGGCCATGTAAGTTTTGACATTGTAGTCGTCACCACTGCCACTTTCATGGTCCGTATGGACCTCAGGGTCAGTCGTAGGCCGGCTGCCCTCTGCATTCAGTACAGCATCAGATGCCATCTCAGTAGTACTCTCCCCACAGACGGCACCAAATGTTTCGGGTGTTTTTGGTCCCTCGGGAGAGTTACAATACGGAGTATGCGCGCCTGACTTCTGTGCCTGCAAAACCACGAAACTCCGGTTAGGTGGAGTTCCGCCTCCGACGATTAAGTTAGTATGATTCCGGATGGTAATAGTGCGGAAAGTAAATAGGTATTTCTCCCTTATTCAAGGAGATTCCGCAATTAATATTGCTCGGATTTTGTGTCTGTATTTATAAATGCAATTGAATGAGGATGATTCCTCTATTTATAGCAGATGAGAATTTGCTCCCCCATTGGGGGTTCAATGCCACGTGGCATCCTCTAATTGGATCCCCTTGGGCCTTTATGAGGGTGACACGTGTTATGCCCTCATTGGGCCACGTGGCAGGGGTGATATTTACCCCAATCAATATTTTTTAAATTTTGGTAATCCATAGAGATTTAATTACTAAAAGGAGAAAGTTACAACTTACAAAGAGTTAAGCTGTAACCACCAAAACACCACAAGATCACAAAGGCCAAATACCCACCAAACCTATTTGAGGGATAAAAGTGTCACCTTCTACGAAGGGTTCACTTCTGAGACCAAGAAGCAACTTAGGAACCAGAAAGTCATCTTCTAGGAAGGGTGCTCCCTTTACCAGATAACAACAAGAGGTAGAGAAAAAAAAAACATAAAAAGCAATTGAATGTCACTAACAAGTTATTTACAAGCAAACATTACAAATAATATCCCTAACAACACGTCTCTAGCTTTACAACTTCCAATGAAAATCAAAGAGTAACTCTGTAACCAAATACTATGCACTGTTCCAGCAAAGTACGTGTTCAACAATCTGTTTCTTGGTCTAGCCTTCTTGCCATGCTGAAGAACCCATCTAACATCTTCATCAAAATTCTGAACATTTCTATTGTATTTCAGCAACACCATAATCTTCTCCCAAATCTGCAAAGAGTAAGAACATTTAAAGGAAAAATGTAAAACAGATTTAACTTCATGAGCACATAAAAAACACATCAAATCACACTAGATATTTTAGATCGGCATCCTATCTTTAGTCACCTATCTATTCCTCAAATTTAACCATGTACTTAAAAAGACTTTTTGGGGAAGCCAAGCTATTACAAATCACTCTTTTCCAGGGAACTCTAGGTGTATAAAGGATAAGCAACTGATAAACTTCTTAATACTCCCTTTTTCACCAAGTTGCACTCCTTCCAACCCTCAATATCATCAACAACTTTCCTACATCCTAAGAATTTCCTAATTAAGAACCCAATAACATTTCTTAGGTGAAGGCGTAGTCCACCAATATCCATCCTTGAAATAATAATTATGGACCCACTTAACCCAAAAATTGTGAGCTTTGTGAGCTAATAAGTCCCATAACAATCTGGTGATGGTAGGAGTATTCTATTCAAGTAAAGAAATTAGATTCTGAGCACAACTCACCTTAAGCAAGCAAACCTGAGATCAAGCTACTAAAGCTTTCTTTGTAGTTTTTTTTTATGAAAGTTCTAAATTTGGCCTCAATTTCTCTCATAATCTTTTTAGGCAATACAAAGATATGTGGCAATAGGTCTGATGCCAAAGAGCACACTCTTGATTAGTTGAAGTCTTCCAGCACAAGATAGATGCTTTGCAAACCAACCATTCACTTTAGATGTAACTTTATCAACAAGGGGCTTATACGGATCAGAACTATTATAGTCTTTTTGAAGAGAAAGGAACACTAAGGTATCTGATCGAAAAGAAGAGAACCCTAAGCAACACCAAGAAGTGTCATTCAGTGATTCGATCATCAGCAGAAATACCCAATTTCAAATTTGGACCTTCTCTCGATTTGTGTGTGTCATCCTTGTACAGGAGCCATGCTAATCTTCTCTATATCATTCCAATTTTATTAGATGCCTTCGAAGAGACAACCTTTTAAAGTATGCACCAGCTGGGAACCTAGATGTTATAGTTTCTACAAGTACTTCCCCCGACCCCGTTTCAATTTGATAGTCTTATTTTGACTTTGCACGACATTTTAAGATGCTTCTTTGACCATTAATATATATATAGAATTAGGATCATGTGAAAACCAAGTCCTATAATAGGAACTAGGAACTAGGAACTCATCGTGACCGTTGATCGCTCTTAATCCAACGGCTCATGCTTCACCCGCCTTTTTCAATTTCATTAATGTTATTTTCGTAATTTTGGCAGTTTAATGACCTCCCTTGTTTTTCCAGGCGCTGCTTCATTTTTTCTCTCTATGTTCTTCCGCATTTTCTCTCTTTACCTTCAAATTCTTTCAAAGGCAATTTTTCGCGATCTGCTCTCTTTGCTTGTAATCATTGATTTGTCAAATTCTTCGATTTTGATCTTCAATTACTTTGTATTCTTCGATTTTTGTCATTCATTGAGGTAATTTTCTTGTGTTTTTTATTTTATTTTTATTTTTGTTGTTTATTTCATTACGATTTTCGCGATTTAGGGTTTTTTTATTTTAATTTT
The DNA here is from genome assembly GCF_001683475.1 of Chenopodium quinoa. NCBI lineage: Eukaryota > Viridiplantae > Streptophyta > Magnoliopsida > Caryophyllales > Amaranthaceae > Chenopodium > Chenopodium quinoa. The sequence continues at coordinate 4,545,310 of NW_018742309.1, read as the reverse complement.
TATCAATTAGTTTATTTTTACTTTTTAATTGTTCTCTGATTTATTTTCTACGATTTAGTGTTTGATTTAGGGCTTTATTTTTACGATTTAGGGTTTTTTTTTATTTCCGGTTTAGGGCTTTTACACTTGCTTACCCAATTCATGGCAGTGGTTATGTATAAAGTTGCTATATGGCTGGCTGGTCTTAATCAAGTAGTATAACGTGTTGTTATTTTAAATTTACTTTTTGCATTGAGTCATTTACTTTTCATTATTAATTTTGCTTAATCCTTATAACTTCATTTTTTTTAGTTTGTTTAACTTTTTGAGCTTTTTTATTTACCTTTTGCTTTGAGTCGTTTACTTTTTAGTATACGTCTAATAGTTTTTATTAGTATACTTTTTAAATGGTTAACTTTTTGTTATTGTTTATTTACTTTTTTTTTATTCATTTACTTTTCAGGAAGATGACTGAAAGTGTAGAGCATTGTTCTGCTGCTGTCACTGATGAAGATATGAATGTAAGAGTTTTCAAAACACCTACTCAACCTGTGCTTCCTAAGATATATTATAATTCTAGTGGTGATAAAGAGTATATCCTAGGTTGCTCTTTGGAAAACAAACCTATTCTTGGAATGAAATTTGATAGTCTTGGAGATGGTATTGCCTTTTATTACAAATATGCTAATGAGTGTGGATTTAAAGTCTGTTCTAGTAATACTAAAGTAGATAAAAATAAGGTTGGTTCTAATAATGGTAAAGGAGTTACTGTAATTAAATATTTATTATATAGCAAAGAAGGGTATGTGACAAATAACAAGAAAGCTGGTAAACAAGTTAAAGGTGCATGTTTAAGGAAAAAGACTGTGAAGAGAGTTCGATGTCCTGCTAATATTAAATTTAGGTTTTGTAATGGTGGCCAGTATATGGTTTACTCTTTTTATGAGTCCCATTCTCACCCTTTTTCTACACCTATTACTAGGCAGGTTACTAAATATGAAGTTAGTTTAAATTTTGCTCATAAGAAGTTTATTTTTGACAACTCAAAGTTAAATATAGGGGTTGTTATGTCTTATAGGATCATGAAAGAACTTTGTGGTGGGTTTAAAAATGTCAGGGGCAATAAAAACGACTTCAAAAATTTTTCTAGGGACGTGAAAGTTTATATCTCTAATGCTGATGGTGCAATGTTTGTTCAAAACCTTGAACAAAAAGTGAAAAGCAGTAAAGGGGGTTATTATTTTGATTATTGTGTTGATGAAAGCAGGCACTTGACACGTGTTTTTTGGGCTGATGCTATTGGTAGAAGAGATTATCAATTGTTTGGGTACTTTTTATCTTTTGATTCTACCTATGATACAAATAAATACTCATTGGTTTTCTGCTCTTTTACTGGAGTTGATAATCATAAGAGATGTGTTACATTTTGTGCTGCTTTATTATCTAAAGAAGATGTAGAATCTTTTGTGTGGCTATTTCAAACTTTTTTGAAGTGTATGGGAAGAGAACCCTCTTGCATAATCACTGATCTAGACCCTGTAATGGGTATTGCCATACAAAAGGTTTTTACCAAGCACTAAACACAAGTTATGTATGTGGCACATAATGAGGAAGGTACCTGAAAAGGTTAGAACTCAGTTTTGTAATGAAACTGAGTTCTTGAAAAAGCTAAGTGCAATAGTTTGGGATAGAGAAATTGATCCCCATGTATTTGTTGATGGCTGGAACAATGTTATGGAGGAATTTGACCTTGTAGATCATGAGTGGTTTGCATACATGTTCAATATTAGGCATCTTTGGATCCCTGCATATTCCAGGGACTTGTTTATGGGTGTGTTACTGCGTTCTACTTCTAGGTCTGAAGGTGAAAACAATTTTTTTTATAATTTTATAAACCCTCATGTGACCTGTGTTGAATTCTTTGTCCATTATGAAACTGCTCTTGATGCTCAAAGGCATGAACAGGATGAGTTGAACAGGCTTAATAAATCTGAGCCTCAATTGGCTACTCATTTGCACTTGGAAAAGCATGCTGCTTTTGTTTACAGTCGTGCCATCTTTTATGATTTTGAAGAAGAATGCCAGGCAGCCTGTTTCTCATGTGGTGTTGAAAGTTGTAGTTCTCTATATGGAGATGGTTTGGAGTTTTCTGTAATTGTTGATCATGAGAAAAGGAAAAACTTTGATGTAAATTTTGACTTGGCCACATATGAATGCAGTTGTACTTGTAAAATGTTTGAGAGTCAAGGCATCTTAAGTAGACACATTCTGTTTATTATGAAAGGCAAGTCTATACGTGAAATTCTTGATCTTTATATCATGAATCGTTGGAGAAAAGACATTCTGAAGAAAGCTTAAGGCATAAATGCTGTTCTGGATGATGCTTCTAAGTATGATAAGAGGAAGCAATTGGTGAGTGATGTGTGGTCCAAGATTTTCAGTTGTGTGAGTTTATCTGAGCAATTTGAGGATGATTTATCTGAGCTTATTAGGACATTATCTTCATTTGAGAAGCAGATGCTGATAAAGAATAATCCTGAAAATGCAACTAGTTCAAAAGAGGTGAAAGATGCTGATATTCAGGTTTTGGTTTGGTCAAATGAAGTAGATGTAAATATCTTGCCTCCAAATCAGTGTCTTAATAAAGGTTCTGCCAGAAGTTCAAAGCGGTTGAAGAGTGCAAAAGAAATAGCTTCTGAAGAAAAATCCAAAAAGGGCGGAACCTGTAGAGCTTGTGGGCAATTTGGTGTTTCACATGACAGTAGGAACTGTCCAAACAAGTAGTTCTTCAGGTATTTTGCTTTTACATGTGTTTCATTTACTTTAATCTGTTATTTATTTACTTTAAAATTTAACTTGATTTACTTTTTATTTTTGTGCAGGTGTTATCATACTTGTACTTTTTTTTAGGTATTTTACCTTTATATTTTTCTCATTTACTTTAAGTTGAAATTTTTTTGCTTTACATTGAAATTTATTTTCTTTAATCTGTCATTGATTTTTCTGATGTTTATTTTTGTGCAGTTAATATAATACTTGGAAATTTGAAGATGTTATGGAAGATCAAGATATACTGAAGAAATATTAATGTTTTTTTTATTATTTTTGTAATGTAATATTTTTACGTTTACTCTAAGTAATTATACTGCAGATATAAAGTTCAGTTTGTTTACTTTTACCTATTATACTTTAATTTTATGAAATATTTCATTTACTTTATGATATTGTTTTTTTCGTGTCTTTCACAATGAATAATATATCATATGAATTGTATTATCATGTTATATTTCATCTTCTACCACCGCACAACCATCGTATTTCCACTAACACTATCACATGGCCAATAGTTGAAATAATATGGTGCACGACCTTCCAACCAATAATATTTCGGAAAATTTGTACTTTTTTTAGTGTGAACAAGCATTGAACTACCACCTCCACAACCACCTCACAACCACCTCACAACCACCTCCACCTCCACAACCACCTCACGAAGACTATTTTTTGAACTTTTTTCTTTTACTTTTAACTTCATGTCTTTTACTTTAACACTAATTCCCTTTACTTTTAAATCGAACATCATATTTCTGACTATTTTTTTAACATTATTTATCTCTTAAATTTGTTCCTTTTACTTTAATGATAATTTCATATACTTTTGGATTAATTTCTTTTACTTTAACATTACTTTTTTATTGATTTCTTCTACTTTTATATCTAGCACCATTTTTCACATGGAATAAATCTACTACTTCAACTCAGAGATATAATATGTATTCTTTATACAACCATACTACTTAAACCTTTAAACTAATGTTTTGGATTAATACTATATAACTTAAAGTACTCTAATGCCTATGATATATACAAATCTATTAAAAACATTTACAATTCTTCAAATTCCTTTTGCTTTCATCTCTTCCCAATCCTCAACATTTGTCAGCAGTTTCTCTTGCATTTGATTGTTATAATTGAGAAGTAGGTCAAGTACTATTTTTACATGATGCTGTGTCAATCTTTGAAATTCTTGTAAAAAATAAAAGATTAACCTTAGTTTTAATAAATTATGCTCTAAGTAATTCATATTGTTTAGGGTAAAGTTACCCTGCCCACGTGGACCAATCGTATGCTGACACGTGTCTGCCTTAGAGGGGTTCCAAGAGAACCAATCCTCTAGTGACATGTGGCACTCCAACCTTTGAGAGGGGAACTGATCCCCTCACACTATAAATAGAGGAAAATCCTCATTTATTGCACATTCATAAATATACACACAAAACCCGAGCAATATTAATTGTATAATTCTCTCGGAATACCAGAGAAAAACCCTTACATTCCGCACTTTTATACATCCGGATATGTTCTAACTTGGTCGTCGGAGGCGGAACTCCACCCAACCGGAGTTTCCGTGGTTTTGCAGGTACAGGCGGTCGACGCGCATTCTTGGAATTGTAACTCTCCCGAGGGACTTCAAAAACCCCAAAACATTTGGCGTCATTTGTGGGGAAAGTACTTCTGAGATGGCATCAGAGTATGTACCGCCTGTTGAAGGCAAACGGCCTACGGTCGAAGTTGAGGTCCACACGGACCAAGATAGTAGTGACGACCTTGAGGTCGACACGTACGTGGCCCCAGACGGGTCATTCGGAACAAGACACACCCGTTCCAAGGAAACAAGGGAACGGGGCGAAGACAAATCTGGTCCCAACAGCCTAACCATCAAGCCGGCTGGGACACCCCAGGCGGCACAGGGAGCTACCCCTGTTACAAGAGAAGAAATCATGAAATTCGTGACGAGTTTTGAAGAGGAAATCAAGGACCTGATAAATAGGTCAACTGGCACCAACAAAGGTTAGTCGGCCAAGAAGCCTTCTCCCTCAGGGAAGAAGCACGTTAAGGATCGTGTGCCTACTCCTCACCCTAAACTAAAGGGGGCGTATGGGCCCATGATCGACCTTTCAAAGCTCCGTTTCCCTGAATCAGGGAAACGGAAGGCCATCCGACAATTTCAGCCGGATGGATAAAAAAGGACTTACTCAGATGCCCGGATGTTAATCCAGCAGATTAGAAGTCAACAGTTGTCTGAGTCGGATTCAACGTCGACTTACCCAGACAGCTTTCAGAATACTTCAATGAAGTATTCAGAAACAAACCGAGAGAGTCAGTCATGCGACTTGTTTCGGGGTTTTCTGATGTCCTGCGGGAGAGTTACAATTCCAAGACTGGAACCGGACGCCTGTACCTGCAAAACAAACGGATGCTCCGGATGATTGGAGATCCGCCTCTGACGGTCAAGTTAGTACTTGATTAAGGAGTAATTAATGCGGAAATTAAAGTGATTGGGTCTCTCTAGGTGAGAGAGTTTAATGTGTGTAATCTGCGTAATCTCCCTTAATGAGGATTAAGGGAGGTATTTATAACCTCGGGAAACGTGCCAATCTAGGTTTAGGTTAACCTTGGGCTGATTGGGCTTCCCACGGAAGTTGGGCCTAGGTGACCGGTTATCCCAGGTGTCATGGGAAGGACACGTGTCGTGTCGTAATTGGTCCATAGTGGACGGATCATTGCTTGACACGTGGCAGGCTCCTATTGGCCCATGTGACGGACACATGGCGGAACCTGATTGGTCCACTTGTCAGATGGTGATTGGTGGGGAAAAATCCCCTAATCATTTGCCCCTCACAGGTGGCACGTGACTGGTCACGTGTTACCTGTGACAGGTGTCGCACTATGACAGGCGACGGCCTGCTACAGGTGTCAATCGGCGAAAGGCCGAGAGATTCTCCCGCCAAAATTTTGAACTTTGGAAGGGACCCTTCGACTTCTAACTTCGCCTATATAAGGGGGTGTTGACTTCAGTCATTTTCACATTTGAGAACTTTTAGAGAGGACATTCGGACCCCTGAACTTGCTCTGACATTTTGGACCCTTTCTGCCTACCGCCTGCTCTGACAAGCCGACTGCAAAGGATTTTCGGAACTTCATCAATCGTCACTCGTTCAGGTAACCGTCGGTTCTCTTACTCTTAATTTTCTCCTTACTTTATTCTTTTTTGAAATGGCACCACGGAAGCACACGACACGACCTAGGTTAGTGATCAGCCGGTCACCGGGGACGGTTGAATCTAGGACTAGGAGTGCCGCCTGCCCTTTTCTGGACCCATCTTTTCCCTTTATACAAAGTCCGACTGTATCTGTGTCTATGCAGAGCATGATGACCAGAACAAAAAAGACTGCCAGGATCTCAAACTCAGACGGCTCCTCCCACAGGGTGCCGATTAGTGAAACATCTGACCAGGCGCCAGATGTGGAAGTGAAACAAAGTGGCTTGAAAGCCGGCAGTTCTGAGGGAGGAGTCAAAGTGACCCCTTCCCATTTTACAGTTGACAATTCTACATTCTCTCCTGCTCCTTTTAAAGGAGAGGAGTCGGGCTAACTTTGATCACCTTTAATATTAATAGTTGAATTTGTGCATTGAAAAACGTGACCAAACAAACATGTCAACTAAAATGAAACACATAAATAGTATGCTTATACTATGTCTAAAACCCTTGTTTGGGATGAAAGCTTATAGCAAATTACTAATTTTAAAGGATCTATCACAAATAATCTTACATGTGACGTTTACTAGTATATCTAACATGTATTGGGCAAGAACCTACAATAAAATAAATAAATTAATGAGAAAATTAAAAATAATAATCCCAACTTTGGATTATTCTAAAATAATCCGAATTTTGGGGGCTTTTGATTTTCTTCAATCCCAAATACCGATTACCGGTTGAATGAGTTATTTTTATTTTATTTTTTTTGTTAAAGTGACACGTGTCGTAAATTAATTAGTTAAATAAATAAATTTTTTTTTTTTTTTAAAAAAAAACCCCACCCAACCACCTTAAGAGACCTGGCAACCTGCCTAGCCCAACCATCCCTCGCCAGACCGCCGTCAGTCCCCCACCACTATAGTCGTCGCTCCGGCCGCTTCCCTCTAAACCACCATCCCCTCCCCGAAACCCCCACATAACCACCAATAAAGCCCCTTCCCCACTTCGAAGACTTCCAAGTGCCACTCTCTTTACCCCGAAACCCTAGTAGCTAGGGTTTTCGATGGTGAGGAAGTGGCTGTTGGGGGTTTTCGGGAGTGGGGGAGGGGTTTCGAGGGAGTTTTGAATGGTTGGAGGGGTTTAAAGGGTGGTCTTGTTGTGGAGACGAAAAATCGAATCGGAAAAGGAGGGGATTGGGGTAGAGGTGGGTTACAACACCGGCACAGGGGGATTGGGGGGAAAGCGGCGCAACATTGGGGCAAGGGAAGGGAGGGGTAGATGCGGCCGATCGGCGTTAGGTGGTGGGGGTTACGGTGGTCAGGTAGGGATAAGGATTTTCTGGTTTTCTTTAAAAAAAATTAATTTTTTTTCTTAAAATTTTTCTTTTTTTAAATTTTTCTGGTTTTTTTTTTAATTATAGCTTGACACATGGCACATAACCTGTTATAACAGATCATCGACTTTTGTTGACCGGTTTGGGATTGAAGAAAATAAACAGCTCCCAAAGTTCGGATTATTCCAGAATAATCCAAAGTTGGGATTATTGAAACAAAATCCGTGAAAGTTGGGATTATTTTTTTAATTTTTCCTAAATTAATTTGTTTCTAATGACTGATCAAATTAAGACTTTAGATTAGTTCGTTATATTAGCTAGAAAAGCTTTGCAACTAGAAAATATTATACAGTTTTTCACAAACAAAAAATTCAAATTAAAATGGGGAAAATTAATAAGAATAATCCAAACTATTAATGTCCTTCTCAAATTAATCCCAACTATTATTTAACCTAGAATAATCCCAATTATTGGGTGCTTCTTCTCAAAATAGACTCTTTTACAGGTTACCTATAATATCAGTTAACATTTTTAATCCCGTTTTTTTTTTTTTTTTTTTTTTTTTTTTTTACATTTCACCCTTTCTTTCTCCCTCCACCATTTCGATAAACTTAGCACAGACATTCTGCCATACCACCTCAACGGTTGCCAAGCCATTCAGCCAACCCCTTCTCTTGCATACAACTCCATACTTTATATCTACTTTGGTCTTTGGATGTTCACTTCTAAAGTCAAAGGGAAACATCTGCTATATTGCACAACTAATAAGAAAACAATAGTATTCCAAATTTCCATGTAATCTAGAATTCTGCAATGGGATTTCGTTTGCAATTTAATCCCCTGTTTGTCCTATGCTTCTCCAAAATTGATTGCCTACGAGATTTTGACTTCAAAATTGTAATTTGTTCTACCATTTAAGCTGTGAAGGTGCAATTCACGAGTTTCGGATTGTTTTGCAATTTTGATTTGAATTTAGGGATTAATTTAGGATTTATCAACTCCTAAATTGTGATACTGGGAGCAAAAGTATATTATTTTTGTTCATTTCCTAGCCTAATTTGACCGAAAAGAAAATTGAAAAGGGTCCGATTCTTTTTTCTCCGGCTAACCTTTAATGGCAACTAACTTCACCGTGATGTTGCTATGTCCAACTCCGCAGCTCGACTTTTTTATTTTATTTTCTTTATTTTATTTATTTATTTTTGAGGGACTAGTGTTTTGTTGTTAATTCAAGGTTATGAACGATTTTTGTTGGTGTATAGGCAGTTTTGCAGACTATATTATGGACTATGGAGAACAGGAATATAGGGAATGGAGAGAGGTTAGGGAAGAAGGTTAAAAGCAAACCAATTTTAAAGTGACGTATCATGCCGGCTTAATACGTTATCTAAACGTGTAGACTAATATGAGAAGGTTAGTCAATAGTTAGGATTATCTTGAGTTGAAGTATTGTAGGGATTAAAATGAGAAGGTGGTAAATAGTTGGAATTATTTATGTTAATGTTTCCATTAAAATATAACAAAAACAAAAATTTCAAAATTTGACTTTGTATAATTAATCTTCATCATTTTGGTAATGATTGTCATAATGAGAGATAATATCTCAAGTTCACTAACAAATGTGTTAGATTTTGTAGTTTTTCATCATATGTTTGGATGTATAGAAATGCTCGGTAAAAAAGATAATAATGTAACTGAGATTCACATTTCAAGCATATTTGGCAAAATTAATAGTCGTAGTAGCTAGTATTTATCATATGTATATATTAGATTTGGCAATTCTAACCCAGACTTGATGACCCGACTCATGACCTCAAAAGTGGCCCAAAACCCGAAATCAATCCGACCCATACCCGACCCGAAGTGAAATTGACCCGACTCTAACCCGAAACCCGAAGTTGACCCGATATCCGAAAGGACCAGACCTGAATTTAACTTGAATTAATTAACCCAAACAGACCCAAAACCCGAAGTGACCCGAATTAAAATTACCTTATACCTAAAATGACAACCAATTAATGCTAAATACTTGACCCGAGCAAACTCAAATAGAAAATTATCGCAATTAGGAATGACAATGGATCGGATTCGAGTCAAATGTTGATAAATCCGAATCTGATCCGTTTAAAATTCGGATCGTGGACTGGGGTCTTAATCCGGATCCGAATCTGATTAATCCGAGTTCGAGTTCGAATCCGACTCACATCTTAAGGGTCCAAATCCGATCCGTTTATTCGGGCATATTGATTCAAGTAATTTCTATTTTTTCTTAGAATAATATGTGATATACTTATATATGCTTGTATTGTCTCTAATATTTTTTTTTACAAACTCTAAATATATATTTTAATATCATATTAGTGTGTAAAAAATTCGAAAAAAACCCTAACAATGATATTAACACTAACAACTATATTTTCTCTATAAGCAATAATAATTGTTTCATATAAAAAAAAAAAATCTACTAATAAAGCTTGACTCAAAGTATCGACCCGAAATGACCTGACCCGAACTTGACCCGATATATGGACCCAACCCGAATTGACCCGACCCAAAGACTACCCGAAGTGTTGACCCGACCCAACCCCACTTAAATATATGTTGACCTGAATTTGACCCGACCCATACCCGACTCGTACGACTCATTTACCAGGCCAGGTCTAGTATATATTAGCTATGATACTAGATATTAGGCCAATTTGGCCTCAATAACACAAATTATGGCTTGGGTGTAGTGAGTGAGTAGCACCACTTACTAGTGGCAAGAAAATCACCAACTTAGGTAATGGGTGGAACGTTTGTCATATATAGCCAAATGACACCAACTACGCCTATTTATAGGGTCGTCGATATCATTTATAAAAGTTGTTATTTTAATTACTAGATTTTAATTACTAGTTACAGGTGGTGTTTGGACTATGCACCAAAGTCATAGTTGGTTTGTTGAGACCAATTTTTCTTAGATGTTACAGTTATATTTGTTTCGGGTGTTTTTGGTCCCTCGGGAGAGTTACAATACAGAGTATGCGCGCCTGACTTCTGTGCCTGCAAAATCACGAAACTCCGGTTGGGTGTAGTTCTGCCTCCGACGATCAAGTTAGTATGATTCCGGATGGTAATAGTGCGGAAAGTAAATAGGTATTTCTCCCTGATTCAAGGAGATTCCGCAGTTAATATTGCTCGGGTTTTGTGTTTGTATTTATGAATGCCAATGAATGAGGATAATTCCTTTATTTATAGCAGATGAGAATATGCTCTCCCATTGGGGGTTCAATGTCACGTGGCATCCTCTGATTGGATCCCCTTAGGCCTGTATGAGGGTGACACATGTCAGGCCCTCATTGGGCCACGTGGCAGGGGGGGGGGTGATATTTACCCCAATCATTTGCCCCTCACAGGTGCCGCGTGGCTGGCCACGTGGCACCTGTGACACTTGTCACCATGCGGGAGGGCGACGGTTCGCCTCCTTCCCTCCATTTTTAGAATTTGAAACTGAAGGGGGGAAGGTGACGGTTCACCTTCTGGGATCTTCTATAAATAGGAAACTCCCTCCTCTTATTCCTCACTTTGTCAAACTTGACAGAGAATTTTTTTGAGAGAAGAAAGAGAGCTCCTGATCCCTCCTGCTTTTTCGCGCAAACAACCTTCAACCTCAAGTCATCCGGATATCGACTGAGTATTTCTTTGCCCGCCTCACTAAGGTATCCATCTGGCCTTGTTATTTTCTTCAATCTTGATTTTTGATAAAGCTGCAGCCGGTATTACGCCGTCTGGAGCCTCTTTAAGCAATCTCATGATGAATTGCACCCAGTAGACCCTTAGCCGGTTTACACCGTCTGAGGTGTCTTCAAGCAATCTCATTGTGAGTTGCATTCAATAGACCCTCAACTAGTTATTCATCGTCTGGGGTATCTTCAAGCAATCTCATTGTGAGTTGCATTCAATAGACCTTCAGCCGGTTTTTCACCGTCTGGGGTATCTTCAATAAAATTTTCTTTTGAATTGTTTCGTAGTTCCCTCAGCCGGTCTCACAGTCTGGGGTATGTGCGAGTAATTCCCTTCTGAGCTACTTTGCTGACACCCCAACCGGCATTATACCGTCTGGGGTATCTGCAAACAGCCTCTTGATTTTTTGTTGTATCGGATGCCCAACCGGCTTTCTGCCGCATGTGGCAGTTCCGTACAATTTTCTTCGTAAGTTGTCTATAATGGTCCTCAGTTGGTTTATACCGTCTGGGGGGTCTTTGGACAACCTTTCATAAAATCTCCAGACTACTTGCTTTGTATGTCTAACACAGCCGACTTTTTCCACCTGCGGTGTCTTTGGGCAACATTGGTAATTAACCTTTCTTTCTTTTGCCAATTTGCAGTCTGCTCAAAGTGATACCGTTTGGGGTATCTTTGGTCAACAATCTCAACTTCTTTTACCATCTCCTTTCAACTACAAGGTAACGCCTTCGTTCCTCGCTTTTTTGGAGGTTGTTTTTAAATTTCCCCGGATGTATATATTGTTAGAATAATGGGCTCACCCAACACACACACGACACACCACAATTTAGAGGTCAGCCGGTCTCCTAGTACGGATGAGTCTAGGACGGGGGGTGCCGCCTTTGGGTACTGGGACTCTCCTTGTTCATCTCCCAAACCGACCGTCTCTGTCTCTGTGCAGGACGCAATGGCTCGGACTAGGAAAACAGTCGTTGATCTAGAGTACACAGGGGAAACCTCTGAAGAATTGCCGCCTGACCCTAATCAGGCTGAGATGACAAGGGGATCACCGCATGGTACCCCAAGCACTCCCAGTGATGGAATACTGGGATTGGGTCAGGAAAGCGGTGAAGATGCCACCTCCCCCTCCAGGGTTGAACAGGAAAACCCTTCAGAGAACGCGAGAGGTGAAGAGACCGGCTCCTCATATGGTTCAGAGCAAAGCGGCAGTAGCAGCAGCCTTCTTACACCGGATGCGGATAGCGAGGAGGAGGAGAGGCCCACATGGAACAATATGGGCGACCATTTCCTTATTCCCGTCTCTGTAAAAGATAGGGCCAGTATGGCCAGTAACTTAGAGGACTTTGTCAAAATACGTCCTCTTGGAGAAGATTGGAGAATAATCGTGCCGCCTGAGATGGGCACTATAGTCTGGGAAGATGACCAACCGAATTCAAACGGGTATTTCGGCTGTTACGAGGCGGCGTTTCTAGCCGGTCTCCGCTTCCCTTTACACAACACCATAAAGGCCATTCTTCGAGGGTATGGTCTGGGTATTTGGCAGTTAACCCCTAATTCATGGGTTAACATCTTAGGCTATATCTCTGCCTGCGAGATGTAGAACCTCAACCCCGGCTGAGAGGCCTTTGCCCACATGCATTATCTGAGCAGAAGCCCAAGCGGGTGGAGAGCCTGGTATACATTGACCACCTACCCTCATTACTTGATGACCCTAGACAAACCGTCCAAGTGGTCGGACTGGAAGAATAGGTTTTATCTGGTTTCTGCTCCTACAAAGGAGGAGAACCGGGAGTATAAGATATACAACCGAAAGCCAGAACTTCTTGGGCACAAATGCAAAAAACCTCGAATCCCGGATGGGGACTACGAGAGAATAATAGAGTCAAAAATTTTTGAACAGACCACCACCACCCTCTCCAATGGGGAATTAATAAGTGTGTCCAGGAACTGGGTACCAAAGCACAAATTCCTTCGTGATGAGGCGTTCTTGTCCGCCTGTAAGCTTAGCACTCATTTTAACAAACGTAGGTTGCTCTAGTGCTTGATCTTGTTTTGCCGTTTGTACATGATATTTTTCCTCCCCTTTCTTCTAACCGGATGGGTCGTTTTTTGTAGCGGAAGCCTTAGCCATGTTGTCAACAGAGAAGACACCGGCTAAATCTGCCAAAGAAATCCGCAAAAAAATGCGAAGAAGAAACTTGCCGCCCAGGCGGCAAAAAGTAAGGTATACTACTTTTCCTTCCTTTCTTTCTACTTCAACTTCCGTTTGACTTCTTGCCGGCTGACCCTTTGCGTGTTTATTTCAGGATGGGAGCAAGGTGCCCTGCTCCCTTACAAAGCTAATAAGGCCCAGGCCGGGGGAGGAGCCGGCCACTCAAAATAAGGCGAGGAAGACTTCCTCCCTGACAGTTCCCAGTCGGCTGACGGTTGGGGGTAAAACTGTCAAAAACACAAGCCTGGGGTTCGATATTACTTCCAGGCAGCCGGATGTCCAAGAGGCATCCAAGGAAACAGTGCCGCCTAGGGCATTCGGCGCCTCTGTGCCGGCTGAGGGCAGTCGTGGCCTCACCTCCCAAGGTACTAATGATCCTTTCAACCCTTCTTTGCTTGGCAAGCCCATACGGGTCAAGTCGCACTCCCAGCTCTAGCCAGAAGACTCTTCTGGCAGCCGGCAGTCAATAGGAGGGAAGTATGCTGCCTTCTCACCATCTTTTTCTGGTGCAGATCACTCCCCTCGCTGGCCGGATGTACAACAGTACGCCGAGGCCATGTTGAAGGGCATCCCTAGAGAGGAGAAGGAGGCGATCCCAGGGATCAACTCCTTCAATGCCGACCAGGTTATGGCCGGCCTGGCTGAGGTATATGCTCTTCCAACTGTTTAAGTTATTATGCCGTCTGACCCCTTCAAACACCGCTTGGGCTTTTGCAGTCAATGCTGCGTGTGGAGGGGCTCAAGAAAGCCTATGCCCGCAAGTGTGAGGAGGTAAGATGGGCTAAACGGGATGCGTCTGAGGCACATAACGTTGCCCAATATTCCATGATTATGCATGAATTAAAAACTAAAGGCATAATCATGCAACAGGCGGACACCATCAAAACTCTTCAGCAGTCTCTCAATGAAGCCCACACTAAGATTTTCAACCTCCAGGCGGCGAAGGAGAATGCTGAAGCGGAGTTGAAGAAGACGACATATTCTGCCAAGCTTTTGGACTTGGCCAAGAAGGAGAATTCGTTGCTCTTGGCTGACAACGTCCGCTTGAAGAAGGAGGCGGCCAATGCCAATCAGAGTTTCAAAAACACGCTGGAAGCTGAACAGAGCCGGCTCATTGAAGAGAATGAGCAAGACTGCGTTAAAAGAATGCAAAAGGCTTGGTCCTTGGTTCATCCGGGCATGGAGTATACCGTCTGGGAACTTGCCTATAAGTACGCTGATCTTGCCATTGAGGCGCAGGAATCAAACCAGCCGGCTCCAGAGCCTTATGAAGAGTGGGTCCAGAAGTAGATCGAGGCCATGCAGGCGGAGATCAGCTCAGACGGGGGAGAGAATCAGGATGAGAATCAAGAAGAGATAGTCCCTCCTACTTCAGAAGCCGCTTCTAAGGACCCGGCTCAGCCTCTACCTCAGCATTAAGCTTTACTGTCTTCAACTTTTCTAGCCTGCGTGCCGTGTATTTCATGTATCTTTCAGCGAACAGGGGTCCGGCTAACAATTGAACAAATTCTTATTTATATATATATGCGTCGACTGGGTCGGTTTTTTTTTTTTATCATTTTCAATTCTTTTTTCATTTTTGCAACTTTTGTATTTTTGCTTTGTGATATGTCGGATGTATTAGCTACGTATGCCCCTAGATGGTTGGTTTCTTAGCTGCTAAGTCTAAGCAGGCAGCCGTCCATAGTTATCTAGATAAATGAATATGAGATCCTTGACTTTTACAACAGATTTGCCCGGCTGCATAATGCAGCCTAGGACCTGACGTATGCTCTTTAGACCCTTGTTAAGTATGAAGCAAGGTCTGGCCTTGCTTCTGACGTCGTAGCCGGTTGTAATGCTTTCTTCCAAAAGCCGGTTGCACACTGAGGTACAATTTGCCGCTTATATTGCCATGGGGCAATAGCAAGGCGGATGCTGAGGTCAACAGGGTCTGACCTTCCTCATGGATCATTAGACCGGCTGGGGTGCTTTTGGGCAAAAGCCGGCTAGTGATCAAGGTCGATATTACTGTCTGTACTGCGTTAGGGCAATAACCGGTTTTGACTTATAACGCTACTTTCCGGCTGTATTGCCTTGGGGCACTAGCCGGTTGAAGTATGACAAAATTTGCCAGTTGTATTGCCTTAGGGCGATAGCCGGTTACAATTTTTAAGATATGGTTTCGAAGTTAATTAGGGTTAAACTTCAGGATGGAAGCGGGGTCCGGCTATAGTGCTTTTGGGCAAAGTTGGCTGCTTAACAAGATTTAATTAACCGTCTGTATTGCATAGGGGCAATAGCCGGCTGTATCTTGTTTGCGATGGGTCATTCAAACGGACATGGGTTATTAACCTAACCGGTTAAAGCCGTTTGAGTTCATGACGCATAGAACAATGTACCATCCGAAAGGGAGATGTTCTCTTCAACGAATTCACCCGGATGGGCGTCGCTGGATAACTGCTTAGGGTTAAAGCAGTCGGTTTTTAAAATATGTTGGCTTTGGGCCTTAAGTAGCTAAGTTAGGTACTTAGCTTCTTATTTTGAGCAAACGGGTGTTCGGTTGTGCATTGCACAATTAGGTCCTGCTAGATGCCCGGTTGTGCATTGCACAGGGGACTTGGGAGATGCCCAGTTGTGCATTGCACATGGGACTTAATACAAAAAATTGAATTAAGGTATTCCTTTCATTCATTTACTCTTTACAAAAAGTATTTACAATCTCCTTAGAAGTAGTACTTTTTCAAGTTATCTACGTTCCAGGTTCTGGCCAACTGCCTGCCGTCTGGTGTTTCCAGGCGGTAGGTGCCGCCTCTAACGTCTTCAAAAATCCGGTAGGGGCCTTCCCAATTGGGGGTTAACTTTCCTTGTTCATTTACCCTACCGGTTGCCTCCATTTTTCGTAGCACAAAGTCCCCCACTTTGAGGGGCCGCTTGTGTACTCTTCTGTTGTAAGCCCTTGTCATTCTCAGACGGTATATCTCATGACGCAAGGCGGTGTTGCCCCTGCGTTCCGGGAGTGAATCCAATGCTAGATGCATGGCCTCCCTATTAGCCTCCTCATCATAGAGCATGACTCGGAGTGTTGGCTCATAAAGTTCAATAGGCAGGACGACCTCAATGCCATATTTCATGCGAAACGGGGTTTCACCGGTTGCCCCCTTTTCAGTTGTTCTAATGGCCTAAAGGACGTGAGGTAACTCATCCGCTCAAAGGCCACCGACTCTTTCAATCTTCTTTTTTATGCCGTCTGAGATGAGCTTGTTAAAGGCTTCAACTTGGTCGTTTGCTTGGGACCGGCCAAAAGGTGCAAAACAATGTGAGATCCCCTGATCTCCCAACCAATCCTTGAGGACAGACGTTTCAAACTAGGGGCCGTTGTCAAAGACCATAGACATAGGCACCCCAAACCGGATGATGATGTTCCTCCAAATGAAGGAGATGACGTCCTTTGTCTTGATGCCTTTGACTGCCTCGGCCTCAACCCACTTGGTGAAGTAATCTACAGCCACCAGAATGTATCTTCTGCCGCCTGTGGTAGGCGTGTAAGGACCCAAGATGTCCATGCCCCATTTTGGAAATGGAACCGGGCTGTAGATAGCCGTAAGATCGGTTGCCGGATGGTGTATGAGCCGGCCAAACCTCTGGCACTTGTCACACTTCTTCACCAATTCCATGGCGTCTGCCTCGAGAGTGGGCCAGAAGTAACCTTGCCACCTGTCCCTCTTTGCTAGAGACTTGCTGCCTATATGTGAAGCAAAAAAGCCCGCATGCAGATCTTCTAGCACCTCTTTTCCCTATTTATGGGGTAACACACTTCAGCAACGGCTGAAGGTAACCCTTTCTGGAGAGTTTTCCCTTGTACATTTCAAAGCTCAAAGCTCGTTTTTTAAGTGGAGCCGCTTCTGAAGATGCATCCGGCAAAGTGTCGTTTACTAAATAATCCCGGTGGGGTCCATCCAAGTAGAGCTTTGGTCAAGAATTCCAATGTGATCATGTTCAATACTTCATTTTTCCATGACCTCCTAGAAGACTGACCTAAGCGTATCACAAGTGGCGGATGAGGCCAATTTGGACATAGCATCCGCCTGATTATTCTCTGACCAGGGCACCTGACTTAGATGGAATTCGTCAAGTGTCCCCGCCTCATCTTTGACCGCCTGAAGGTATCTAATCATTGCCGGATGGGTAGCCTCATAGTCACCATTGAATTGGCTCATAATCAATTGAGAATCAGAATAGGCGTCAACTTTTCTTGCCCCCTGCCGCCTTACATATGCGTATACCGGCTAGCAGGGCTTCATACTCAGCTTCATTGTTTGAAGCTTGAAACTTGAACCGTAGTGCATATTCATAGGTATCCCCTTCTAGAGATTTGCAAATTACGCCTGCACCACAAGCCGTTCAAGGTAGAGCTTCCGTCTACGAATAACTTCCAAACCTGGTCGGAATTTTCCGGCTGATCCGGCCAAGTCATCTCAACAATGAAGTCAACAAACGCCTAACCTTTCACTACCCGCCTAGGTTCAAAAGTTATCTCCAGGCTTTGCATTTCAACAGCCCACTTGATCATTCTGCCGGATGACTCTATGGTAGTCATTGGATGCTTAAGCGGCTGATCAGTGTAGACAGTCACCGGATGAGCCAAGAAGTAGGGCTTTAGCCGCTTGACTGCTTTGTAAAGAGCTAGCCCAAATTTTTCAATCATAGGGTACCGGAGCTCAGCATTTCTAAGTATGTGACTGATGAAATACACCGTGAGCTATTTGCCGTCTCTCTCAGCAAGGAGAACAACACTAAGGGAGTGATCTGAGACGGCTAGGTACATGTAGATTAGGCAGGAGGCTCACTAGCCTTGGCAAAGAATGCAAGTGTTGCTTTAACCTCTGAAATGCCGCCTCAGCTTCTTCTCCCCATTCAAATCTAGACCTCTTCCTGATTGCTTGGAAGAAGTAAAGGCACTTGTCACCTGACCGGCTAAGGAATCTTCCTAATGTCGCCAGGTAACCGGTTAGCTTCTGGGCCTCCTTGACAGTGCGCGGTGATTTCATGTCAATCACCGCCTGTACTTTTTCCGGATTGGCCTCTATGCCTCTTTAATCAATCAGAAATCCGAGAAACTTCCCAGACTCAACACCAAAAAACACACTTCTTGGGATTAAGCATGACCTTGTGCCGCCAGAGGGTGGTGAAGGTTTCTCGGAGGTCGGCTAGGTGATCCGCCTGTAGCTTGGATTTGACTATCATGTCATCAATATACGCCACTACATTCCTTCCGATTTGATTGATGAATACCGTGTTTATCATTCGTTGGAAGGTAGCAGTCGCATTTTTCAACCAAAACAGCATCACCGTGTAGCAGTACAACCCCTGATCAGTGACGAAGGTCGTCTTTTCCTGATCCTTCTTCCATAGGGGAATCTGGTGGAAGCCTGAGTAGGCATCCATAAAACTCATCAAGGCATGGCCGGTTGTAGAGTCGACCAGGCTGTCGATCTTTGGAAGGGGATAACTATCCTTCGGACATGCCTTGTTTAGATCTGTGTAATCTACACACATCTTCCAGGTACCATTCGGCTTCTTGACAAGGACAACATTTGCTACCCAATCCGGGTAGTAGAATTTCTGAATGAACCCGGCATCCAGGAGCTTTTTGACCTCAGCGGCTGTCGCCTAAGATCTCTCCTTTCCATGATCCCTCTTCTTCCTAACCGGCTTTATTTTGGGATCAACGGCTAGCTTGTGGGCGGCTAGATCCGGGCTGACGCTTGGTATCTCTTCCACTTCAAAGGCAAAAATGTCTTTGAACTCTTTCAGAAGTTGGAGCAAATCTGCTCCCAACTTTTCAAAAGCAACCGTCCCAACTTTGACGGCTCTGTCGGGGCGGCTGTCGTCTAGGACGACATCAAGGCTTTCACCGGCCGGCTGGGGTCGGAGTCATCCGGCCTTTCCCCAGTCAGTTATTGCTATTTTGCTTTTCCGGCAGGGGCCAATTGGTCCGCCTTTCGCTTCTTGCCGGCTGCCTTGGGAGCCGGCGCAGCTTCCTTGTCATCAGTGATAGTGAGTCCCTCATTATGACCGGCTGCAGTCGTAGTTGGCCTGACGTCTGAGAGATAGCACTCCCTAGCCGTCTTTTGGTCCCCGCTCAGGGCACCCACTGATCCGTCATCCCTCTCAAACTTGATCAGCATAAGAGAGGGATGATGACTGCCTTTGACTCGTTGAGGGTGGGACGACCCATAATAAGGTTGTAGGTGGTCAATTCCTCGACCACCAAAAACTTGACGACCATGTGCCGCCTTTCCCCCTGTCCCCTAGCCGGATGGGTAGGTCAATCCTCCCCACCGGATGCACTACCCCTCCCCCAAAGACGGTTAGGGGGTGAGGAGCCTTGTGCATCCTACTAGGCTTGTACTTAAGCTTCATCAAGCACTGGTAGTTGATCAGGTCAGACAAGCTCCCGGTATCAATTAAAATCCGGCCAACTCGTTAATTGGAAACTTTTCATTCGATGACAATGGGGTCATCACGGGGACGCCTGAACATGCCTCGATCTTTCTCAGAGATGAAGACCTCAGGGAAGGTGTCTTTTGACGCCTGGCCCTCATCTTCTGGGTTGGATAATTTCTGGATGTTATCTTTGGCACCCCGAAGTGTAGGACCTTCGCTTGCGAAGCCGCCTGCTATAGTGAAGATGTGCTCTTTGTCCGTTTCAGAGCTAGCAGCCGGTTTCTTGGACGGTTGTCCCCCACTTGGTTTGGGGTTGCCCTTGGACTTCACCAGATAGGACTCCAGAGCCCCCTCATTAGCCAGACGGTCCAATAGCCGCCTGAGGCTATAGCGACCATTGGTGTCATGGCCAACGTCCTCATGGAACTAGCAATACTTTCTTGTGTCTCTGTTCTTGACAGAGCTTTTCATTGCAGCCGGTTTTTCGATTGTCAACCGGTCCTTTATCTCCATGAGGATGAAGGAGCAGTCTTTTTTGAACTCGTACTTTGGGACGTACGGTTCCAACTTCCTTTGCTTCTTCTAGGACGGCTGACCTGGGCGGTCTGCTGCCCAGATTTCTTTTCTTTTCTTCTTTCCTGGCCGGCTGGGTTGGCCGGTTGTCTCTCCTGTCGGACCGCTTGGGTTCTGACGGATGTTTGATGGCGCAGAGCTCAGTTGCCTGTATATAGGCCTCCGCCTCCATCAGCGCCTCTTGGAAGGTGGCTACCCTCTTGCGGACCAGATCAAATTTAAAAGTTGACCCATCCTTTAGGCCCTTGAAGAAGTCTGTATATGCAACCTCGTCAGACAGCCCCTGAATCTGAATTCTCATCAGATTGAACCGCCTGACATAGGACCGAAGTCCCTCCTTGTCACTCTGCTGTATTACCCCTAGGTTGAGACTTGTCTTTTTTGCAGGGATGTTGATGGAAAAGTTGGACGCAAACAGGTATGCAAGCGTCTTGAAATTATTGATGCACCCAGTCGGCAGGTTGTCAAACCATCGTTAGGCGATGCCCTTCAACGTAGCTGGGAAGCATCTGCACCATGAGGCGTCATCCAACCCCTGTAGATACATGAGGTTGGTGTATGCCATAGGTGGTCTTCTAGGTTGGTGGTACCGTCGTAGGCACCAACCAACACATTTTTAACCTTGGCCGACTGCGCCGCCTCGGTTATCTCCTGATAGAAAGCCGAAGGCTGTTCCCCAAGATTTAGCAGACGGAGCTGCCAGTCCATAGGTTGGACTTGGTATGCCGCCTGACCCCCGAAGGGAGCCGACTGCATGAATGGAGATCCATACGGGGCGTATTGTTGTTGGGGCACATACGGAGCCTACTGGATCACGTGAGGGCCAGTACGTGCGGACACGCCGCGCGACTGACTCCCTTGCTGCGTCTCCGAGTGCTTCATTGAAGCATTTCAGAAACTGTCTGAGTAGGTCGACGTTAAAGCCGACTGAGACATTCTCTGACTTCTCTTCTCCTGGATGAACATCCGGGCGTTAGAGAAAGTCTTTTTTGACCCATCCGGCTGTGTATGCCGGATGGCCTTCCTTTTCCCTGATTAAGGAAAACGAAGTTTGGAGAGGTCGATCAGGGGCCCATCCGTCCCCTTGGGTTTGGGATGCGGAGTAGGCACCCAGTCTTTGATTTTCTTCTTCCCGGAGGAAGAAGTCTTTTTTGCTGACTGACCCTTGCTTGAGCCAGCCGACTTCTTGATTATGTCTTTGATTTCCCCCTTGAAACTAGTCATGAGATTCATGAGTTCGTCTCTAGTGACGGGGGCAGCACCCTCCGCCGCCTAGGGTTGTCCAGGGTGCTTGTTGTCTGGGTTGTTGGGACAAGGTTTGTCTTGGTCTCGTTCCTTCTTTTCTTTGGAACGGGTGCGCCTAGAGCGGAATGACCCGTCTGGGGCCATGTAAGTTTTGACATTGTAGTCGTCACCACTGCCACTTTCATGGTCCGTATGGACCTCAGGGTCAGTCGTAGGCCGGCTGCCCTCTGCATTCAGTACAGCATCAGATGCCATCTCAGTAGTACTCTCCCCACAGACGGCACCAAATGTTTCGGGTGTTTTTTGGTCCCTCGGGAGAGTTACAATACGGAGTATGCGCGCCTGACTTCTGTGCCTGCAAAACCACGAAACTCCGGTTAGGTGGAGTTCCGCCTCCGACGATTAAGTTAGTATGATTCCGGATGGTAATAGTGCGGAAAGTAAATAGGTATTTCTCCCTTATTCAAGGAGATTCCGCAATTAATATTGCTCGGATTTTGTGTCTGTATTTATAAATGCAATTGAATGAGGATGATTCCTCTATTTATAGCAGATGAGAATTTGCTCCCCCATTGGGGGTTCAATGCCACGTGGCATCCTCTAATTGGATCCCCTTGGGCCTTTATGAGGGTGACACGTGTTATGCCCTCATTGGGCCACGTGGCAGGGGTGATATTTACCCCAATCAATATTTTTTAAATTTTGGTAATCCATAGAGATTTAATTACTAAAAGGAGAAAGTTACAACTTACAAAGAGTTAAGCTGTAACCACCAAAACACCACAAGATCACAAAGGCCAAATACCCACCAAACCTATTTGAGGGATAAAAGTGTCACCTTCTACGAAGGGTTCACTTCTGAGACCAAGAAGCAACTTAGGAACCAGAAAGTCATCTTCTAGGAAGGGTGCTCCCTTTACCAGATAACAACAAGAGGTAGAGAAAAAAAAAAAACATAAAAAGCAATTGAATGTCACTAACAAGTTATTTACAAGCAAACATTACAAATAATATCCCTAACAACACGTCTCTAGCTTTACAACTTCCAATGAAAATCAAAGAGTAACTCTGTAACCAAATACTATGCACTGTTCCAGCAAAGTACGTGTTCAACAATCTGTTTCTTGGTCTAGCCTTCTTGCCATGCTGAAGAACCCATCTAACATCTTCATCAAAATTCTGAACATTTCTATTGTATTTCAGCAACACCATAATCTTCTCCCAAATCTGCAAAGAGTAAGAACATTTAAAGGAAAAATGTAAAACAGATTTAACTTCATGAGCACATAAAAAACACATCAAATCACACTAGATATTTTAGATCGGCATCCTATCTTTAGTCACCTATCTATTCCTCAAATTTAACCATGTACTTAAAAAGACTTTTTGGGGAAGCCAAGCTATTACAAATCACTCTTTTCCAGGGAACTCTAGGTGTATAAAAGGATAAGCAACTGATAAACTTCTTAATACTCCTTTTTCACCAAGTTGGCACTCCTTCCAACCCTCAATATCATCAACAACTTTCCTACATCCTAAGAATTTCCTAATTAAGAACCCAATAACATTTCTTAGGTGAAGGCGTAGTCCACCAATATCCATCCTTGAAATAATAATTATGGACCCACTTAACCCAAAAATTGTGAGCTTTGTGAGCTAATAAGTCCCATAACAATCTGGTGATGGTAGGAGTATTCTATTCAAGTAAAGAAATTAGATTCTGAGCACAACTCACCTTAAGCAAGCAAACCTGAGATCAAGCTACTAAAGCTTTCTTTGTAGTTTTTTTTTATGAAAGTTTCTAAATTTGGCCTCAATTTCTCTCATAATCTTTTTAGGCAATACAAAGATATGTGGCAATAGGTCTGATGCCAAAGAGCACACTCTTGATTAGTTTGAAGTCTTCCAGCACAAGATAGATGCTTTGCAAACCAACCATTCACTTTAGATGTAACTTTATCAACAAGGGGCTTATACGGATCAGAACTATTATAGTCTTTTTGAAGAGAAAGGAACACTAAGGTATCTGATCGAAAAGAAGAGAACCCTAAGCAACACCAAGAAGTGTCATTCAGTGATTCGATCATCAAGCAGAAATACCCAATTTCAAATTTGGACCTTCTCTCGATTTGTGTGTGTCATCCTTGTACAGGAGCCATGCTAATCTTCTCTATATCATTCCAATTTTATTAGATGCCTTCGAAGAGACAACCTTTTAAAGTATGCACCAGCTGGGAACCTAGATGTTATAGTTTCTACAAGTACTTCCCCCGACCCCGTTTCAATTTGAATAGTCTTATTTTGACTTTGCACGACATTTTAAGATGCTTCTTTGACCATTAATATATATATAGAATTAGGATCATGTGAAAACCAAGTCCTATAATAGGAACTAGGAACTAGGAACTCATCGTGACCGTTGATCGCTCTTAATCCAACGGCTCATGCTTCACCCGCCTTTTTCAATTTCATTAATGTTATTTTCGTAATTTTGGCAGTTTAATGACCTCCCTTGTTTTTCCAGGCGCTGCTTCATTTTTTCTCTCTATGTTCTTCCGCATTTTCTCTCTTTACCTTCAAATTCTTTCAAAAGGCAATTTTTTCGCGATCTGCTCTCTTTGCTTGTAATCATTGATTTGTCAAATTCTTCGATTTTGATCTTCAATTACTTTGTATTCTTCGATTTTTGTCATTCATTGAGGTAATTTTCTTGTGTTTTTTATTTTATTTTTATTTTTGTTGTTTATTTCATTACGATTTTCGCGATTTAGGGTTTTTTTATTTTAATTTTTTATCAATTAGTTTATTTTTACTTTTTAATTGTTCTCTGATTTATTTTCTACGATTTAGTGTTTGATTTAGGGCTTTATTTTTACGATTTAGGGTTTTTTTTTATTTCCGGTTTAGGGCTTTTACACTTGCTTACCCAATTCATGGCAGTGGTTATGTATAAAGTTGCTATATGGCTGGCTGGTCTTAATCAAGTAGTATAACGTGTTGTTATTTTAAATTTACTTTTTGCATTGAGTCATTTACTTTTCATTATTAATTTTGCTTAATCCTTATAACTTCATTTTTTTTAGTTTGTTTAACTTTTTGAGCTTTTTTATTTACCTTTTGCTTTGAGTCGTTTACTTTTTAGTATACGTCTAATAGTTTTTATTAGTATACTTTTTAAATGGTTAACTTTTTGTTATTGTTTATTTACTTTTTTTTTATTCATTTACTTTTCAGGAAGATGACTGAAAGTGTAGAGCATTGTTCTGCTGCTGTCACTGATGAAGATATGAATGTAAGAGTTTTCAAAACACCTACTCAACCTGTGCTTCCTAAGATATATTATAATTCTAGTGGTGATAAAGAGTATATCCTAGGTTGCTCTTTGGAAAACAAACCTATTCTTGGAATGAAATTTGATAGTCTTGGAGATGGTATTGCCTTTTATTACAAATATGCTAATGAGTGTGGATTTAAAGTCTGTTCTAGTAATACTAAAGTAGATAAAAATAAGGTTGGTTCTAATAATGGTAAAGGAGTTACTGTAATTAAATATTTATTATATAGCAAAAGAAGGGTATGTGACAAAATAACAAGAAAGCTGGTAAACAAGTTAAAGGTGCATGTTTAAGGAAAAAGACTGTGAAGAGAGTTCGATGTCCTGCTAATATTAAATTTAGGTTTTGTAATGGTGGCCAGTATATGGTTTACTCTTTTTATGAGTCCCATTCTCACCCCTTTTTCTACACCTATTACTAGGCAGGTTACTAAATATGAAGTTAGTTTAAATTTTGCTCATAAGAAGTTTATTTTTGACAACTCAAAGTTAAATATAGGGGTTGTTATGTCTTATAGGATCATGAAAGAACTTTTGTGGTGGGTTTAAAAATGTCAGGGGCAATAAAAACGACTTCAAAAATTTTTCTAGGGACGTGAAAGTTTATATCTCTAATGCTGATGGTGCAATGTTTGTTCAAAACCTTGAACAAAAAGTGAAAAGCAGTAAAGGGGGTTATTATTTTGATTATTGTGTTGATGAAAGCAGGCACTTGACACGTGTTTTTTGGGCTGATGCTATTGGTAGAAGAGATTATCATTGTTTGGGTACTTTTTATCTTTTGATTCTACCTATGATACAAATAAATACTCATTGGTTTTCTGCTCTTTTACTGGAGTTGATAATCATAAGAGATGTGTTACATTTTGTGCTGCTTTATTATCTAAAGAAGATGTAGAATCTTTTTGTGTGGCTATTTCAAACTTTTTTTGAAGTGTATGGGAAGAGAACCCTCTTGCATAATCACTGATCTAGACCCTGTAATGGGTATTGCCATACAAAAAAGGTTTTTACCAAGCACTAAACACAAGTTATGTATGTGGCACATAATGAGGAAGGTACCTGAAAAGGTTAGAACTCAGTTTTGTAATGAAACTGAGTTCTTGAAAAAGCTAAGTGCAATAGTTTGGGATAGAGAAATTGATCCCCATGTATTTGTTGATGGCTGGAACAATGTTATGGAGGAATTTGACCTTGTAGATCATGAGTGGTTTGCATACATGTTCAATATTAGGCATCTTTGGATCCCTGCATATTCCAGGGACTTGTTTATGGGTGTGTTACTGCGTTCTACTTCTAGGTCTGAAGGTGAAAACAATTTTTTTTATAATTTTATAAACCCTCATGTGACCTGTGTTGAATTCTTTGTCCATTATGAAACTGCTCTTGATGCTCAAAGGCATGAACAGGATGAGTTGAACAGGCTTAATAAATCTGAGCCTCAATTGGCTACTCATTTGCACTTGGAAAAGCATGCTGCTTTTGTTTACAGTCGTGCCATCTTTTATGATTTTGAAGAAGAATGCCAGGCAGCCTGTTTCTCATGTGGTTGAAAGTTGTAGTTCTCTATATG
Source organism: Chenopodium quinoa (assembly GCF_001683475.1). Taxonomy (NCBI): domain Eukaryota; kingdom Viridiplantae; phylum Streptophyta; class Magnoliopsida; order Caryophyllales; family Amaranthaceae; genus Chenopodium; species Chenopodium quinoa. The sequence continues at coordinate 4,518,860 of NW_018742309.1, read as the reverse complement.
GAGATGGTTTGGAGTTTTCTGTAATTGTTGATCATGAGAAAAGGAAAAACTTTGATGTAAATTTTGACTTGGCCACATATGAATGCAGTTGTACTTGTAAAATGTTTGAGAGTCAAGGCATCTTAAGTAGACACATTCTGTTTATTATGAAAGGCAAGTCTATACGTGAAATTCTTGATCTTTATATCATGAATCGTTGGAGAAAAGACATTCTGAAGAAAGCTTAAGGCATAAATGCTGTTCTGGATGATGCTTCTAAGTATGATAAGAGGAAGCAATTGGTGAGTGATGTGTGGTCCAAGATTTTCAGTTGTGTGAGTTTATCTGAGCAATTTGAGGATGATTTATCTGAGCTTATTAGGACATTATCTTCATTTGAGAAGCAGATGCTGATAAAGAATAATCCTGAAAATGCAACTAGTTCAAAAGAGGTGAAAGATGCTGATATTCAGGTTTTGGTTTGGTCAAATGAAGTAGATGTAAATATCTTGCCTCCAAATCAGTGTCTTAATAAAGGTTCTGCCAGAAGTTCAAAGCGGTTGAAGAGTGCAAAAGAAATAGCTTCTGAAGAAAAATCCAAAAAGGGCGGAACCTGTAGAGCTTGTGGGCAATTTGGTGTTTCACATGACAGTAGGAACTGTCCAAACAAGTAGTTCTTCAGGTATTTTGCTTTTACATGTGTTTCATTTACTTTAATCTGTTATTTATTTACTTTAAAATTTAACTTGATTTACTTTTTATTTTTGTGCAGGTGTTATCATACTTGTACTTTTTTTTAGGTATTTTACCTTTATATTTTTCTCATTTACTTTAAGTTGAAATTTTTTTGCTTTACATTGAAATTTATTTCTTTAATCTGTCATTGATTTTTCTGATGTTTATTTTTGTGCAGTTAATATAATACTTGGAATTTGAAGATGTTATGGAAGATCAAGATATACTGAAGAAATATTAATGTTTTTTTTATTATTTTTGTAATGTAATATTTTTACGTTTACTCTAAGTAATTATACTGCAGATATAAAGTTCAGTTTGTTTACTTTTACCTATTATACTTTAATTTTATGAAATATTTCATTTACTTTATGATATTGTTTTTTTCGTGTCTTTCACAATGAATAATATATCATATGAATTGTATTATCATGTTATATTTCATCTTCTACCACCGCACAACCATCGTATTTCCACTAACACTATCACATGGCCAATAGTTGAAATAATATGGTGCACGACCTTCCAACCAATAATATTTCGGAAAATTTGTACTTTTTTTAGTGTGAACAAGCATTGAACTACCACCTCCACAACCACCTCACAACCACCTCACAACCACCTCCACCTCCACAACCACCTCACGAAGACTATTTTTTGAACTTTTTTCTTTTACTTTTAACTTCATGTCTTTTACTTTAACACTAATTCCCTTTACTTTTAAATCGAACATCATATTTCTGACTATTTTTTTAACATTATTTATCTCTTAAATTTGTTCCTTTTACTTTAATGATAATTTCATATACTTTTGGATTAATTTCTTTTACTTTAACATTACTTTTTTATTGATTTCTTCTACTTTTATATCTAGCACCATTTTTTCACATGGAATAAATCTACTACTTCAACTCAGAGATATAATATGTATTCTTTATACAACCATACTACTTAAACCTTTAAACTAATGTTTTGGATTAATACTATATAACTTAAAGTACTCTAATGCCTATGATATATACAAATCTATTAAAAACATTTACAATTCTTCAAATTCCTTTTGCTTTCATCTCTTCCCAATCCTCAACATTTGTCAGCAGTTTCTCTTGCATTTGATTGTTATAATTGAGAAGTAGGTCAAGTACTATTTTTACATGATGCTGTGTCAATCTTTGAAATTC